>NC_053450.1:130965162-131291243 GCF_015227805.2 Hirundo rustica
AGCGGGCGGCCCTCGGGGGATCCACGGCCTCCCCTCCCCGCGTCCCTCGCCGGGAGCCGGGGCGGCCGAGCTGCCGGGGCCGGGCAGGAGCCGCCACGGGGCCCAGGGAGCGGCGCACCTGGGGGGACTTCCCGGGCCCCGCGGGACTGGCGCCGGGCAGGCGGCGGAACTCGCCACGCCGGGAGAGTGCCGCGGCCACACCCGCGGCCTCGGCGCGGCCCGGCACGGCACGGCGCCTGTGGCTGCAGCTGCTCCGGTGTCAGCAGCCCGCCCGGTTACCGCGGCCCCCCGAGTTCTGTCATGCGGGTGCCGGCGGTGGGAAACGGCTCGAGTCCCGCCCTGATGCCTGACGGGCCATCCCAGCAGATCCCGGGCTGCCCCGCCGGCGAAACGAGAGCTTTGCGGGGGAGATCCATCGGCGCGGGCCGGGCTCCCCCTGTCAGGTGCCTCACTGTCAGTAGAATGGGATAAATTATAATTCGAGGGATGAGATTAAAGCCGGCCTGGCCTAGTCTCCTGCTATTATCTGGGAGATGAGAGCCTCTGTCTGGGCTTCCTCCTGCCATCCTTAATGTGGGGACTTGGGTTTAAGGAAGTCAGTGCCTGCACATTGAAGTGATTGTGGGTGTCAGCCCAAATATCTGTAATACCTGCAGCGGTTCAGAGGGTGCCAGCGCATTTTCAGGCAGCAGGTGATAGGTTGTAACAATTATTTGTAGGTCTTTTATTTGAGAAAACTTAAGGCCTACATGAGTCCATGCTTGTTTAGTGACTACTTTTGAGTACTAAAAACGTAAAGATAACTAGAGCTTGGTGTAAAGTTTCAAAGGCACAAGGCTGAACAAAGAATTACGTAGACAAGAGATGACAAAAGCCATGGAACTAACAGCAAAATGCTAGAACCACCAAAAAACCACACTAAAACCAACAACAAACAACAACAGCAGCAACAACAACAACAACAAGCCAACCAAAAAAACACCAAAAACCCCAAACAAACCGCAGAACCCCACAACTTTGCCAGTGATGTACTTGTAATACGCTACTGGATTGAACCAGATTGTCACAGAAGACAAAACGGGTCATAGACTAGTGAACAACCTTAGCTGCAGCCTGCCCCTTTTCACAGTGATTTCCTTGGTGGTGTACAGCAGGCCATGCTGCTGCAGGCCCAGCCTGCTACCTCCATTTCTCCTCACATGTCTCTGCAGGGGCTTGCTGGCATGGGGGAGGGACATGCAGCAGGGCATTTCACAGCCTCCCATCTCCTGTGCCCTGGGCAGAGCTGTGTGTCTTGCTATACAGACCGGGTAATTCTCTTTTCTCACAAGTGTCCAACACAGTGCATAATACTGCGCTTTGCTCTTCTAAGTCATCAGGCTTACACTGTCTTTGTCTTGTGAAAAAAATGTATGTGGCCATGTGATTAAAGCATGTCTAATCATGAGTTCCCCGAAGGAACTGAATTTGGGTTGCATATGTAACCTCATGTCTGGCACTTTCTACCTTTTGAGTGACTAACTTCACAACCTTATTGTTCTTTTGGCTTTGACGTATAGGTGTGTGAGAAAGATCTTTGTGTAAACGAAAGCAAAACCAGCAAGCCTGACATTTTTATAAAGTTGGCGGGTTTTGGGGTTTTTTTTAATGAAGGTTGTCCATAGTTTGGTTTTATGCCTTGAATGCATAATTCCTTGTCTTCTCTTTGAATTCTAGCAGACACGGTACCTAAAAAACACCCTTTCCAATTTGGGTTCAAACACAGCCACAGTTTCATGAGAATGGCTTTAACTCACAGCCCAGTTATCACTTGATCTCTGGCGCCTTCTCTTCCCCAAAAGAGAATTAGAATGCCTCTTTTCTGATTGCACTCATTTAAGAGATTAGGTTTTGGAACATTAACGAGATAAACATTTGAATATGCATCTGTCTCCTTATTATCCCTTTCAAATGGCTAGGCCTTAATGGTACATTCCATCAGTAAACCATTAATTTCAGTTTAAAACCATAAAGTTTTTGCTATATAGGAATCTTTTTAACAGACTGACACTGTTAATTAAGGGCTTAGGAACGTGTGAAATCTTCAGTTTACTGATCCACAAACTTTGTGAGACTTCTGTCGCTGAGAAAACCACAGGCCTGATTTGGTTCTCCAAAGTAACACTGGCTTGGGCAAACTAGATTTTAATTTCTCAACAAGTTCTTTTGCATTTTCAAATACTGAATAGTTCTACATTCAAACTGGTCAGATTCAATCCCAGTATACTAGTTTATTCCAGCTCCTTTTGGGCTTTGCACTGTCCTTGGGGAATCCTCTTTTCCAAGCAGTAGAAATGATTTGGGGGTCAACTCTTAGCCAGATATGGCATCAAAGGAAGGACTGGGCATATACATTCAGACTTTTGAGCTTGGAGAACATTCCAGATCCATCAAATATAGAAGTTTGTTGTTGTTGTTGTTTTAAGGGTTTTTTTTATTATTATTTCCGTTGAAGCAGATTCAGACAGTTACCTTGGCAGAGACCTGTTGTATGAATTTGCCACTGTTACACCAATGGTGAAGCTTCTGGGCTATAAACGTATCTGTTCCATACTGAGTGATTCCAGAGAACTCTCTAAAGTACTTTAATGCCTCCCCCCTCATCACGTAACTTTCCAAACACAGCTCCGTGGTAACCAGCTACATGTGAAGAGTGATGTTTTACCATCAAGTCATCTATGTCTCAGATGAACCTTAAGCGAGGTCAGACAACAAAAAAAAGTTCATAATAGTTTTATTTGAAAGCACCCATGGCAGAAAGTATTGGCTTTCAGATTGGCTGCTTCCAGGCAGTCCAAGATCACACACATGTTTCTTAAGCATTTAAAAACTGGAGTTATGGAAAATTAACTTAGAGTTTGTAATGAAAACTCATTTTTTCTCTCTGAGTTACTTAATAAACTGTGAAGGACTGCCCTCAACCACCACATGAAACAAACTTTTTTTCATATTAAAAAAAAGCACACTTACGGTTATATTTTGAAGTGATTGGTTGTCACCCTGAACAGTTACTGTACCAGCTACACAAAAGTGAGAAGTCCTTATGAGGTTAAAAACCTGAACATTTTTATCATCTACTGAAATCAGTAGGAAAACATTATGTTGCCTGTGTGGGTATTTTCACAGGCTTTTAGATGACTGAGCAGTTCCTACCCCACTGCTGAATATTCCCACCCCTTGGGGAAGACACATTTGCACACCATCCATAGTGTCCTTTTTGTGTTGCAAATGTGAATGGAAGTGTGAGCTGGCTTTGCTCAAGCCAAGCACTGTTGACTGCTGGAGGATGAATTACATCTGTTAGTTCTGCCGATATTATAAATTAGATACAAATTGTAATAATTATGCTTAATTGCTACTTAATTACTGATTAAAAGAAACGTTTTTATGATTCTTTATTACAATCCCATGCATTTTTTCCAAGGGTGTTTAATCAGGCAGACATTCTGAAGAACAGCCACAAATCATATTTTAGTGGTAGGGTTAGAAAGACGGTGTTGTGTACACCATTTTGAATATGAGCATTTACATATGACCTAAACTTCAATACAGTTGGAACATTTTTTGTCCAAGTGTTGCCAAAAAAATGTGCAGCTTTTCAGAACAAAGATATTTCAGATATCCAGAGCATGCTAGGACACTAAATTACCAGAGGATTCCCTCCCCTTCCCCCTCCCTACTATCACAGACCTTTGTTAAGCAGATGAACTTGCAGGTAGCAATGAGGGAAAAGAAAAAAACTTTGAAAATATACCTGGGATTTTTGCTCTTACCAGTAAAATCCTCAGTTCAGCGAATCGAGAGGACGAGAGGAAGATGGGGAGGGGGATTTTTTTTTTTTTTTTTTTTTTGTGCTTGGTTGTGGAATGGGGAAAATAGATGGAGATTTATCTGCTTGAATCCAAAGAGCCAGATGAGTAATTAATCAAGAACATGTCTAGATAATTGGCCAAAGAGCAACAGCAGAGTTTGACCCTACATCTACAACTTGAGAGAACAGATCATGGACATCCAAATAATTTTGACTCTTCAACAAATGCTGGTTTGGGCCCCATTCTTCTATATGTATGAATTGACTATCCTTTTTAGAGTCAGCACAGACATGCTGCTAACAATTGCTGATATCGGACTCTAGGTTCTTACAATCTAAAAAGAATCCTATTCTGTAGCTATGAAGTCTATTTAAAATAATTTTCCAAGCATTAGACAGACCAAATTGCTACTAGTGGTTTAGAGTGTTGGATTAATTATGCCATTGCACTTTACAGTATGATTACTACATGGATTGTTTTTTTTTGGGGGGAGGGTCTTATAATTCGGAAAGGAAAAAATAATCTCCTATATTCTTATGTCTTTGCTTGTTACAGAGCCCATTTAAGTCAATGGAAGTGTTGCCATTTGTTTGTGCAGGCTTTCTTCTGTATATGCGACTGTGAACTGGAGGGGGGAAAAGAGTGTACTTGAAGGGAAGACAAGCGAGAGGGGAGGAGTTAAACAGAGGTGTAGAATAGATCTCTTGGTCTATTAATCAGGGTTTACATGCCTTGTGGAAAGCAGTGTTCTTCCAACACTGGATCCCTCTGATCCACAATTTCATTTTTACATATCCTGTGCTAGTTGCTCTTCAGATCAATATAGTGCTCATGTATTATGCACTGAGTAGCACTAACCACTACACTCCACTGCTCTGGTGCGAAGGAAAGGAAGGCGTTGAACTGAACAAGCTTCTCTAGGGTCAAAAATGCTTTTTATTTCTGCAGATGATGCCCCCTCTCCTTGAAACATATTCTCCAGAACAGCACCTACACATATTGCAAGAACTTTTCTGAGTTACTCAGCAATATCTAATCACTTGTTGCCTATGGAGAAACAAGACCTGGTGAAACTACGGAGTTCTCCCAATGAAGTCTTGCCAGCATTCTTCAGCTGAAACTGGAAGGGCTCACTGGACATTCTAGTTCATTCCCATGTCCATTTTCTCCTGGTTACACCCACCAGAAGACAGTGACAATTGGTTGCAATTAGAGAGGAAAAGTGCCATTGTATTTGACACTAGGCTGGACTCTGGGGATGTTCTGTTGCTGGGTGTGTCTCAAACTGCTGGGTGACCTCGGGTAAGACATTTGGGACTCAGACTTATGATCAGTTTATAACAATTTAACAAGCTATTGTGTCTCAGTCGAACAGCAGTGACTGTCCTTGTGTGCACTTTCACCCGGAGCAAATGGGCTGATGTGACCCAAAGTGTAGTTGTATGAGCAAATTAAGTCGGTGCAACCAGATGTGCTGCTGTGAGATCATATCCCTGAGAAGGCAAGTAATCTGGTTTAACATTTGTGAGGGGTTTTGTTTGTTTGTTTGTTTTCCTGGATTGTTTTAATCTTCATCAGTTCCCCAGTGCTTGTCATTGAAGGAATAATTTTTTGGTAGCGATATTGGGCATACAGTGGCAGTGCTGATTTAACCTGTAGTGAAACAGGTCTGGTTACTTTGCCATCACTGTGGAGTAGGAGGGCGTGCATGGAGCGAGCAGATCAACTGATGCTTGAAGATATTTCGATGTTGTTGTAGGTCTGCCCTGTTAGATCCCAATCAGCAAAGCACCTAAGTATCTCTATGAATCAGAGTATTTGTTCCTAATGTAAAAAGGGAACCTCCCTTTTCTTTTTCTGTCCAGAATGTAAATTGTGTAGTGGAAATGTTCTCACTTCACGTTGGTACAGAGTCCAACATAGTGATGGACTGTTCTTATCAGAAGTCTGCATACAAGCACAAAAAGTCACAAGAGCAGCAGAGGGAAAGATCCTCCACCTGTCAGTGGAGGAAAGAAGAAGGGAACAATCAGCTTCTGAATTTGTAAGCTTTGTTGCCTGCCAATTAGCACCAACCTCAGAGTAGTGATAAAGGTATATCCTGAGTCTCCTTTCACTAGGTAATTTCCCTCAGTAAGATCTTTAATTATTACCTGAAGTGCTTTATTTATAATTATTTTGGTAGAGAAACATTATCTTAATAGTACAGTAACACCTGAATTACCATTTTACACCCCACATACACACACACACACACACACACACACACACACACACACACACACACACACACACACATTCCATTCTTGGGGCAGTATTTTACAGCAGTTTTGTCTTTTGTTGATGCGGCAAAATAATATGCATTTGTGTGAGTTGAGGACATGTGACCTGCTTGAGAGCACTGAAGAAGGATGAAGTCAAAAAAGAGCTCACAGAGCAGAACAGGTATCTGCTATCACAAAGAGGAACCTGCTCCTCAGGAGCTGCAAGGTTATGTCTCAGAGAATAAGAAAGATGAAGTCACTGGGTTGTGAAAATAAACCAATTCTTGCAGAAAAGGCTGTACAAAAATTTTTTCGTATCAAGTGAATTTCATGTGTATAAGTCTGCTGAATTGATATGTACTAGTTCCAAAGAAATTGTTCTTTGTTTAGCTGGTTTGCACTCAAAAGCAGAGTATTCACAGTTTGTTCTTAGGTGCTGAATAATGACTATGATGTGTTGGTTCTTATAATTATGATTACATTTTACTTTGACAGTAAATACTAAAGTTTAAAAGAATGTTAAAAGAGAGGGATCTGGATGGGTCACAGTCAAGCTGTCTCCCAACTCTTCTAACAAGGGTTCACGCCAACATGTTCCAGGTCTTTGAGATGATTTCTCTTCTAATGTAGTAGCTGCTAGCTAGCAATTAAATTTCTGTCTATAGAAAATGAGTCCAGCTGGCTTTGCTTCCTCTCCCTTGAGAAATTCTTCAAAGTTCTAGGTTCCCACAGCAAGGCTTCCATGGCTTCAAAGGCATAATTTGGCACATGCCCACTGGGCATGCGTTTGTCAAAGTACACACACAAAATTTCACTGTTGAAGATCTGTGCCCCAGGGAAGCTTCCACTCTGAGGTGAAATTACTTCTTTCCAAATGCCATACTTGAACTATGAAAGGATACACCCTTTAACATAATAATAGTGACTTCCAAATGCAAAGACATAGCCTCTGATTTACAGCAAGCATACCCACCGCAGATTAGCTCTTGAGATATCTGAAGGCAAAGTATTATAGCAAGAGTTATTTATCCTAGATTCTGCCTCATTACAAATCATCCTTGTACATTACACTGAAGGAATAATAAAACAACTGCCTATTATCCCTTACAGAGTGGCAGACAGATCAAAACGCTCTCATCTCTTATTAGTCCTCATTCAGACAACTGTGGCTCTGAAGTCTAACCTGAACAAGCCACACCTTTTTGAGAGAACACAAGTGCTCTTGTTTCTTCCCACCCCACACAACTTTTTGAGAGAGGAATACTGAATGACAAGTAGCGCTCCTTCCTGCAAAGAAGCCATGTGAGGTTTGTTCCTCATACCCACCCAAGCAGCCTGTCTAATGGCTCTCTTCTCTGAGAGCTCGTGTTGGATCTCCTATTCTCATGAGCTTGCTCTATTTGACAGTGTCTTTTTCGACACACCCGAAAGGTTACACAAGTAACCACAGATGCCCTTGAGAAAGATTTTGAAGTGTATCTCGGCCCAGTACACAAAAACTTGTGTAGGCCTTGTCTGCTACTGTCCCAAAGTAGTGTGTCCAGACTGACTAGCTGTCTAGTCAATCTGGACTTCACTTCGGTCCCACTTCAGTCAATGGAAAGACATCCTGTACTATTTTTCAGAGATATCTAACCTTAAATTCTTTGTTAGGGTATGGTGATATGTTTCTGGATGTGAACATCTATCTCCATAACTAAAAAGAAGGCAAAGACAACTGCTTTATCCCAGACGCCAATTTCTTAGCTAAATCTAAGAAGATAGGTATCATCCAAGTGGATGAAACAGTGCCCAGAGGGAGAGTAAAGATGTGTAAAAATTTCAACTGTGACTGGACGTTTGCCATCCTAAAAATTTTGTTTTGTGCCTAGTTTATGAAGGATCAGAATAGCTTCCAGTCAGACCAATTTTGTTTCTCAGTTACAGCTGCGGAAGTGCAGTATGGTTTTAGTGCCAGAGATCCAAATTAACTGCTCTTTAGGAGGATGATGTGAACTGCTTGGTGCAATGGAAGAGCAGAGCAGGTACACTTCAGGTTACTGCAGAGGTGATTTCTCTTCTGTGCTCATCTCTCCAACTGATTTTCATTTCTTCTGATGGCTTCAGCAGCAAGGCTGGTGCAGGCAGGGTTGAAAACAGCAAAATGGTAGACCCCTCTCTGCCATTTTATGTACCATTACATAAAATGTACATAACATCTGGTCACATTGATTATTTCAGAGGAAGGGACCTTAAGCACCTAATTACGGCTTGGCTAAGCCAGCTTTGAGTAAGAGGCTGAAGCATCTATACAGTGAGCCTGGAGGGACTTTGTTCTCACAGAGGAACACTGCCCTGGATTTTGCTCCCCATTTTTGTCTCACTGAACCTGAACCTCTCAGCCTGCAGAGCAATAGCATCTTCTCATTCTAGTTTTTGAGGGCTTGTTTAAGCTTTGGGGGAGCTTTTAGTCAAACTGAGTGCCAGTGTTTCTATCTGTTAAAGCATTTTGTATTTGCAATAATTTCTGCACATATGACTTTTGATTAATTACCAGAAGATTTAATTAATTAAAACATCCTTAGCTTTCTCAGGACACCATAGATTTGCCTATAATCTTTCCTTTAGTTTGCTTTGTTATCTATAACATTTCTTCCTTTGACACAGATGGTCATATATCAGAGCTTGTTCTGGTTAGGAAGCTAAACCGTTGATGGAGTCAGGCCCTTTCTTGGCTTCAGTTCCACCTATTTACAAAGAACATGCCAGCTTCCCTTTCTCAGCCTGTAGATGCAATCAAACCACTGAAGACAGTATCTTTGCTTACAGCATCACATTTTTTTTTGTGTTCAGTACCCCAGTAAGTTCTCCCTTTAGGCTTTATGCCCAGATAGTTTCCCTTTAGCTGCTGTGTTTAGAGCTTATTTCTCCCTCTGTTTCAACTACCTTGTTTTCTTGTACATGCATACAAATACACCCTTACCCAAAGCAATAACCATCAGTACCATCTGCCTACCTTATTCAAGATTTAGGGTGTACTTTTGCCTTGTCTCAGAAACCTGTATTACCTCATCAAAGAACTACTTGGCTCTGTTATCTCAGATGAAGGGTTACTTCCATCAGCTTCAATGCCTCTTTTCCCAGTCTTGAACAATAGTACATCATGTTCACCCTGTCTTTGCCCTTACAGGATTTTCTACTTTCTTATCTTTCATTTATCTCTGTATTGCTTTATTTGGCACTAAAATACAGAATGGACGTGCTGGGACTAAATTCCCCTCTCACTGACAGTCCTACTATCTTCTATCTCCACAGATAATAGATAGTGGAAATACTTTTGATGTACATCCATAAATGAAAGAAGAGATAGAACTTCGTTTTCTTCATTTCTTTTGTCAAGTCCTGCTAGGGTTTTTGTTTGTTTGTTTTTTATTTCTCTGATACCTCAGCTTTTTTTTTTTTTTTTTTTTTAAGCTGGCTTTTAAAGAGAGCTTGTAACTTTAAGCAACACTAAGGGATAAGGCTATCTGTGGACTGCAAGGAAATTACATCTAAAGTAGAAGAATAGAGGTTAAAGCCAGTTTTTTGTCTATCAAACAACCATCTCTGGAATTAGGAAAATAATGCTCTTACAGTTAGGAAGCTATTAGCTGTTAAAGCTTTTAGATGTTTCCCTTGTCAAACAACATCTGATGGCCGAAAGCCATGCTGACAGGGATTCACTTATGTCATAGGCTTTCTTTGGAGAGAAATACAAAGAAACATATGGGTCATTATGACCCACCCCTTCATTACCACTGTGGAAATGCAGGTTTTTTACAAGAGAATAACATCTCTGCGATACCTTGGTTGTCAAAAACCACAATTATAGTCATTGTTTATGCATTAGGGAAACCTCATCCTAAATCTGGCACCATATGGGGGTGAAAAGAGCAGCTGCTGACATTTCAGGATAATCATTATGATCTAGATGCAGATATGACTCAGCATGATGAGCCTGACAACAAGAACAGGAAAAAAAGCAAAGCAACATCGGCAGGTTTCAAATGTCCCTTCAAGGCACCAGCCCAAATGCATTTCTAAGGGGACAGGCTTTCAACATGCATCAAGTGGGACAGCTCCTTAGGAACCCTCATGGAAAGCCTGAGCAGGGCTCCAGGCCAGCATAGCCAAAAGGGTTGTTGATATTTATGTGTGTTGTAATCCAAGGGAGAAAAATAATTATTAACTGCCCAGAAAGAGTTTTGGAATATTGTTTTTTCCTCTTATTTTTGTGAACAATGAAACCATGCCAAGCAAAACTATGCAAACAGCCCCACCTCCCTGTTTTCAATCCCTCTCTGAAGCACTAGCTCATCGCTTTTCAGTCACTTTGGAGTTCAACTGGTTTCCTTTTAGCAGAAAATAACTGGAATACTTGGCTTTTTCTATGCAGCTCCACTGGTATTATGCAGTGTCCCTGAATTCTTTTGCCAGGCCACTACCTTCTCCACATTCCATCTACCTATTCTCTTGCTATGATGCCTGCAGAAAATGTCACTGTTGATGACTTTCTGAATGTTCTACTTCCTGGGTCTTTTTTAGCCCTTCTGCTCTTGGGTATTATTTCCCAAGGCAGGGATGCTTTCTCTGCATGTATCTAAAATATGGACGTCTTGGATGAAACATTGTGACAGAAAGGCACTACGCACAACTTAAAGAAAGTGCTAGACTGTTGATATGTATAGCCAAAGCCTTGTTCTGGTACATTAGATCTGGCAACAAATAATAGTTGTGTTTACTCCATAAATATGTAGTCCACATTCCTTGTGGCAATCTCAACCTTTTGGTTTGGAAGATTATGTCATTTTTAAGGAAGAAATATATGCTCTGACTCAATGGAGAGACATATCCATTAGAAAATTAAGATGCTAGTCCTTTCTTCAGAAAATGGTTATTTTGGTAATGGATGAGGAGTTCAAGTAGTGCCTGTAACAAGGCTGAGATTCACTCATACTGTTGTCAGGGCTTTTCACATCACCCCTTCATCATGTGGTGGGAGTGGGCCCAAGTAATTCCTGGTTTGTTACAGTGTAGAGCCCAGAGGGCGTTGGGCAAAAGCAGTGTGAAGACCAAGTTTCTGGCCAGTTTTTTGTTAATTTAACAGCTTGCAATTAATCTTTTCTCTCTGACTGAAGACCTCAGTAAAAGACAGAACAGGAAAATGTAGCTATTGATTTCATAAATTATTCTGGCCTTTGGAAGCTGGCCTGGAGGCTATAGCTTGGTCATTTATCCTTTATTCCAAAAAATCTGCACGAAAACAAAATCCAACCAGACAAATCAATGCCCCCAAACATGAAAAAAATCCAAACAAATAAAAAACCTCATATGAAACCAGGAAGTCATATATAGAATCAACAGAATAATAATCTGAGCTCCCCAGCTGATTTGTAGGTAGATGCTAACTTTCTCAAAACATCGGAGGGAATTTAGATTTTTCACAACCTGTCCTGTGCAGCTTTAAAAGAAAGTCTCTGCTGTTTTGGTTATTTCTGGAGATTCTTCTACAACTCAAATATTCTGTTTGCTTCAAATATGGTATAAATTCTCAGATACGCATTAGTAGCCTGATTCTCCAAATTGCTGCCATGCCAATTTGAAAATACACTGTTTACCAATTAATAAATATATTTCAATATTTTTTCTGCCTATTTTTGGATGTGGAGGAGGGAAATGAAGCTAAAGAATCTATGACCTGTGCTCTTACAGTAGACAGCTGAATGTGTTTATAATGGGTACATGTTTAAGTTTCAGCACTGCTATCTGTACTATTATTACTGTTGTGTTAACATCATTATTAGTTTGCACTGTGGTAGAGATCCCCCTAAAGATCAAAGTCCCTTTGTATTATGCTCTGCATGAAGAAAATGAGAGGCCCTGCTCCCATGCTAATCACCTCTGCTCATGCTTCAGCTGCACAAATGTTATACTTGTAAAATATCTTCTGAGAGTATAGTTTGGGACATCAGGGGTGGAAAACACATACCAGATGAAGTAGCTCTGTCATACTGTTCTCCCAGTTCTTCAGAGAATATGACTTTAGCTACATCTTTACAGATGCATGGATACATCGGGTTTTGTATGATTTCACTTGTTTATATACTCTATCATTGCTCTATCAATGGCTCTTTAATGATTTGGTCATTTTGTCTGATGTATTCTTGCACAACATTGAGGTCTTTTCTCTGTAAAGTCTAAGTATCACGTGACTTGATTTTTTTGGAGTGTTCTCTGGAGTTCAGGACAAGGAATGTGGTTGTCTGATTAGTGTTGAAGGTTTAGAGTTGTGTGAATCTGGAGAGTTTTCATACGTTTGATGTCCTTCAATGAGCAGGTGCTTCCCTGTTCTGGGAACCTGCTCTCACGGTGGTGCTAACAGTTTTGGTGCATAACTACAGCAAATGTAATTTTCCTTGCAGGGAAGAGATCTGTGATTCTAATTATCTACATGGACCATGTAGACAATTCTTCTCTTTTTATTACTGGAAACCAAATATATTTCTTTTACACTAAAATGTCATCGGTCATGCAGTCTGACTGGTGCTTACTGGGAAGGCCATTTAGAGAAAGCTGTGCCTTACCTGTAGAACCAGGGCAGAAACACGTTTATGACTGAGGTGTCAAGCATGTCTGCTCATGAGTTTTGTTGCTTCGTATTTTTCTTTCTCATTAGTGTGGTCTGACATAAAGAATGGGGAAAATGACAACATATTGGTTAAAACCCCAATATATTTATATCACAGGCAGGAGCTTGCATTGTGGATGGATAACATGCTTTGTCAGACCAGTGAAACTGATGTGAATAATTAATAAAGTTTTTTCTCACCTTCAGCAACACCTTCTAAACAGTTGCATTATCTCAACTAAAGCTTTATTCTCAACAAGCTGTTGACTCTATGTCCTACAGTGGGAGAGCTGTGTTTGTGGCAGCTCTGGTTAGAAAAGACAGCTGCTTTTCCAGCTGTGATGTTGAAATCCTGATTTAGATGCCAAAGTAGAAAAAGTTGTTTTTTAAAAACAACAATGGTAGCAAAAACTGTCCTTCTAACAAATGTATGGTATTATTCCTCAATTCATTTTTAAGACATTTTGTTTCACTTCCCACTTAACAGTATACAGAAGGAAACAATAAAACTGGCATCACAGATCTGAAGAGTAGCTCTTGGGCTGATCTAGAGGAAAATAAGGAGCATGAGGCTAAGCCAAAAACATGTGTGGAGACTTGGCACCATGAAAATACTCCAAATTCCTGCTCTGATCCGCTCTGCTTTTTGTATGCCCATTCTAGGCAATGTGACAATGTGTTTTCTTACTGTGTACATCACCGCTGGAGACAGGATGTCCTCTGGGGGCTCCTCCAATAGGAGGGTGATTTGTTGGTTTAGCAATCATTAACTCATCCCTATTTTTTTGAACACAAATTAAAGTTGGCAGCAAAGTAACCTCATGCTGCTCAGTGGCAGCTCCTTGGCAGCTCCATATTCTCCCTGGTTAGGTCCCCTATGCCAGCCAAGCCATGGACTTCAGAAATTGTTTGGATGGAGTGCTTCAGCTGGCTTGCAATCAGACATATGCTCCCAGATCTGTATTGGCAGGTAACCGAAAGACCTCTCAGAAAACATCTAGGGTTTTCATTAAAGCCACAAATGCATGTATTAGCAAAGTTATTTACAGCTGGAAGTAAGGAGATGGACACTATGCGCAAGTATCTAATTATCTAGTAAAAGAAGAATTTTAGGTTACCAAGCAGTTAGAACTAAGGTATTTAGGTACATGCAAATAATTTTGGGTTAGGTTGGGGTCAGCAGTCTCCACTGATTTCTAAGGCATTGATGGGAAGGTATCTGTAACATTCAAAAGGCTGCTGACAACATCAATCAAAACCTATTGTGTGACATGTTATTTACTTGGAGATCTGCTGCATTAAGATGCCATGTGGTTGGAATCAGATAATTTTAATTGTTATCACATGTAATTGTCAGCCACATAACCGTGTCTTACCGATCTTTAACAGTGTTTGTCTTTCAGACTTCTTTCCTGAGGCCTGAGCTCTTTGTGGATTATTTCAGTGGTCTTTTTAATATCAAAAGGAAAACTAAAGTTTTCAGAGACCGGACATCACAGTGATCCTACATCTAAACAATGGACTGTCTGATGTTAAACCAACATTGTAATCCGACTTTCCCAAAAATTTCAGAGCTCATTATAAAATGCTCTTTAGCTGTAAAAGCAGCAATGGAGCTTTTTGTTCTAACCATGCAAAAGCAAACAGACTGATTCTGCTTTTACTCACATTGTTTTGAATGGATTTACTCTCTGTTTTCACTAATGTCACTGGCCTAGCAAATTTCTGGCTTAAACATGTTACAAAATGGAAGAAGGAAGAGTGGTAACAGCTATTAGTTGTTATTTGATAGAAGCACAAAGTATCTGAAGATATATTGTGATCCTAATTATTTTAAAAATAGCACTGGGGCACACATGTATTTCAAATCATAGATGGTGGCAGTATTTTCCTAATGAATCTATTAAGATCTGTGAAACTCAGATGAATTCCATTTCTTCACTGTATTTTACCTCAAGTTTGTAGCTAAAAAATAAGGGCTGCTCACTCCAGCAACTTGCAATGTTGCAAGACAAGTTGTATTTTACACTGTACTAAACTTTCTAAACTGTACTAAAATGTTTGATAAACTTTAATCTCACAATATCTCTTAAGATTAGACAATTATAATCCATCTCTTTAGAAGACAGTTCTTGTTGAACAGTTTTCTTTATGAGACATACCACAGGCAGATTAGAAAATGTGGGGTCTGGTAAATTTGCATATATTCATACTCATAAAATATATTATATATTTTATATATACTTATATATTTTTAATATATTATTAAATATTAAATATTAAATAATTAAAATTTAATAGATATAATATACAATATATTATGCATATATTATTTTGTATATATATTTTTATATATTTATATACTTATATATTTTTACACTATCTCCACTCTCTTTAGTTTTGGGTAAAGCATATAGTCCTCTTGGTCTTAAGAGCTCATAAAATGTATCTGGTAATTTTTTTTTCTAGCTCCTAATCACCTTTATACTAGAAAGGCACCTTGCTTTTAGTCTGTCTGGCTTAAATTTCCAGCCCTTGGTGCTCCTGCTGGATGGAAGAGTCCTTCTTAACTTGATATTTCCCTGCTGTAAATGTCTTCTGTGAACAACTAATGTCTTCTCATCTTCCTCCCGATAAAATCAACATGGAATTCTTTATTTTATATTTTGATTTTTGTTTAGTGTAAGGAATTCTTCCTTGAATAATTTTGTGGTTCTTTCCTTTACCATTCCTGGTTTCTGTTGACTGCCCAGTTTTCATCATTGTATACCATCCTGCCAAACTCATGTCATTAAGAGATTGTATTTAGAGATATATTTGCAAGGCCATTGGTGACGTTATTAAAGAACATGAAGCCTTGTACAGAACTCAGAGGAACATTGGGAACATCCATTCAACTGCGAATCCAGCTGCTGCCTCTTTTTTGGAGATCTGTCAGACAGTTTTTAATCCATTTGATATGTTTTGTTGCTCTTATAAAATACTAGAGTCATAATAATATGTCAATTCCTGTGGATATGAATTTAACCCTTCTTTTCTCCTTGTTTCTTGTGTACTACTGTACTAGCAGAGTGCCTTCCACATAGAATAACTACCACAAAAGGAGTCCTGTTGAAGAGACTTGGTAGACTTGACCTAGCACTTTCTCTACTTCAGGATTTAACAGCAAATACTTTATTCGGCTATTGAACATGTTTTTTACTGGTTGAATAACTGCTTAACTAAGCTGATATCAGTAAAGAATCTAATGGAGTAAACGCTTAACTGCAAATGTTCATTGTAAGTTACCTTCCAGTCTCCACTTTGATTTGTGCTGAATATTAAAGTATATATCCAGAAAGCAGAAAGAGAAAAGCCATTAATGACACACACACACAAAGACAGTATTACATTTGAAATTGTGACTCTGAAATTCAAAGCATGATGATTTTAGTGTCTCATGCTAAAAGCTGATCCATTGTAAGCGCTAAAACAAGCATATGCACTATTGAAATCAGGAATCTGTGTTGTTGGTATTCTTCAAGTCGCATAATTGAATGAGACGTGCGCAACCAATTTAGCTATAAAGCAATGACAGAGAAATTAGCTTCTACAAGCTCTGACTATTCAGTATGTTTAATGTACCTAGGGCCCCAAAATATATGTATTTATTACCAAACCCTGTGGATAAACAGAAGTAAATCGCCCTGAGAAAACCTGCTGCTAACAGTATTCTGTCGTTGGCATTCAAGTTAAATTATTTTCAATGCAACTGCCATGGAGCATTTGTACCTGAAGTCTTAAAGACAAAATTATATGTCCTATAGCTAATATACATTAATACTAATAACATATATAACATAAACATGGCTAAGCAATTAGTGTAACAGTGCAAAAGGAGCTGAGAAGAGTTAGATGCTCACAAGGCAAAGGTCTGGGTATCTCCATGAACTTGCCATGGCTATTACAGGTTTTCTGACCTCCAGATTCTGCACAAGTAAGGATGGTATCTCTGAGTACAGGACTTCTTCATTTGCATCAAATTTGATTGTTGTCATTTGAGTTTTTTTCAATGTGTGTGTCTCTGGCACCTCCTCTCTAGTTAATAATCTGAAGAAGGTACTTGACTTCATCAAAAATGCCAGGGTAAATTAGGACTAAGCCTACAAAAACTTTTGGTTTAGCTTAGAAGGAACTTCAGTTGTGGACAAAAATCTTCATTCTGCCGAAAAAGAATTTTTTTTTTTGACTGCAGCAACCTTAAAAGTGAACATCAGGCAGATCAAAGGACTCCTGAACTCTAGAGGGAATTAATGATCTTCAGCTTTAAAAATACACTGAGATATTCTTGCAATAACCTGGAGTATTGACTGCACATCAGAGGATGATAGCTCTTGATAATTTTCTTCGAGATCACTGTTATGAAAGGGGATTCCTAAACCAGAAACATCTCCATCTCCCTCAAGCAGTAATTAAAAAACTCCAGCAAACCAAACAAGCAGCTGGCTGAATTCAATGTTCACATACATGGGCCATTTCCCGTTTGCAATCAATGAGTAACTTCTGCATATACCCCAGGGCAAAGTTTGGCTCATCATAGTAACGCTTTAACATTAATTTAGGATGATTAATGATCAAGTCAGTAGTATTTGTGACTTCTATCCTAACACTACTTAACTTTATATTATTTTTTAATTTACAGCTGCCATGGAAAATGACCAGAAATCTACTATCTGGGAAAACGCATCCATCATCTTCAGGCAATCTTCCAATCTGTTAACTTTAGCTGCTACTAATAAGTGTCTCAGTCCAGGAAAAGCAATTATTACGATGTTTCACAGAACAGCTTCCAGATAACATATGATGTAAACTGCTCTTGGGCAACATTTCTTCTAAGTAAACTAGCTTTTTTTTTTCTTTCTTTCTTTTTTTCTTTTTTCTTTTTTTTCTTCTTCAGCAATCAGCTCTACTAATGCAAGTGTGATAAAAACAGAGGTAAAGAGGAAGAGCTGTTGGAAATGGGGTTGGACCATAGCTACTGCACCCATTTACACCTCCCAAAGACTTGAATCACAATGCTTTATAAAGCCCTGTTTATGGGTTTGATCAGTGTGCAGTCTCCATCAGTCGGGTTGAGAGATCTCACACGTCACTGAGATATGGTCACTAATGTGTTACATCACATCAAGCCAAACCAGGCAACCTGGTTTAACTGCAGGTTCACATCCAGAGAGTGATATCTCATCTGCTATCTAACACAGGTAACCAGCAACGCAAACCAAGCCAAGCTCTGTGCGTTGGCACCTCTGTTTTGATTCTTGCTACTTTGAGGCCCTTAATGAACGTGCAGCACTGCAGCAGGCCGCTGCCTGCAGCCAGCACCCTGCTCAGTGTGCTTGCACGTGGCAATCACTTGCATTTCTCTCAGTTCTCAGTCTCCACAGCCCATGGGAAGGCTGCTGTGGTAGGGGGAGGTGCCACTGGGAGGCATCGCCGTGAGGGTGGGGGAGAGGATGGAGGGCGTCTCCAAGGTAATCATGGACTATTATTAGGTGGCTTTGATGGATATCCTGAGGAGGATATCTGAGCTCCCAGTGCAGAGAGCTTCCTGTTGGAAAAGGGGAAACCAAAGCAGGAGAGTGTCAAAAGAGCAGTATATGGTTTATCCAGGACTACCTTCACTGTAGCCTGATTTCTGTAATGAGGCACCTCTGTCAAGGGATTGAGGAGGAAAATTTGACCACTCCCCTATGCCAAAAAACATGCATTGGCAAAGTCTGTTTTCAGATCCTAGAGCCAATACATTTAAGATCAGTCAGATAATAATATGGTGGCAGCTCACCAAGCCTCTCCAAATAGTTTTGGGGGCTGGTTAATATCAAACATCTTTTTAGAAAGTTCCTCAAGACTAATACCATACTAATATCTTCACATGTCCTTCTAAGCAGATATTACCTTGTGACGAACTTTCTGTCTGCCCTTGCTAGACTACTTGGTCTTGAAGGCTGACAACATTTAGCGTGATTCCAGACACCCATCGACCTCATCAGACTGAATGGCTTGTCTTTTCAATTCTTCTTCTCTAGTGTATTATAGATTCTCTTGGTATGTATAGATTTCTGGTTGCAGACTTGCTTTCTGATCCCCAAAGGATTAGATACTAAAAGGAAAGCATGATCTGTATTCCTTCCAAAAATTTCGGATTAGTGTGCTAGATCTTTCTGTGTAATACGTAATCCAAACCTAGATATCATTTACTTTCTGAGCAAAGGTTTGGTCTTGAGTACCATCATTAAGCTGTTTGTCTTTAATTGTCAAAGACAGCAAACAATGTGATTTCGATGTCTGACAAGAGGGTGAGTAAGATACATTGCTGAAAGGTCAACAGTTGGTGTTTGACGGTTCACGGCCCCTTGGACTCCCTGCCAATAAATGCCTGGAAAGGCTTTTTTGTACAGTTCATAGGTGGTTTAAAGTGTCCCCTGTTCTCCTAGGCAGTAGTTCTACTGTAGCAAGATGGAAAGTATTAAAATTACTTTCCCTAGGATAGGACATATTGAGAACTTCTGCCTTGTCAATTTTTTTTTTTTTCTTTTTTTTTTTTCCCCCCTTCATGTGAACAGTTTTTGGGCATCAGTGATAGAACACATTAAAATATGACCATGAATTTGTGATCAGGAAATATTTAATGGTACCTGCTTGATTCCTGACAGCATTATGATGTCTGTAATGATGAGAAAGAGTAAAAATAAAAATGACATTTCCAATGTGGCAGATGCTCTGTAGCATTAACAGGGAGTCCAACAATTTCAAGGATAGAAATTCTTATTTGCCTAGTGAACTGAAAAAAGTGCTACTTCTTTCTGTATATTGTAGGAGAAGATTCTTTTTTAAAAATGTGTAAATTAAGATATCAAAATTAAACTCATTCTTTGCCATCAGTTTGAAACCAGAAATCATCATTTCTTTCCTATAGATTCCATTTTCATTGAGAGTGGCTCTTTCCTTTCTGGTAATACTCTGTTATTTCTCAGCAATGTGCTCACCCTCTACAAACCATTAATGAATATATTTTTTCATCCAGGTGTTAATTTTCTTGTATAAGATAGTCTTATTCCCTAAATCTTTTAGACCTATCACTCAGTTTGTATGCACAAGAGATCGTTGACAGTTCTGTATTTCTTCCTAAAGCAGAAAGTCAAGAAGAAATAAAAATGAATTCTTATGTTTAAGTATTTGAAAATGACTCTGGTCTAGATGTCACTAAGGCACAAATGTCATAGTACATATTTAAAAAGAAATCTCCAGATGCAGAATACAACATTCCAGACACACCAGATTGTATTCCAATTCATACGAGATTTTTGTCTGTGTAATTTACTCTCCCGAGATTTAAGGGAAGCTGGGTGACAATTTTTCAGTTTTGTACTTTACAACTCATTGAGGTCCCCATATTCATATTTCCTTACACTCTTTTTTTGTACTCACTGTGTTTTTCAGAAGACGTGTGAATGAAAATAGATCTGAAATCTGCATTGCTTTTGGGGCTTGGTTCAAACATGATTAGCAGCCATTGAAGGATCTCCCCAAAGGTTTCCATGATTTCTAGTTACATCATTAATGAACACCTTTTGAACATTTTGCTCTTATGCCTTTCATATGAAGAGAAATAATGATTTTGCATTTGAAAAACCTTTTGATATTGCCAGGGATGTAGACATTAATCACTGTTATACCTCTTTACAGAGTAAGAAATAATATACTGTTTAACAGAAGGACCATGCTTTATTATATTTACAACAATGGAAACTGGAATATGACATTTTTATTTAAAAATCAAGCCACAGATTAAGTTTTGATTGCAGTATTTTGCACTGAAAATAAGAATAAGAAAGCAACTAAGTATTCTTAGTCATGGTCTCACACAAACACCTTCCATGGTGAGCCTGTTTATGTAACTGAGTATGCCATACAATTGCTTTTATTACCTTCTTATAAAACAGCCTGTATAAAACACTTTTTTTTTTATTGTTTCTTTGTGTATTGTTGAGCGTGTTTGCATTCTAAAGGGCTTTGCCTCATTAAAGCAATTACCATAAACTTGCTGTAGTTTGTGTTTTTTTTTTTTTTTTTTTTTTCTCTTCTCCCTCTGAGCATTAGAAATATCCGTAAAGAGCTCTTGCCCAGCTGGCATGTTCTGTGTCTCCCAAGGCTAGCAGTGCGAAGCTTCGTTTTGAGGACAAAAAAAGTCTGCAGAGATTTCCTTTAGCTGGAGCATCAAAACAGCAGTGAGCGTGGGCAGGAAGGGGGTGGAAGGGGTTGAGCTCTACCAGCTCTAGCAGAGCTCCTGACCTCTCTCTTTTTGACACAAGCACAAGAGTGGAGACTTTCAAATAGCAGTTTTGTCTACATGAGGGGAGGAAATGAAGGAAAGGTGGATGACTTTGTTGTATGGTAAAATTTTGATTGATTCTCTAATGGGTTTTGTGGTTTTCAAGGGGGCAGGGCCATTGTTCACCTGCCCATGATAGTCCTCACCCTCTGCATGCAGTTAATCTGATGGGAAGGGACCTCCAGTTCCTCCCCTTAATACCTCAGGTACAACTGTTCAGCTGGTGAGAAGTAAGATATGTAGAACTCCTGTCAAGGATTTTAGCAATTTGTTTCCTACCAGTGCTGAGGGATGAAGAGAGAGAACTTTCTAGGGTTGCAGCTGGGTGAGCATAAATACAAATTGACTGAAAGCATGGTGAAAACAAAGGCAGAGCTTATCCTATGGAAAGGCTGATGAAGTAGTCTAGAAATAATTTTCCTTGAGTCAGTTTAACAAAAATTTCTTAGAAAGATGAAGACTCAAAGGTATAGGAAACTGTTGAAGATCTACTGATAAAGTAAACAGGGAACACAGATGTCTGGAAGGTTTTTGAAATAAAATCCTCAAATCAGAAAACACTGATTTTTCAAACTCAGAACTTTAAAAGGAAAGATGGTTATTAGTTCAATGAGTTTCTGGTCCAAATAAAAGACGTTCATTTGCTGTCTCAGGGCAGTCAGAACTCTCTGGATCGGATATTCAGATTCTAAACAGCAGACCACATGTAGGACTATAATCTCTTTAAGATGACCCAGGGACATGGAAGACAGCACCCCACAGTCTGGGTTCTGGGCTGCAGTCTGCTTCAAAATGAGTGCTTCTCCTGCTGGAGATGCTCCAATTTGCATAGATGCCAAGGCTTTCATTAGGCAAGAGAGTGAAAAAGCCTGAGCTGGCAGTCCAGGAATTCCATTACCATGCTGAGAGGATCAGATGGAAGTCCAGGTCTCTTCCCAGGCTGACATGTCATTACTTGTGTATAGTGAAACTCTTTCAGCCAGGGAAATGAGCAAAAGCATCCCGCCCTCTTGCAGCACACTGAGCTCATCCTGGGCTGCCACAGATTTTATTTTGTTTTTTTCTTTATAGAAATATTTTTTACCCAGTTCTTCAGTGGCTCCATTGAAGAATCTCTGGCTATTGACTGCTCAGAAAGGACTTTTTGAAAGGACTTAGTAGCATCCTGAAGTAGAACAGCAGTGAGACCATCTTGAAATTGTGAGATCTTTCACTCCGCAGGGAAACCATTTTTCCTACCTAGCTCTAATAAGGAACAGTTCAATGAAAAATAAAAAAAGATTTTAAGGCCGGGAAATATATAGCACTATAGCGCTCAACAAAAGGGCCCTTTATTTTCAGGAGTACAGGATGAGTCTCCCTATATCTACAGAAAACCTAAACAGAGGTGCAGGGAGAATTAGGCAGGACTGCAGTGTGCTCAGGGGCAGCTTCAGGGGAGGAAAGCCATGATAATTACTGCTGTCAAACAACATGCAGTGCTTGTTCTTCCTTTTGGATTGCAAGCTGAGGCAGCTGGAGATGCTAGGGCTTATTTCACACCATTCCACAGTCTCTTCAGTCCTTCACTTCTACATAAAGGACTTCTAAAAGCTCAGGGGTGCAAGCCTGACCACACGGGCTGTTCTCTCCACAGTGGTGCTGTGATGAAATACATGAGAGACAGTGTCATATCAAAATCTGATGGGCCTTGTTAGGAAGCCAGTAGAGAACCATATGTGTTTGAATGTAAGAAAATGAATTTAATCCTGCTTTCCCGTTTCATACAAACTTCCATTTAACTGGATATTACTGTATGATCTTGGATCACCACAAACAGTAGGCTAACTCTGCTTGCTTATTCCAGTGGTGATTTAAAAGGGTTAGTCCAGAAATCTATAATCTCTCTCCTTTCCTGGTGTGTAGTTGCTGGTGCTGTTGGCTGTAATCCCTGTGAGGTGCTGAACACCTGCCTTTCAGCATCTGACTCTAGATCTCTATTCCTTGAATAAACCCAAACCATACAACCCATGAATAGTTCCTTTCTTTATGATAATATAATTTCTTATACAACAGAATCCCCTCAAAGTACTCACACCAGTTCTGAGTGTTCCTTAGCATTTTTCTTTATTGTGGTTATATTACTCCAATGCAAATTGTTCAAAATATCTGCATTGTTATCAGAACTGCTATGATTTACATGTAAGCAACAATACGTGCGACCTTCAGCTTTAAAAGTACTCATGCCAGCCTCACCTCTTCTTATCTTGACACCATCACACTGCTTCATTACATCTAACTCTAAACAAGCGGCTTGTATTTATTTGTTGGTTGTCTCAATGATTTTGGAAGCTGCCAGTGACTTTCCTAATTCAATAATGCTGCTACTACAGCATTAATCATTCATCATATCCTGAAAGCAAAAGTGGAGTGATTTAAGAACAAAAGGATTTAGAGAAAAATAAACACACGACCCACTGCGGCTGCTTTGGGGAAAGTAGCAATATATGCATGGCAAAGGCAGTAATGAATAGCATCTGCTTTATCTGTGGAAGAGCAAACAGTGTAGACATTGATCATTTCTCAAAAAGAGTGGCTTTGACCAAAAACATGGAGGAAAGCCATCCAGAAGCTATTTTGTGTAAATGAAGTGCAGATTTGTGTATATGAGTCGATACACCATTTGCTGTTTCCTTTCATTAAAACCACAACATTAGCACTGGAAAATTATAATAATGGTTACAGTCAAAGCCACTGTAATGCTCAATTCTCAGAGAACTCGGCAAGTGAAGGAGAGGGGAAAAAAATCCTTCTGATCTCAAAGAAGTGTGCTTTAATGCAATGAAGCTCTAGTGGAAGTGGCTCAGGTATCTTACCTTTTCATGCTCTTACAGCTTATTGTGTAACTCATTCATTGCATCCTCAGGGCGATGCAATGACACAATGGGATTTCTCAAAGAACCCTATTGCCACCTCGGTTTCCTCCTATTGCAGCCAAATCCTGCTCCTTTCAGGACCATCTACAGTGGGCCAAAGTAATTCATGATATGCCTCTCCTGACTTTCTCTTGAGGGTTATTTTAGCCCCTTGGCTCCTGGAGGTAGAGTTCTGCAGCCCTCCCAGCAGCTACACTGGCTTGGGGTCTGACCAGAGCTTCTCACTAACCTTGTTCCATGCCCCTATCCTGAGACAAGCAGAAGAAGTCCTGTGAGTTGTGCAAACTAAGGGAAACTAGAGGGAATGCCTTTGCTTTACATTCTGACGTATTCGTACATGAAGAGCTTCTGCTCAGGCATAAGCATTTGCAATGGCTGTGCATTATTCGGTGCCTGTGAGGGGATTGCTCTGGTGAGATGCTCACAGGAGTGAGGATGTAGGGTGGTAACCCATGTACCCCATGACAGTGATATCCAGCCTTAGAGCAGCTGACTAAGGAACTCTTCTTTTTTCCCTGTTGTTGCGTTGCCTTGTTGCTCTCTTTCGTGCTATGAGACAGCTCCTCCCAAGATTGCACAAGCTTTCTGTGTTGGGCCAGAACTTTTCTCTCAACAAAACTAGGAGCAAAACCTTCCCTTGCCTCCATAGCAATAGACATGGAGCCCAGGCTCCACTGTGCCTGGTGAAATCCTCCTCAAACTGCCCTTACAAGCCATTCCTTTCCCTGGAAGTGCCCAGAAACAGATCCTGCTTGCCTCTTAAAAACCAAGCAAATCATCTCCCCAAAGCCAAAATAGTCCTTGTTATCTGGAGCAGCAGCTGCAGTACAGCAACCCCTCGTAACAGGGGACTTTTCACACACACAAACCTTTCATGATACTTTCAAAGCTGCAGTGTCAGAAGACTATTAGCCAGTTTGTTACTAAAGTTATCCACTTCTTCCCTCATAGGATGATTACAAAGGCAAAAGGGCAAGTGAAATTTCTTGGCATCACTTTTAGACCTAAGTTGGGTGAATGGCTGGTCCCATGAGCTGACTCCCTTCTTGCCTCCTGTAAATGTGCAGCCCTGTGCCTGAGCATAGCTGGGGTTTGGCACAATAACACTCCACCTCTGCATTGCTGGGAGAGGCCACTGAAAATATACAATCCCCAGACGGGAGCGATTTAGTGAAATTAAAAACAGACAGGGGGCATTGAAACAAGGAGGTGTCAAATGTTCCCCCTGCCCCACCAAGATTTTGATGTGGCTGCTATGTATACCTGTCTGTCTCCTCTTCACCGCTGTCTAAGTTTGAAAGTTAAAATGCACAGAAGGAGTGGAATTAGAGCAAAGTAACACACCCCCTCACATACACACACATGCGCTTTTAATTGTGTGTTATTACCAGTTAATTTCAGCTTGTCCAGAGTCAGGAAGAAAACAGCCCAGAGTGGGGCTCGGGCCTCCAGCGGTATTGTAAAACATAACATCCAAAGGCCTTCCTTGACTCCATTGCTTCCTCTAGCCCGCAAAGAATGTATTAATTTACATTGTTTGATTTTTCCAGATGCCACTGCTTTCCCACTGTAGTCCTTCTATTATTTTTTTGTTGTTGTTGTTAAAAAATGTATTTTAATGCATGAGTGAGTGATAACGGTGCTGGCTTTTGGCAAAGAGCAAGCAAGAGGAAAACTGAGAAGTCAAGATAGCTTTTTACGGTCCCAAGTAGCTGCATGTCTCAGAATAAAAATGCTTTATTTGAATATATCACAAACTTGAAGGCTTCAAGGGAACCACTGCATTGCTTGGGCTCACAGGAATTGAAGGGGGAGCTAAGAAAGATTTTTATTACATAAGATTTTTGAAAGTTATGTATTCTTCATGCCCTCTTTTGTAGTAGTAGTAATGGTACAGATTGTGAAACAAAGGTGTCACTGAAGCAAGGCAATAAATTAAAAGCAAATGACTACCATAGAGTATAAATCTACCACTGCCAAGTAGATTTGCATTTCCTTATTACTGGTGGGAATAGGAAAAATTCTAGGAGATAGAAGACATAATATTTAAAGCATTAGGATTGTGCTTAGACTACCAGTATTTAAAAATACAGGGATAATTTGGGATTTGTGAGCCAGCGGGAATCTTATCTACACCCATTAAATTCATCTAATGGCAAGTAAAAATAAAATAGTAACAAGAGTAAGTGAACAGGAATGTGTGAATTTGGTGCAGATTTTGACAAATCTCACTTTGCCTCCCTAATCTTTCTGAATCTTTGCTGTTGTCCACAGAAGGGTGGACAGAGGCGAACCAGGAACCCATTTCTCTAGACTTCCACTAACCTCTAAAAAAATACATACATGAATCTAAGGAAAAAACCCCACAGCATCATGCAGGTTAAGCTGAATATTTCTATCAATCAAAACCATCTGGAAAATAGGAAGCAAATCATATTTATAAGGCTTTCTAACTTCATCCTCCCCAACACTTTTTATGACTAGTGAATAAAAATTACTCACATACAGATTAAATGCCCAGCTTTTGCCAAAGTAAGAGGTTTACCATTGATATGCTTCATTTATTAGGATCAATGTCATTACTTACCGTGCTGTTATTGCTATATTGCTGTTACTACTGTGTTTACTATACAGTTGGGCAGTGTGATGAAAATTATTAGGACATAGCTGCTTTTTTTTTTTTTTTTTTTTTTTTTTTTTCTGTGTGAAAAGAGCATTTTGAAGAGGTTCATGTAGTTGCACATGGCTCGATAATTTGATAAATTGAATAAACAGTAATAAAGTGGCTAACTAAAATTCAGTGTTGATAAAATATTTATATAGCCAAAAAGGAAAAAAAAAAAACCCCACCCACCTTTTTTCAAAGACTTCTCAATCACTGATTTAGAGGGGATCCTAGTTGGCAGTCCATTGAGATACTCTATTAATATGAAGCTGTGGGTTAAAACCCTTGATGGGATTTAATGGGATGGATAAGGAGCAGAGCAGCAGAATGCTTTTACATAAATCACTACCACCACTTCCTCCAGCACTGCATAGGTGGGACTGGCTGTTCTGTCTGCAGAAAGAGAGTGCATTTGGAAATGAACTCAGAAATTACTCTGATTCATTGGTAGAGAAATTGGAAAGCTGGGATTTGTTGCTCTTTGAAATGGAGAGAAAAAGAAAGGGACATGATAAAAGTAGAGAAAATAATCAGTGTTCCCTTTAACACATAGCAAAAAGTGGACACTTGATGAAAATAAAAGGCAGCTAAGTCCAGACCACTAGCAGGCAAGTTTCCTGCTTCCTGCAGGCTCACACGGACTCTGGCTTTGCCAGACGATACCAGAATTCAACAACAGGAACTCAACAAAGTCTGAAGAAACACTGAGCTTCTTTTTGGGCAATGATGCTATCTGCAGTTACAGTAATTAATCCAAAGAAAGATAAAATTAGAGAAAAATATAGGAACTTGTAGCTGAAGCCAGCACTCATTTGTTTTAGGGATTATTTTGCAATCTTCATTGAACTGTTGTCAGGGCAGGTAATACATCATGCTATTCTGAGCTTTATCAGATATGGGATAACAAGCAGATGCATCAGGTTGGACTAGAAAAGCAATTTTCATATTATTGTCCTGTCTAAACTATAAATATGCATTTTTGTCAGGCCATGTGATAGCAATTATCAGTTTTTACAGCACGGCTTTCCTCCTGTACTTTGTAGTTCATTTTTATAAAGAAGTAAATAAATAGGGTTTTCCAGATGGAATTTTGAGCATGATTTCTCTCTGATGAGCTGCTGACAAACACATATGCATAATTTTAATTACTATCCTCATTTTAAAATCAGACTGGTTCCTTAAAAGATGGAAAATGGCTCAGGAAAGACAGGCAGTGCTTTAAGCCCACTGCTTCTGGAAAAAGGTTCAGGAATGTCAGGCACTTCTTTAAGCCCTCTGCTTCTGTTCCCTAACTTTTTACAATGCACAGGATCTGGGATCCAGACAGATAGGACACTTGGTATCTTTTCTTTTCTTCAAATACTCTGTGTTTAAAATACTACTCCAGTGGTTTCTGACAACTGCTTAGGGCAATTTTGCTTAGCCTAGCGGAATGTCCTGAAAACTACTGGCAATGATTTAGCTCCCAAAATTGGAACACATTTAGCAGAGACAGAAAGCCTATGAACAAATAATGGACAAATGCCAGAGTAAATAAATGTGGTTCATGAGCTGTGGTCAGAAATGTCTCTCTTTCAGTATGCAGTGCAAATCTTTTGCCAACATTTACCATAAAGTTATTACACAAAGCAGTTTTTCCTCTCAGTAAGACAAACTCAGTGAAAGACTGCTTCTAGTCTAGCAGCCTACCATTAAGGCTGCGATGGCCTGTCATGCCGCGAGAAAACCTGTGTGCAGTCGGTTTGCTTCAAGCCGCTCTTTTGATTTTGTTACTCAGGCTTATGTACAAAAGGAGAGAGGCAGCAGGAGACACAACCTCCCCACAGTTCAGCACTCCTTTAGGAGACCAAAAAGAACCACAGGGCAAATTTTAGGCATCTTGTCTCCCAAGCCCACCTCTTGGCCTGGCTGCACAAGTCCTCTGAAGGCACTTTCTTACACTGTCAATATGGAGACAGGCATTGCAGGCATCACCACCACCCAGCAGCATCACCTTCCTTTTCAAATGTCCCATCAATGGCTCCAAGAGAGGAAAGGGCAGGCATAAACCAATGGCAAGCTATTGCTGATGCTTCTTTCTGAAACTCCTTCACTGTTTGTTGTAGGCTGATTTCAGGTATTTGCATTGTCAATAAGTGAGAGTGGCTGGACGTGGGTCTAAGTGGGCAGAACTTCTCTATGTCTTTGGAGGAACCGACTGATGTCATTGTCAACATTCTGCAGAAGAAACCAAGAATTTGCAGAGCCTCTCTGTAGCCATAGGAACACTGATTCCAAAGCTAAACAGCCAGAGATGGCTGGGTTTGGCTGCTCTCCCACCAAAAAGGCCCTTCCCAGCTACCAACCTCCCATACAAGAACAGAAGAAAAAAAAGGTTTGGTGGAAGGGCTTGCCTCACACTCCGGCAATTTGGGGTTGACCCAACACCAGGATAAAGTAGATGAGGGAACCAAAATGACATTGTTCTGCTTTGCATAGTTTTCCTTGTACTAATCACTGAAAATGCAGAAACAGAGACTAAATTAATTTTGTGTATTGCCTATGGATGTTAAGCCTTGGATGTTGAGTGTATCAGCCCAGGCACAGTGCCATTTGGAATGATTTTCAACTCCATCCCTTGGCATGTGAATGAGAAAGCATCTGGTTGAAGAAGCGTAATTTGAATTTTTGTGTAAAATCTTGCCCCACCTCTCCTTTCACACATGAAGATATATAACCACACACTGTGCCCCAATATTTAGAGAAGCATATGAATCAGACCAGAACAGGAATCCCAACTGAAGTAGTTAAATAGGAATCCTAACTGAAATAGTTAACAGGAATTTTGTCATTTACAACTTTATGAAATCCTTAATAGATGCTGTTCTAGCAGTTTTCTGGATTTTCACTGACAGGATCCAGGCAAACAAAGCTATATCATTTTGATAATGCCGGATAGAGGCCAAACTGAAGTTACATGGAAAAACTGTCCTGTTTTTAAAATGCGGAATATTTCTGTATAGGAAAACGTCTAAACCCACCCAAGCATTCTCTAACAGGGATTGAATGAATTTGCTCTACTGTAACCCCATTCCTTTAACGAACATGCATCATTCTGTGCTGTGCCCGGCAGATGTAATAATAGCAATGTCTACTGAGCTTCTGCAAGGAGCCCTGCAATGAAAGCACCTTCCCCTCCCGCCAAGTTAAAAGAGAACAGGCTGACATGTATTGGAAATGCACAGGCAATATAATGATAGCAAATTGCTTTGAAAAGAAAAAGGTTCCGCAGCGCACATGTCATTTCAATCCCCAGCTCAGAGGCAGTGCTTCAGCTCCATCCTTTGTGTCTCCCTGCAGATCTACCCCCTCCCTCACCCCTGCCTTTGGGGAGAGCACTCCCCGTGCTGTAGATCAAAAGCAGCATCTTCGCTACAAAGGAGGAGAGAGCTCATGAGTCCGTACTGCGCCCCCCCAGCCCATCCCGAAAGTGGGAGCTTTGTTACCCTCTTCATCACTCTTTTAAGAGCATATTGGAAAAATTCATTCCTTTTGGTCCCTCCTGATGAATTCCTCTGACTGGGACATTCCTGCTAGTGCCTGTTTCCCTGTTCAGCACTGTCCGGGCTGTGCCATGAGGCTTTTGTCACAACAATGGTTCTTCTGAGATGGTGACAGAACATCATCTAACACCCAGGAAAATGGGGCTTAGCCATTATTTCTAGAATATATTTAAGCCCTTTGGGAGGTTGCTATTGAAATGACTATCGGGTTTTTTTTATTCTGATATCCAACAAAATATAAAAATTGCCTGCTAGCCTGAGGAGGAACTTAGGTTTCAATACCTTGAGTGGGCTGCCACTGTGGGTCCGGAGCTACCAGGAATGAAGGGGAGATCATATTATGCCCTCCTTTATCCCTTTGGACACATTTCTCATCCCCCCTCTACTTCCTTGACCCTTGGGTTATGTTTGTGCAATTCCAAATGCGTTTTACAAAGTGCTGTTTTTATTTTTGCTCAAAAATTTTCAGCTTTTTCAGCTGCGTGAAAAAAATCCCAATTGCGAAATGGCGTAAATCACACTCATCCACCTTTCTGATGTGCAGTGCAGTCAGAGTATCTGGACATTGTCAGGGCATTGTAGCTCATATCCCAGGGTGACTTTGTTATAAGAAAGGAGTTTAATTTTTTCCTCTTTTGTAACCTTGTGAAATTTCCACATTAAAAAGCAATCACATCTTTCAAACCAGCAATGATTGTGTTTGGCATCATGGCTGCAAACCCCCAGTGTGCAGGGCTGAGCTTGTTTTCACTAAAATGAAATCAGCTTTCAAAATAAATGATCTGCAGCAACGTTATATTCCCCAAATCTTATAATCCTATTAACAGAGTTGATTTTTTCCCTATTTTTTTTTTTTCTTTTTTTTTTCTTTTCTTTTTTTTTTTTTCCCTTTTTTTTTTTTTCCCCATTGCCACCAGACTGACAAGGTTGGCCCTGTTTCAAGGGCTACAGACAGAAAGTCAGTTGAGGATGTAGCCAAGACATGCACTGCAAGCCGAGGACCAGCCCTGCCAGGGCCTGTGGTTAGAAGCTCTTAACGACTATTGTAAGCCCTTAAATATAATCATCTGTATTTCACCTCCACCTAACGTACTTCATCTGTAGCATGTTTATCTGTTCACACAGTCTTTCAAGAGACTCAACAAACAGCTCTGTTTGCAGAAGCGAGAGGGGAGCGGGTCGCCTTGGCTCTCGCAATGAATGAGGCTTCTATCAAAAATGACACCGCAGTGCCAGTGTGGTGAAGGGAAATGTCTCCAAAGTAGCCTGGGCAAAAATCTCTTTGCCAGAAGTGGAAATTACGTGGTAATATCAAAAGGCAACTTTACTTGTGTATAATTCCAGGTTTTTCTCCAAGTATTTTTTTTGGAAAAAAGTCAGAAGGACTCAATCTTGTGCCGCTTTTGCTGGTCCTGCCTCCCGTGCCCTTCCCATGGAGGGGGCCAGGGCCCCCTCCTCTCACAGGCACGGTGCACCTTGGAGTCACTCTGTTGTCTTAAACCCTGACTAAAAAGGTGCAAGAATTGGCCCAGGAGGTAGAAATCCTCTTGATCATAGCAGAAGTTTTACATTCTTTCTGGGATCAGGAGGGAACACACACAAAGTGCTGAGACCATACAGAAGGTGCATTGGAGGGTCCCTATACCCCTGCAATTCTTCTGTGACAGTGTTTATTTGGGGGCTGCACTTGTTGAAAAACTGTGTCCCCCCTACAAAACCCATGTTTCTGAGGGGTCACAGCTCCCAAGGGCATGGTGGGTCAGCAGCTACTGTAGGCTGCCAAGTGCTAGGGTGCAGAATTTGTAATGAAAAGGTGTCAGGCCCCCCCTCCAGCTGCTCTTGGGATGCTTGGCACAGCCTGGAGAGAAACCTGGATGCATGGGATCACCAAAGCTAGGACACCCCTGGCTCTCCCAGACACCTTTTACTGCAATGAAACGCTGAGCGGGGAATGTAAACATTGCTTTTATTTTGTAACATTTTCTTTTTATCAGTCCATCAAGATAACAGTGGCTTCCTCAGGCTGTGGATCTGAAGCTGACAGGGCCCTGCGGCTGCAGGAATGTGGATCTGGGCACAGTAGCCTCTGTCAGAAGTTGTGTGCAGTTGAGATAGCAGCTGCCACCTCCCTCCAGAGCCACTGCTCCCTCCCTTGTTTACTAAGTGGTTTTTCGATAGCTTTATGTGAAATTTAAAACCATAAAGTAAAAACATTAGCTTATGAAATAAACGGGCACGGTCCTCTCTGTTAAAACATAGCACCTGCTTCTCCTCTCCGCACCTCACCTCTTTGCTAACACTGCCAGCTGAAACATATTTTTGACAAACTTTATGATTAATAAATCACATCAGGTCAGATCTGCGGCCACTGAAAGCCAGGAGAGATGTGCTGCTGCTGATGTTGGGAGCCCCTCAATCAGTATTGCAGTCCCAGTTTTTAAAAAAAGCAGTGCTGAGATCCCTGGAGTAATGAGCTTGGTTTAAAAATCTGGAGACTTTTAGGCCTAGGAAACGGGGACTTTATCTGAGTTTTGATTTTTAAGCCTCTGGAAGATTACATGGCTGAGCTTTGCTGTGTAACCAAGAAGATTTGAGGCTTCAAAAAGTAAACAAAGGAAAAATGATATTCTGCCAGATTACTTCTGCCAGGAGCTGTGATTTCTGCAGGGCAAAATATTCCAAGATTTGTGACAAAATCTCCAGAGCTACAGTATAAGTAGGCCCAGAGACCAGTCAAAACATTCACATGTAGCTGCAGCAGTAAAACTGCTGTTTAAGCAGGTAATTTCAGAAACAGACTCGAAAATTATTACAGTCTCTTCCACTGTTCTGGTTTTAATAACTGCACATTCCATGCAAATTGCCATTGGGATGTTGTTAGGCTTCAGATAACAAATAAACATACCTGCTGAGGACACAGCCAAACTGCATCTGCTCACTGTATTCATTAAATGCTCCTCAGCTGTAGGATCAGATACTGAAATGAATTATATTAATAAGGCAGAGATTTGCCTACAGTTTCTCTAGTGCACTCTGCTTAGGCATGGCTTATTTTCTAACTGAATCTTTTATTAAAATATAAAGTTAGATTTGACAAGCATTCATAGGCATCTCAATAAACCTGTTGTAGACTTGCCTGCATTCCACTTACAGATGTCCTGGTAAAATTACACAGTAGATTTGTTTGGAAATTGCATCTAGGTAGTGTATGTTGCATAGTTTCTTTTGTTTTTACAAAAGAAATTAATCAAAAGGCTGTCTAGTTTTACGTACTGAAAGAGTTTTTAATTTCAGTACTATCATTACGAACACCTAACACTCTGTATAAAATAGAACAGATCCTGCCTCGATAATTTTTGGGGGATTCAGACCACCCGAAATCCGAATCTGCTAAACATTGCCTCGCTTCCCCAACTCCCGTAGCACCCCCTTCATCTTAATGCTGGAGTGGGCAGAGTGAGCACAGACTGCTGAGTACAGAATTAAGCATTTGGATAAACATCCTGCTGAACTGGAATCTTTCTGGGAAGGGCTGGATGCGAGGACTGAAGTGCGATGCTGATGCCGGGGTTGTACAATCTTTCTCTTTCTAGAGCTCTTCGCCATCCAAGAATTGGAATTGTTGTGATAACAAACAAATGCAGGCAGGCAATGATTCGGGAAGAAATCAAGGTGAGATTTAGACAGGAGCAAGGCAGACTGGGATGCATGACTCTCACTTTTTATTTGGGATTGAGTAAACTCAGATTCTTAAGCAGATACGATAACATGAGTGTATATGCTAATTCCTAACTATCAAGATTTTACCATAAACAGTGATAGAAAAAAGTAGTGGAATAATTATGAAAAATATACTGACATTTTCCTTTTAAGAAATTTCAACTTTTTTTCCTGAAGAAACAGTTTTCTAAGGCAATTCAGACAATAATAGAAGCGTATTTATGTAGCTGAAAAGATTAGTAACTCTCCTGAGAGAAAACAACAGATTCCATCTACTCATTGGGAAACTACCACGACTTGCAGCTGCAGAGCGAAAAAGCGTGAGATCTGCTGGAGCATGTGCCAAGAGCAGCTCCCTCGTGCCCCTGCTCACCGGACTGTCCTCTTCTGGCCAGCCTCTGCCAACCTTGACTGCCGTGTGTATGAGCTACAAGTCGAAGGCTGCTGTTTGCACTGCAGAAGTGTTCAGTCAGCACAGCATAAACTTACAAAGTGCTCTCCAAATAGGCAGAGGGCTCGATGAAGTTTCCTCTCCAGTTGTTCCAAAGTCCCAGCCAAAAATCTCAGTGGGATTTCCCGGAGGAATTGCAGATCAAGAGCAGCAGAGCTGCAGCCAAACACCAAGGCTGGAGGTTTGTGTATTTGCTGCTTTCTTTCTCAGACTCCTGGGTCAGACCCCACTTGTGGGTTAGCTGAGACTGTCGATAACCCTGAATGGCCGCTCTCACCTTAGCCTTTGCCGTGATCTCCTTTCCTCTGTCAGCTCTCTCACTGCAGTCTCACCATCTTTCATTGTTTGAAAGAGAAATTCTAAAGGGTATTTTTTTAAGGCTCAGTGCCTAGAGCCACTTAATTGCATGATAATCTCAGCTTTTGTTTAAAAAGAAATGTGCTAAGCCCTCATGGTGATGGGGAAAAGATTGTACATTTGAATTTTTGGGGATTGTAGAAGACAAATAAAAACATCTAGTATATATATGTTTAGTTTCATGGTTTGGAGGTGGAAGAGTAGCATTTTACAGTATCACAAGATTGGCAATAGCATACTTTGTTTCCAACAGGACTGCCTTTTTTCTCTTAGCCCTTGTTTATTTCTGCAGCCTGATGTGCTTGTGGCTTGGCAAATAAGTCTCTATGGACCATTGTAATATTTTATTGGTGCATATATAACTATTGGAACAACAGCTGTAAACCAGAAGCAAATTCTTATTTTCTTTTTGTTTCATACTCTGGCATGGTAGATGTTATAGCCTTGCTATTTTCTGAAATGGCAACAAAAAGTCTTACATTTCCTGGTATGAAAATTATGGGCACAGGAAACAAACACCTCCAATCAGTGGCCTTTTAACCTAATGGCCCTTTCTAAGGTGGATGACTTTAATACCTTTCTGTGCTTGCAAGGCCACATATTTCTTTCTGATTCTTACTCCACAAGCAGAGGTCATGTTAGGCCAAGTATGCTTGTCCTCAGCTAGATTTTATCTCCTTTCAGTGGCAGGAGAACAAGCTTCCAAAAACTCTGTCTGGAAGGCTCACTACCTTTCTGCAGCTTTCTCACTTATGGAGCTGTGGTTTTCTACTATTTCCTCCTTCTGTTTCCAACACGATAGTGCTTTTATATGATAACAAAAGTCAGTTCTTCACCAACAGCACATGCAAAATCCAAAGAGCATGAAAGGTGCTGAGGAGGGAGAGAGGGAGAGGCCAGGATTCTGTGCCTCACATGGGTTCTGTGCTCAAGAATGACACTGGGAATCCAGAGGGTTTTGCATGTCATATTTCCACCTTACATCCAAAAGAGAGGTTTACCCTGTTTGCTGTTGTTCTTGGTTTTGTAGATGTCAAGGTATTAGTACAGAGCAGCTTGCTGGAATACAAGGTCTTATACTTTGTCCCATCACATAAATTGTTGCACTTCAGAGAAACCCTTAGGTATTAAGGCATGCTAAGATGGGCTCATGAAGGGTTCATATGATGTAAGGGCCACTGTGCTGCAATACCCAAGCCTGCTGCAATACTATGCCTGTTGTAATTTGCCATAGATTCTTGAGGGGAGGTCAGCAATGACCTAACTTCCTCAGCTACAGACATATAAACGTGAAAAAAAAATCCAAGGAAACCAAAAGTAACACTGTATAAAACAGTAGATATTTTCTGATAAAAACACGACAGACCCAGCAGGACAGAGGACTGACTGCTTAGGTAGAGATGATGGGGATTCCTCAGTAGTCCTTCTGCTTGCACACTCTGCTACTTACTAGCCTTGGTCCTCTTCCAGAGGGAGCTTTTAAGGTTGCAAGCCAGGCTGAAAGCAAGGAGAAGAATTCATCATGTTAAAACCTATAAACTTGTGCCAGGGGACCAGGGATGAAAGTTGTAATGGATATACTCTAAAGCTGTTGTCACCCATGATTTGAATTATATGTCATAAGAATTACTTTAGGAAAAACCACATAAAGAAGGGGAGGACAAGTCTTAGGAGAAGCAGTGCAAGTGCAGCAGTGAGCTGACCTGGGCTGGTTTTGGTGCCCAATGGCACATGCTAACAAAACACCACCTCTCCTGTCCTGAGTGATCCCCATGACAGATGGACCCAAAGTCATGCACAAAATTAACTCAATGGACATTTTGGGAATACTTTATGGCCGTTTTATGAACATATATTACAAGGATGGTCCATAGACTAAGGGAATGATATCTGTATATTCCATCAAAGGATGTCAAAGGGGGGGTGGAGGTTATTGAGGATGTATTGGAAGGTGTGGGATCATGATGTAAATGGTATGGAATAAGGGATGGAGAATGTGCTGGTTTTGGCTGGGATAGATTTAATTTTCTTCATAGCAGCTAGTACAGGGCTGTGTTTTGGATTTGTGCTGGAAAACAGTGTTGATAATTCAAGGATGTTTAAACTGTTGCTGAGCAGGTCTTGCACAGAGTCGAGGCCTTTTCTGCTTCTCACCCCACCGCACCAGCAAGCGGGCTCTGAGTGCATAGGGAGCTGGGAGGAGACATGGCTGGGAGAGCTGACCCAAGGGATATCCCCTAATAGAAGGTGTCCAGCTCAGCGTATAAAACTGGGGGCAAGAAGATTGAAGAGAAGGATGTTTGGAGTGATGGTGTTTGTCTTCCCAAGTCATCGTTACACATACGGAGTCCTGCTTTCCTGGGGATGGCTGAACTCCTGCCTGCTCATAGGAAGCAGTGAATGAATTAATTTTACACATTCCTAAATCTGTCTGCATGTGCAGCTTTTGCTTTACTCAAACTATCTTTATTTCAGCCCATGAGTTTTCTCACTTTTACTCTTCTGATCCTGTTCCCCGTCCCATCGAGGGATGAAGTGAGAGGGAGAGAATGAGCAGCTGTGTGGGGCATAGATGCTGTTAAACCACAACACACTCCTTCACTAAGCTGGCACTGTTTTGTTCTCTATATTTTTCTTGCTGTTTATTCTCTCCTGAGCATGTTGTGCTGCAGACACAGAGCTCTGGCGGTTAAACAGCAGCCACAGGGGAAACATAGGATATCCGTGAGGGTGACACTGGTCTCTAAGGGAGGTGTGATTTATGGAGACAAACTCCTTTCCTGCCAGAGTGGTGGGAGGAAAGCAGACCCCAGTGTTGCTGGAAAACATTCTGAGAAATCTCAGTGAGTGGTTTCTTGGCCTCAGTGTGGGCTTTTTATCCCTCTTAAAGGTACAATTTTACTCTTAAACTGTGAATTACTTTGTTCAGGAATTTCTACCTCATGCCTTAAACATTGATGGCACTTAATAAATAAAGTGCTGCCTCTCTTCTGCTCCCCACTTATTTTTCATTTTTCTTTTCCTGTTGATCATTTGCTCTCAGTTCAGCTGCAGAACTCATATACCCTCACTCCACATAATCTGTGATCACCTCTCAATCTCCTTCTGTAATAACTTCTCTCTTCTCCCTTCTTCATTTTCAGTGCAAAAATCTATGTGGAAAGTGACACGATAAAAGCAGGCCAACTGGAAGCAAGGTAAAGCTGAAAAGGCATGGGATCAGCTGTCTTGCTTTTGTTCACTGCTTATTTATTAAAAGGCTCTGCATTTAAAACATAGAAGAAGCTTCTGCAGAACACATCGCCTCCTGCACCAGATAATCTAAGGCTGCTGAAACTGTAGTTGATAAAACTGGTTTAAATTTCATACCAAGTATGCTCAATTTTTAAGTTGTTCATTAATTTTAGATGGAACTTCTCTTCATTTAACATTTACCTGCTTGTCATTTGTTACTACTTCATTAAGAAATTAACTGAGATCTGACACTGGGTATATAAGGAGGTCTCTGTTCCAGAGAGCTTCAACTCTAGATACACAAGACAGCACCAGCTGGGATAGGAAACAGAAATAAATAGATGCAGGAATTTGTCCTAGGCAAATGGCAGGACAGTAGCGGTGATGTGATGAGAAACTGAGTCTCTTAGCACCTAAGTCAATGCCCTTTTCACTGGGTTACAGTAATAACAGCAATGAGTCCTGCTAACAGGGAGGTAATTTTGGTATTCATAGCAAGATTAACCAATACACCATGTCCAGTGGAAACAACTCAGAATTCATATACACAAAGGGCACATTTGTTACAAATTCACTGAATCCTTTTAACCTTTTTCCATTTATGTCTGAATATTAGCACTTGGAAATATGCAGACCTAGGGCTTAACAAGCTTGAAGAGTTAGATTGTGGATGTTACTGTGCTCCTTCAATTTCATTAAACGGCATGCAAGGTAATTATCAGTCATTGAGTTTCCCCTCCTCAGAGACAAACCAAAGGGCTCAATTATTGCTGCAAAAACTAAGAGGAAAAAAGAAGAAAGAAAGTTTAAAAAAAAGAAGTGACAAAAGCATAGTGCAAATGGACTGTTCCAAAGAGACCTCCAGGACCTGCAGCCCTGCAAGATAAGCAGTGACTCCACATGGACATGAGTGATCAGAGAGAGAGCAGAACTTAACTCTTGAATGTGACAGAGGGAAAATTACTATTTCCTCACTTTCTTCCCTCTTGAAGATGAAGGACAGCAGATTGCTTGGTGCTCTGGCTCACAGAAGGACTGGGATTCATTTTCATCCACAAGTCCAGTAGCTGTATCTGCTGTAAAGACTTTGAATGCTCTGTGTGGGAAAGCTGTCCCAGGTGTAGAGATTCCTGTTTGTGTGATCTGATTTCATCCAGAAAAAAACTTGGAGCCAAACTTTGTTTTTAAATAGCTGCCATGTAACGGAATTGCTTTTGTGCTAGTGATAATGGTTGCTTCTTAATCAAAAGACACATTTGCGAATAAAGCCTGGTTGGTGTTTTTTGAGGGGGCACAACTAAAACTTTAGAGCATTTCCAGATGATCATTCTATGAACAATACTGTAAGGAAACCCTCAGATTTTGGATGTGAAGTTTCGAAGAATCTCTTCACAAAGGAGAGCCATCACGATTTGCCTGTGAGGAAATTGGAAGAGCAGGACATGGCCATGTCCTTCTGGATGAGGCTCCCTTTTGTTTGCCTTTTTCCTTTTCTTCTTGCAGATCATTACTTACAATGACAAAAATATTTACCAAGGTAAAAATATTTACCTTGAAACAGGCAGTATTCACAGCAACACAGAGGAGTCCAATAAGATTTCCAAACTGTGAATTTCTTGTCTGACCTCTTGGTTCCACAGAGCACCTGATCAGTACTGCCTAATCGACAGAGACAAAGTGTCAGGGGAAACTCTAGTGCTGCCAGCGGGTGGCCTGGATGACCCTCCAGGTCTTCTTCCCTTGTGTGCTTGGTCATTCTGAAGCACACACCTGGGCATGCTGTAGCACTACTAAAAGCTCAAGCACAGACAATGTGGGATCTGCATTTGGATGGAGCAGTCTGGAGATGTGGGATGAAGATGCATCCAAATTGTAGCTTCTTTTCCAGAAGGAGTTGACCATCTTGTGAGACCCCAATGGCACACCAAAGCATTTTGGCAGACTTTCAGAGCATAAACTCATATCCTGACAAGATAGAGAGATGGGGAGAAGGTTGCTAGAGCCATCTAAGTAATGAAAACAAACACAAGTAGGAGTAAACTGAAGAATTTTTTTTCTTACATGTCCTCTCTGTGCATGTTTTCTCTGAGACCACTTGTTCAGCTGGCTGTATAGACATCTGACCTTGAAAATCTGGCCTGAGGACCTGAAACCACTATTTGTACCACTTGATACATAGACTTGTCATCATAGCTAGGATTAAAGCCTGTTTCCAAAGATGTGTCCTGGTGAAGTTAAAAGTGTTACACTTGTCAAGGTCTCAACAAAAAGTATTTTCCATGTGGAGTTGGCTGAACCCATTCTATCAATGATCACTGTACCTAACATATTTACTGTGGAAAAATGACTAGACCACTAAGAAGAAGGGATACAGTTCAAAGACTCAGCTTGTACATGCTCAGATTTCATTGTCTAAGTACAAATAACCCTGTAATAAATGCTTGAATCAAAATTGTGAAACTTAGTTGAGGGTATTTTCAGGATCCAAATCTAGAACTGCCTAGGAATTTCTGTCTGGTCACCCTTGTGGCTTGCCCTGCCCACAAAAAAAAAAAAAAAAAAAAAAAAAAAAAAAAAAAAAAAAAAAAAAAATTAGGAGAAAAAGGCAGAATTCCAGTGCTGATGCCTGTATCAGGCCTTGCCAGAAAGAGCAGGTTTGTGGCTATCACAGCTCACAAAGTTCAAAAGCTCAAGATTCAAAAATCTTGGTTACCTTTCCTGACATTTGGACCTTGGGAAGTTGCTTTATCCTCAAGACAAACTCATTTTTCTCCCTGCTAATAGGAGATAATAGTCTTCTAAGCAGTAAGAATAAAGTCTGCATGATACTTCATTAATTTATAATGACTGCTCTATTAAAACCAAATAGAGAAACAAAATCTCCAGTACAAACCTACATAGTCTTCTCAGTTTAAACATAACTTTCTGTGTCCATACTACTTCCTTACTAGGTAGAACTCCACAGAGAAGCCAGCCAGGGTGGTCCTAATGTGGTAATTCTGGGTTTCTGGTGGCAAAAAGTTCCTTTTCTTTTCCAAAAAAAGGGTATTTTTCTTAACATATTGAAAACCAGCCACACAAAGAACAACATTCCCTAGCGTTTGCATAAAAAAAAGAGATGTACTCATAAAATGCAAATGATGGGCAGCTTTCCTGCAGTCACAAGTCAGAGTATTCAAGCACTAACATAAGTTCTTTTCTAAAAGTAAATACCTATATTCAGATCAGGTTTGTCTCAAGGTTACTTTTATTAGTGACTGAAAATATGACAACTTCTCCATCACCTCTCAGATCCAATTTTAAAAAGATTCAAAGTAAACCTGAATGCCATGAGATTTCTCAATTTCTTTTGAGTTGATTTTTCTCATACATTCAAAATCTTCTAAAATTAAAACTCACCATTATTATATTCTCTATTTATGTCCACGTTATTTAGACATCAATTTCTGGGACTTGTACATGCTATTTATTTGACTGTCAGTGATCAATAGGATCTACCAGGTCAGCAATCCCATCATAATTGCTTGGTTTATGTCAACAGTACTCATGATCCCTGAGTGGTTTTCCATTCCAGCACCGTTCAGAGCCACAGCATTTAAACATCTAACATCAGGCAAGGATGGAGCCGCTGTAGCCAGTAATGTGAAGGCACAAATGAGATTAAGGTAATAAATATCGTATATCAAAGCAGCTTCAAAAGAGCATATATCAGGGTCATGGAAAGAAAGAATTTTTCTGATTCATCATCAGCTCCAAAGAATAAAAAGCCTTTCTGACCACTTAAATGAAATATTCTGTTTGATCCCCAAATGAACTGTTTTATTTTGAAACTGAGATTTTAAAAAATGTTTTCAATTTTATTTCAAAGTAAGCTGAAAGGCATCTCAAAACAAAAAGTTGTTTTTGCAAAGAAACACCAAGTTTTTATTTTTGAAAATATTAGAACAAAAGATTTTAGTTTTGAGGGAATTTCTCCTTAGTTTTATATGTGAAAATAAGTTGGTGAAGTGGGACATTCCTGAAAAGTTTTTATGTTGACAAACTTCCATTTTTCATCGAGCAGAGTCCTGGTAAAAAAATATTGCCCACTCTAATTGGCCCATAATTTCATAAATCAGATGTCATTCCTTCCCTTTCCCAATGAAATTTATATTTTGAAGCAAAGCTCTCCTTAGGAGGAAGACAGCCCTCAGCAGGAGAGGTCTCCAAATATCGCTGGGTCCAAACCCAGGATGAGCCATCCTGCATCATGAGCTACCGACATTGCATTGATGCTGCAGGAATGATGCAACTCAAACTAGAGTCTGAAGTAATGTGACAGTTTCCTGTCAATGCAAAGTCATTGAAAGTGTTTCATGTTCTAAAGTGAGACAGATAAACCCTCAGCTGATGTCACCGAAGTTTAGCTAAAGACATTTGGGTTCCCATTGCCTGTAAAGACCTGCTGGTGCCACAGGACCTTGGAAGGATGGCACTGCAGCCTTAGATTTGTGACACTCAGTCCTTCTCCTGGGTCAGCTCTGGGGATCTTACAGAGGGGTATGAACCCCAGTCTACTCAAGAAATGTAAAATGCTGAAGCACACCTACTTTGTTGTGTTTAATTATACCACTAGCCTCTTAAATGCGTCTAATGTAACTTATAAAAAACTTCAGGATTTGCTCTTTATTTTTTGGAATTACACTGATTACTTTCCTTGAGATCAAAGTAATTTTGAGATAGGATGAGTTCTATGTTTTCCACAGGTTTGGTAGATGGTGGAAAATTATTTTGTTCCAGTGACTTGAAGAACAGAAAGATGCTTTCTAAGGATGGGTTGTAAGGTACTTCTTAACTTCAAAAGCCAAGCTGAGGGAATTACTTAAAAAACAAAAAAGGAAAAAAAGTAACTAAGAGTTCTGTGATTGGTATATACTGTTCTTAGTTTGACAGTCTGAAAGAGAAAGTCATATCTACCTCTTCTCCTCTACAGAGGTAATGCTTTCACAGGACTGTTTCATGCCAAGAGTGTGTGTAGGTGTGGATGTTCTACTGGAAGGTTTATAGGAGAAATTCTGTAGCAACCACACTGATCATGCAGAGCAACAGCTGCCTTTCAGATTTGTTTATTTCTCTGGTTCCACTGTGAAATACTTTATCTTGTAATTGCTGTAACTTATTTGTATCAGAAGTGCCATTGTGAATAAGACGAGACAAGTGTTTTTATCAGCATCTGAGTGAAAGAAATGCACCCTGTGCCATTGTATTCTTTGCCCCATTACAACTCCATCTCTTATAATCCCTCCCAAAAAGATTTGGTTTAGTGCTGAGCAGTCTGAGAACCACAGCTTTGATCTGTAATTTCTGAATGTGTGCAGAATGAATGACTAAGTACTTACAGGTTACAAAATGGAGGTGAGGGATAATATCCAAGTTGGCACACTATGGAGCTTAATTACTGTTCAGGTGATATTCTCCTGAGATGCCTTAGATGCCCTGGAAATCTTACACTGGGTCTGAGCTCTAAATCTTCTCAGGCTGAGGAAGCTTTGGTGTTTAGGCCTTTCCTGAGAGAAAGCTAGGCTGATGCTATCAGCATTTCCTCTTCCCTCCTTGTCACCAAAAAGACACGTGTGCACTATGCAAGTCACTGCCTCATTTCTGAATCATGCACTGGAACAGGAGGGTGAGCTGCTGTCTTGGAGAAGGACACTGCTTTATAGTCCTTCCGTCTTTGGCAGCTTCAACTGACCATACTCTGCTGGGAATTTGACCATTAGAGTCTGACTGCAGTCACACCTGCAACCAGCTGCTTGGTTTTTCAGTAGAGCAGAACCATGTTTCGTGATGTCATTGTTGCTCCTTGGATTAAGCCTCAAGAGACTATTTCCAGGACTGAAGCTGCAATCTATCATTCATGCCCAGCTTCTAGGTGTGTAAAAAGCAAGAAGGAAGGACATACTGAACCTCCCCAAATCCTCATGTTGGTGTGTCCTTTTTCATCACTGAATATCAAAGTATTCAGAGTTAATCCTGCAACTCTTCCTGCAGGACAAACAAGTCTCTGAGTCAATTGCACACACAGAAAAAAACTTCTTCCCCTCCAAAATAGGGAGGTGCTTTATTGCAGAAACTGCTAAACACACACACTTCCAGCAACCCACTGAAATCAGAGAACAATGACAGGGACTATATTTATGGGGTTTTTTTACCTCTTACCTCTTTGGCAAAAGGCAAGTGGGCGGAGACAGACACTTTGGCTCCACATTCACCTAAAAGCCCTTTCAAATGCCCGGCACGTTGAGCAACATGGAGGCAGCAGTTTCTATCTTCATTTCTGTGTGTTGACAGGGAGAGAGGAGAATTTTAACTGGATCAGCTCGTTTCCTCTGCTGAGGCACAGTTTGCATGGGTGTAGCAGTAGTGAGGTGGACACACAGCCATGAATGATGGCTGCTACAACGTAGGGAACCAGCAGCAAACCTGGCCACATTTTCATGTGGATAAGCTGATAGCTATTGCTCCAAATCCCCAACTGAATCCAAACCTGAGGCCATCACATTAAAGTAGTGTGAAGCTCCTGGTTTGACTTGCATCACCTGCATGAATGGGAAGGTGTTGGATCTCCAAGGACTTTCCAAGGAAGGAAAAGGATTGTTTGGTGAGATTCCAGCCCAGACCACTTCCATACAGGGTCTGTGAATGAAGCCTGTATCGTGATGTCCTGCACATCCCTGATTTTTGCACCATTTCTCCACTGAAAGATTAGTACTATTTTTCTTGCTTGGACTGCACAGAGCTGACGTTGTAGTGTCCTGCCTCTGTGAATAAAAAGTCCAAGCCCAGGAAGCAGATCTGGTCTTGGGGGAATAGAAGGAAAACTGGTCCTGAGTGGAAAGCTGGAGCATATGCTTGCTTCTAAGACCAATTTGCCAAGACTGAAACATTCTGGAGGCAAAGAGATTACACCAGACATGAACCTGTCCTGCTGTGTTTTGTAAAAAATTGGGTGTGTAGAGTACAGCTGCCTTCAGGCACGTTCAGCCTGCAAAACCTGTTAATCTTGGTAGAAAATAGGATTTACTGCCCTCAAATGCACCACAAGAGCTCTGCTCCCGTACCGGGTAGTATTTGTGTTGTTAAAAATAATTTCTAGCATTACTTTAAAAGGCATAAAAATGGAAATAAATTCTTTTCCTGCCTCAGAAAACATTGAAAAAAATCTTGACCAATTTAAATGCACCAACATGGACACTGAAATATTGTTGGTATTTATGACCATTTAATTTTTCCTTAATGACTTTCTTGATCCCTTTTAATGATGTGCAAACAGCACCAATAGCAAAATTTCATGCTTCTGCTTTGTGATCATATTAAACTTCTCTATTCCAATCAGTGCCAGGTACGTCTGTAGATTAAAAACAAACTTTAAGCTTTAAATAACCTTTCCATCTCTCTTACGACAATTCACTTATTTGCATTTTGTTCAGTCAGACATACCATGTAATGTCCCAGATGTAAATTTTTATCCACCTCTTCAAAATCTGAATATCTGTCAAACGCTTCCAGTGAAGTACCACTGCTTGGAAAACGCAGTGAAAGTGGATAAAACCCCAGATATGAATATCTGACCAGTTAGGCTTTAGCTAGCTTGGTCCCCAGCTCCCACATGAGGTTGCTTTTTGAAGCTTCATGTTTGGTTCTTGGCTGTGAGGTCATCAGGTGCACTTCCCCCAGTGACTCATGGATCCATTTGGACCCGAGGGAAGGAGGTGAAAGGGGAGGAGGGACGCGTGTGTGTGCGTGGGTACGCGCACAACGCAACCCGAGGCACGCAGCGCAGGGGGTGAAGCAAGGCAGGCAGACTCTGCTGTGCACTGCCCGAGGAGGGAAGAATCCCTGGCAGCAGTAGCCGGCTGCAGGTGCTCTGGGGAGACATTGCCAAAATGGCCATGACAGCTGGTATCACACGTTGGTCACTAGGGGAGATGCTGAAGGTTATATGCTACAAACACCCCGTGTGCCCAAGAGCCCTTGAAAGAGTAAACCCAGCAAGGCCAGACACAGACATAAGCATCTCCAGATGGTTATTTTGGGTCCTATGCCTCTGGCGTCCTTGGGAGCCTGTGTCTTCTGTGCCTTGCATCCCTCCTGGCTGGCTGCCTCTCAGTAGCTGCTTTGCAAAAACTGCTGCCTCCCTCAGCACACTGACAGGAACCAGTACCTTTGATGTGCAGGGATGGAAGTTACCACGGGCCAGACAGCACAAGGCAGCTTGCTCCACCCTGGGTCACTCCATGTACTCCACCCTGAATGGGAATAAACCTTTCACGGGAGGATCTCAGGCAGAAGGCTTGGAAGTGAAATCTTCATTGGAAGAGTTGGGATGCTACACAGAGAATTTGGTGTTGCAGAAGTTTTACAAACTTTTAGAGGAATTTAAGATTCTGCTTCTAAATATATTAGTTCACCCAAAAGGAAAACAAGGACCAGATTCTGATCTCAATAATGCCATTGCAAATATGGATAATATTTCAACTAATTCTAGAAGTGATGATCTTGCATTAAAACTAGTGGTAAAACTACCTGTGATTCAGTGGAGCTGAGAAATCACCTCACCAAGACCCAAGTGCAATACATTTTCAAATGCCAGCATGTCAGATGCCAGAAACACAGCTGTGTCCTTGTCTACATCCCAGTCAGTAATTTTAACCCAAATGAGATGCCCTGGAGTTGCATCTAAATCTAGCATATGCTTTGAAGCGAGGTTGTGCTCTGGCAATTATTTGAATAGTTGTGAAAAATAAATCAATTCAGCTCACTCTCATATGCCAGTGGGCACGCAGGACAACAGGACTGTAAAGGTAATTCCAGGGTCACTGATTCTAAGTGTGCTTGGTTGTGGCCACCAACTCAACTTCCTTCATGAAAGGGTAACATCAAAATGATACACAGCGGTTGAGATAAATTCTCACCAGGGACTTGTAAAATGTCATCAATACATCCTTGTCTCCTTTAGCCACTAGTTCATATGGCATCTGCAAGCACAGGTGGAAAACAAATCAGATCATTGATTTAGAGTCAGCTTGCAGTTAAAGACTGTGCAATTAAATGTGAACTGTACATAGATATTTTGGGTAGATTTGTTGCATTTGAGAATACTTAGCTTTCTGTCAATATTTCTATTTCAAAAGTACTCAAAGATGGGTAGATGAAATCTCGATACTTAAATTACAATGCACTGAACAATAACGTATCTCTGTCATGATTCTGATATTAAGCCTTGGTCATATTTAGCATTTAAAATGCTCAAATAACAATTATTCCATCAATAAATCAATAAAGCTTCTTCAACAATCTATAGTCAGCAAAGCTGGTGACACCAGTAATAACCTAAGAACCTGAGATAAAACATGTCTGTCCATAAACAGCTGAAATCCTATCTTACTTAGTATTACTAAGTTGCATGCTAGCAGAACATTTGGTAGTGAGAGAAGGTGGCAAGCTACTTTCTCATGGGCACTCACTGAGGTGTTGAGGCATGAGCTCAGGGGGTACTGTTCAAGCACCCACTCGTAAGAGATCCTCCCTGGCCCCACTCCCTGGCTCCTGTGCCCCACTGTCACTCAGACTGGGGCGCGTTGTGTCCGTGGGCCTGGTTGCAGAGGACCCAACATGGTTCATGTAGCACATCCCAGGGGGATGTGCACACGGGGGGCCACTCCTCCATGGGTCTGCCTGAGGTCCTGAACACAGCGCAAAGCTCCGCAAACAAGTGATCAAAAGTGCTCCAGCATTGCCTGGCAGTGCTGGTCATACTGGGAAACAAATTACTCCATTCCCTGCTCACCTGAATGAGTGGGAAGTGGATGAAAAGCATTAAGTACACATGGAGATCCTCAACACTTTTGTGTTGGGATACAAAGCCACATACCACGTCATGCCTCAGAAATGAAGGTATTCATAGCTGTGCAGTGGGAAGTGCAGTGCAGTGGCTGCTTCAAAATAAGTCCCCTTCCTGAAGCAGGTGACTGAGTATAAAAATGCTGTGGCATGCTGTTGGCACTGGGGATTGAGAATGTTGGAGATGGCAGGGAGAAAAGGAGGGAGAGAACTAATTTCTTTTTTACAACCTGCCTTCCCCTTCAGTGCAGGAGCTCAGAGGTATTCATTAGAGGGAAAACCAAGCAATTTTCTCCCTTTCAAAAATTAGTTGGAGATGTACATTCTATTATTGGTGATGTTCACATTCCAAGCAAAACTATGGCTGAGTGTAAACCTCAAGAACTACTGAACTGACCCAGTGTCATTCCAGTGGAAAATGGTTGATTAAGTGGATTGTGTTTCAAAGTCTGGAACTGAATGTCTTTCAAAATTCTGGGATGTTTTTGAGTAGTGCCATCTGTTTATTCTTCTCCTATAGGAAAATGATATACAGCCAGTCTGTAACAGGGCAAACGATGCAAAAGGATATCAGCATTATTCCCATCCACTCTCTGGGCTGAAGCCACCCCTGAATAGCCCATAGGTCATGCACAGTCCCATCCCTCCACGAGACCTTCTGTACCCTGCTACCCAGTGTGACGTCGCTGTGACCACAGGAGGTAATGGAGAGGTTTGACTTGGAAAAGCCAGGTCAGCTTCTCTGTGCTTGGCACTTTCTCCAGTCAGCAGAACAGGGCTGCTCTGCTGTCACTTCTCTGATGTTCCTGATGTCAGCAAACACTCTGCTGTAGAAACACAGGATAAGTGGAAAACTGGTTTGGTCAGGGATTCACCAGCTAGTCTGGAACTCAGCCTCTCTTCCCATAAGAGGCAAATAAACCTGTACCATGAGTTGGGTTTGTCAAAGTGCATGGAAACATAAGAGCTCCACGCTCTCACCAGAGCCCATCTCACCATCGTGGGCTCCCCATCATGGGATAAGGCATTGGGTTTTATAACTCCTTGTCTTCTACCCCTTACTGTATTAACAGTTATCTGTCTTGAAAATGTTTGTGCCTTTCCTCTTGGGATTGAAAAAGAAGGATTACCTCCCTGTGCAAAACAAGGTGAAGAGGATAAAAATAGTGGCATGAGAAGCAGCGAGGAAAGATAAAGCATCCTTTCTCTGGTGGGCTCCAGACTACTGTTAGGAGAAGAGACAAGGCTAGTGTCAAGTGTTAGTACAGTTTAGTTTTTTTAGTTATAGAAAAATGCAAAATAATTCTCCAGGTCAGGACCTGGGAACTGCTTTAGAAGAGACAGGGACCTATCAGAGAGTTAGTTGGAATATTGACATCTATTCTGACCACTGAAATTGTTGGCTGCGGCTTTGGGAAGTACCATATAAAATCCCGTGAATTGCCTGTAGGTGGGTCCTTTTTCTTCTTCTTTTGGCCAGAGAGAGACAGATGACATCGAGCTGGGCCTGCTGCTCCCCCCTTTTGGTGAGAGCTGGCCTGAGGCCTGGCCGGATTCCATCGGCTCCCGGGTGAAGGGGGGGGAAGGAGAGGTTGCTGCTTTGTTACAGCTACTTGCTTCAGACTTCTCTAGAGCAGAGAGAAATCTCTGCTGGGCCCCTGATGGGAGCTATGGGCACCATTTGGGCCGAAGCCACCCTGGTTTGCACCGAGGGGTGGGCTGAGAAAGCATTTATGATCCTGCCGTTTTTTTTTTTTTGATTCCGGACTGCCCGAGTGCTCCAATCTCTGATGTTTCTGTGAATTCTTCCTCCCTCATCAGCTCGGCCTTGAACATCTAACACCACGGAACTACAGAGGGAGAGACAAAGACTCTGAGCAAATTTAACTCTTGCTTAGCAACATGAAGCTTCCAGAGCTCAGCCCTTCTCTGAGAGAGTAAGGAAAGACAGAGTGAACATAAAGAACAACAGCATGAAGTCAGTAGAGCGAGAGTGAAAAGACTGTTGGGACAGAGGGTTGAAGAGTTGGTTGTTTTATTCTTACTTGAGCCATGGAAATGAACTCTATATTTGGGTCATTCCTTTAAATCATGGGAAAGATATGCATTTGGGGAGATGATTGTTTTAATTTGTGTGTATATTTAAGCAAAGGTGTTTGTGATGAAGTAAGTAATATCCTATAAGATGCTTGAACAGAGATAAAGATGAGAAGCCCCCTGTGCCAGTGAAGAAGTGAGAAGATATCCCTGTACCTTGAGATGAAGAATCCTTTGCTTTGGAGTTATTCATCTTTAAAAGGTGACACCCTAGTATGCAAAAGTCTAAGACCCATGACCCATAAGCAGCTTGGGAAACTGCTTCTGAGAGGGTCACAAAGGCAGGTTTCTCCGGGCAGTTGTTTTTGTGACAGTTTAAAACCCACAAGAAAACTGTTCTAAGTTTTCAGTGGGATCCATGACTCTAACAGAGACTCTTCCCCTAAAGAATTGATAAAAGACTATTGTCAGATAGTGAAACAGACTGAAAATTACAAGTTTTGTCTCTTTATGTTGTTTTGTAAGAAAGTGAACAGTTTGTAAGGGGAGGGAAGAGTGTTTTTGAAGTTTCATTCTGTTTTAGGTTTTTTTTTTCCCAACTTTTTTTTTTTCTATTCTTTTAGTGTATGTTAATAAACTATTTGTTCATTTTAAGGTTAAGCCTGCTTTGTTTTTCTCCTAGTCTCTCTCCCACAGAAAGAGTAAGTACCAAGACCAATATTTAGTAAACGTGAAACCACTATAGCTAGGAACAGTAAAATGATGTTTGGGACTTCTGTGATGTTTGTCCTTCTTTGTGATAAAACTTAACAAGGGTTTACTCCAATTGTGCTCAGAAAGATTTACAGTTTCCACACATTTCTGTTTTATTTTGTGACTTAATGGTGGGTGTTGCCAGCTTCACAAATCACACTATTAAATTTTAAAGAGCTATAGTTCTTTCTGATAACATCATGTTTCCATGCATTTCCATTCCCTTGCATCTCCCTACAGCATGTGACATTGCCCAGGTGTGCCAAGAGAGGCTGCTCACAGCTCCTCTGACCTCATTCTGGGAAAGTATCTGTAGAAAGTATCTTGGGAGACTGCCCTCCAGAGTTGGCCCTTGAATTTGTCCATCATCACTAATGCCAGTACAACTCCAGTGGCAACAAGGGCTACTGATGGCAGCAGGAGTCTGCACTGCCACAGTGTGTCCTGGTTCCTGTGAGGTGACAAAAGAGAAGGATGGCTGAAGACCTGTTTCCACAAGCTTTCTGTCAGCACTGTGGAGCCACCTCTGGCCACAGCCATGCCATGTTGCAGGGAAGGAAAAAAAATGTTGGGTGGAGGCTGGTTCCTGGAGGCTGCTCTGTATGCACAAGACTGCCTGGTTGCAGGAAGGAATGTCCACATGTTGTAGGCACTACCTGAGGTGCAAGCCCTGAAGCTGCCCATGGGGCAAAGATACCCCTCAAGTGCTTGGGAGGGGTGGCCTGAGTGTGCTCAGACTCTCAGCTATGCAGTCCAGACAGGTGGGATATAAAAGTTTTCTCTGTCAGCAGATGACCTGAGCTTGGCTTTTCTTGAGCTCTTTGCTGATGAACCTGGGATAGGAGGTGTGAGCTGTCACACACCCTGCTGGGTCCTCTCAACATCTGCCTGGACTCTGCCACCAGCTTTAGTGTCCTAGGCACTTCCTTGTGCATGGAAATTGGTCCAGCTTTTCTGCTTTGCTGCCCTTTTTAGAAAGGTACTAGTTCTCAGTGCATGGGAATCACATTTTAGGAGCGATATGTATCATGGCCCTAATTATTTACATCCATTGCCTAGTTATTTTTATCTGAGTCTGAATTTGTGGGCTAATTACACAGGCACACACACCCAGACAAAAACCACTTTGGCCCATTCCCAGAGATAAAGTAACCTAAAGCATGCATTACCAGCTTGCTCAAATGTTTGTTCTACCATTTATCTGATAGATCTTAAAAATAAAGTGGTTTAATGCACCTTCAAATGAAAATACAGAACCACCATAACAAGGATTTCCATGCTGAAGGCAACCAAATTACAAGACATCAAAGTCTTTCCTAGTGCAAGTCATTCTACCTCTGGGTGCCCACCTGAAGCTTCAGAAACCACAGCCACGTGGACACAGGCACACCACGTGGCATTTCTCACCCCAAAGCAGGTGTCAATCCCCTCACCTTGCCATGGTCCTGCTACTCTCCCTCACTAGCTGAATTTAAATTATGACTTTTTTTGATTGCATCACTGATAGAGCACCTGGACAGTCTCAGGAGGAAGGTTTTTCGCTGTGAGAGACTCTTTAAATTGGGAACATGCCAAGATCTTCCCTGTCTCCAATGATCTGAGACATCTTGGGTGTTCTTTTTCACCTCATCCCTCCCCTACAGCCCTCCCATCCTTTTAACCTTGTGGGAGCCTGACGAGGCCTTCTATGGATGACACATTTAGGGATAAATGCATTTATCTGGACTATACCTTTGGAGAAGAGGTTGCAGTGTGGCTGTGGGTGAGCATGGGTGCACCCAACCAACAGGGAGATGCAAGTGGGGAGATGTGGGGGAATAGAGTGTGTGGATAACACTGCTTTTTAACATTGCTTAGCCACTTGTTTGTTGGTAGAATGGGAACATGATCTTTGGAAGCTTATGAACATTATTTAGGAGAGCTTTGAGAGGTTTTCTTTCTTTGTAAGAGAGAGGAAACTTTGTCAGAAACCCACCCTTCTTTCCACTGTATTAGGTTAGTTGGAAAAGGTGACTTGAACACAGAAGTTAGAGTTTTAGAGAAATACCTTCAGACTGGCACTCCCAGGGAAAGCTGGACAGGGGACTTGGCCCAGATAGGACTGGACATGCTTCATTTCTGGCATGCCACTGATCTGGGTGCAAGCACTTTACGTGTATTCACTGTACTCAGAGAAATGTCAGAAAATTATGGAGGTTTAAGAAATGCATTTGCATCGTAACTGTGTTAAATTACTGTTTTAAAAACTTGTACTGTACCAAAAGACCAATGTTTGAGGCTGTTCTTCAGTTAAGAAGGCTCTAAGGCATGCTATGTAAGATTAAACATTTTTTTTTTTTATAAACTGTGCTAAGAAATATGATTCAGTTTAATTTTGGTGGCATCTCCATTGATCCATTAAGGACCTCCCCAAAAGATAGAAATTGAAATGGTAAAAAATACATCACGAAGAAGACAGTGTGCATTTTTAAATTAAAAAATTAGATAATAATAAGTCATAGTGATCAAGTCTCATAGAAGCAGTTATGAGTGATTTTGGGTGACTGAATTCTGTAAGGGTGTTTGTTGCCTGTAATGAAAAGACATCAATACTTGTACAAATAACTCGCTTTTGGAGTGTAGTATCGTATATCCACCTATATACCCACACATATGCTAGCTGTGATAGAACTAGATATGCCAGCCATAGACTGGCCTATTTTGATCATACTGCATAATTTTTGCATATATAAAATATTAATATAGCATATTTTTAACGTTCTGCACCAAAAAGCTTACCATTGCTCTGCCTCTGGATTCTATTTTTGTCAATTTTGAAGGGTATTCCCCCATGGTTTTGTGTGGCATCATTTAGACAGCAAGGGCCCATTTTCTTTTCTCACCTGCCCTTCCACCAGGGCCAGAGCATGCCTGCTGTGATGGTTGCTAGGGCTTACATCCCCCTCTGCCTGGTTTTGCCTTCAGCTTTCTTTTTTCTGGAAGCATTCTCTTTTCCTCAGGAAATCAAACAGCTTCTGGTTGCATCCAGCTCTCCTGCTGGCAGTGTCAGGGCAGAGATACTGTCATTGCCCTGGCACAACCAAGATGCTCCTGGAGGTCACTGCCACAAGGAGAGCACAGCAAAAGGGAGAGGTTCATGGGAAAGCAGAGCTCAGACTGCAATGGATCTGGTGGTCAGGTAATCGCTTGGGAGAGAGATATAGGATGTTGTGATGGAACCATCTGTGCGATGTCTAAGCCGTAACACTGCAAATGCAAAACCATACTCATGGCAAATGCAAGTTCAGAGGCACCCTTGGAGAATTTGGGTGTAGGAATGATGATTAAAGCAAAGGAAAAAATCCTCCCAAATTTTAATTTGCATGATACAATTTTTAACCCATAAAACCTGAGTAAGTTTAATATCTCACATCAAGGTGAAAGGAGTTTGCCTTATCCCCAGTATTAGGTGTCAGCACAATTCAATCTCCTGACAATGCTGTGATCCTCTGAAAGCATTTTTATGGTCAGGGTTTGCTTCAAATATAAAATTAACTTCAAAGCAAGTTTTCTAAAGAACTGAGGCGTTGGGTTCAAAAATAAATAAAAGAAGGCAAAGTAAAAGAGACCAGATCTTAGCACTTCCCAAAGAAAATGAGATTAAGAAGTATTTATGAGTCATAGACTCACAGCCTTCCCTTGATCTGTATGTGCACAAAAATGAAAAATGGCAGATTTAGCTGTGAAGATCCCTTTTAGATGGTGAGATTCTTTTAAAATGGTGAGCCCTTTTGAGAAGGCAGGCCCCACCTTTCCCTTCGTGGGTCAGACTTAATGTACTATTGACACTTAATGCATGGTGCTGGGGACTCTGGACCTATGTTTTCATCTTTTAGCTACAGTTCATTGCCACTTATCTGTATAAATTCTGTATTTTCCCAGCCATGAAACATGAGACTTGTAAAAACAGTGATGGAGACACTACAAATTATGTCTCCCCACTTTCCCTGGCATGCACTGATGCACACATGCACAATTGTATCATGCTATTTTGAGTCATAAAATAATAAAAATTTTCATGTGAAGATGGCACTAATATATGCAATATGATTTGAGCCAGTCGTCTGTGGTAGCAGGATTCATGAATTACAGTGTTCAAAAATAAAAGGAAAGCAAAGGGGTTTTTTTCTCATTTGTGATACCACAAAAGTCCTTTAAAAAGCTGGTCTTTAAATCCAGTGCTGGGCTAAACCTGAAGAATGAACCAGTCCAGAGGCCCATTTAAGGACAAGGCTCCTTCCTGTCCTTCAGAGCTGCTTTTCATCCCTGTTAGATATATTGGAAATAACCCTGCTGCCTATTTGCTGGATCTGCTTTCCCAGGATAGTTTGAGAAGCTGTCCTGCAAAGGCTCTATATCAAGTAAGCCCCCATGGATAAGGTTCACATCCAAGCCAATCAAAAGAAAAGGCTGGAAGGGACTTAGAAGACCAACTCTACATTTCCACGCTGTCCTTGAGACACATTTGTCTAATTGGTCCATAAGATTTATCACAACAGCTGCTTCACTGCTTTGACAAACAAACCTCAGTGCTCCACTATCTGCAGTGTTAGAAAGATTTTTTTTAAAGTGCTTAGCCTGAGTCTTTCTGGCTACAATTTAAATATGTTGCTGCTTTTCGACACCATAGAAACAGTGATCTGATGTTTCGCTTCTTGGCAAAGCCCTTTTACATATTGGATGGTGTTTCCCCTTGGAGCCCCTAGCCCAACTCTTGATATTTCTTCCATTGCTCCTCTCTTTGGATTGTTTACCTCTGGGATGTCTCTGAGAGGTCCTCACTTTCCTTGATGTGCAGCAGCCAAACTTAAGAGCACAGTTGCACCTGAAGCTGCACTAGTGCTTTGTAAAGCAGAAAGGATGCCCACAGATGCCCAGCAAGCTGTGCTCCCCAAGAGGAGCGTTTTTCAGATAGGCAACAAGAAGTCAGACTTCTTTGCCACTGTGTTTGACTCACTCAGCCTGTGCTCCATTTTAATGCCTGCCTTGTCTTTTGAACTGCTCCCTAACCAATTTTATTCCATCTTGTGCTTTTGCTTGATCATGGCTACCTAAATTTAATACTTTCCACTTGACTCTATTAAATTTTCTTTTTCTTTTTTTTCAGCCAATTTCATCAGCCTGTCAGATCAGTTTGGATTCCAGCCTCTCCTCCAATTTGACAACAATCTCTGCGGTGTCATAGAATCTGTAGCTGTAGTAAGCATATTTTATATTTCGTCACCTAGCTCACTAAATGGAACAAAACCCCAATGTATATAAAACAGAACACGTCACGAGTGAGTTTCACATTTGAGATATCTTTGGATTCTAATGTTGAAACACTAAACTTTCCCTTTGGTATGGTACCCAGCTGGTTAGGCACCTATCTTACGGTATTTCTCTGTAGGAGGGTTCCTTACAAGGCGATAACAAAAAAGTCACTGAGGTCAAACTGGACAGTCCTGCAAGACCATGTAAACATACCTTGCCCATTGCCATACCTGTGTGGCTACAGTGGGGAAGGCATCACCCAGGCTGCCACAGAGGTCTGAGGTACTCGTGACTCATGACAAACTCTTGGAGGATGTTGAAAGCCACCTGCTGTAGAGAGACCCTGATGATGGCTAGAGGCTGAGGGGTAGAGGAGAGACCATGCCTAGCATTACTTAAAAACACATTTTCATGGGTCATCTATTAATTGGGTTAATATCCACTTGTAGCAGATAATGAAAGTGGCCATGCTTTGGTCTAGATTTTTCTGGCAGATGCTGAATACCAAACACCCAGTGAAGTCTGAGCAGTCTCTTCAGTTCAGGCACTGACATTTCGCTGTCCCTTCTTTAAAGGCTCTGCATCACTTATATAACACATAATGTTATATGCGAATTGGTAGTTCTCGCTATGAAAAAGTGATACCTTGATTTCTATTATGTTTGAGTGGATTTTTCTTTTCTGTAAAACTGTAAGCTAGAAACATGATTGAAAGGCCAGAGTAGTGTAACAAATGTTAATTTTCTTCTATGGTATGTTATATATTGTAAGTGAAAGCCAGAAATCAGAAGCTTTTCAGTTTGATTCATAATGATTGCCCTTAGATACTGGCCTGCTTTATTTACAAGATGGTATAAAGTACACTGTGAATACTCATATGATCATAATAAAATGATTGCCTGTAGAAGTGTGAATTCCATTTAACCTTTATAAAGAAGCACTTAGTGGGCTTTGTACTGCGTGGGCACGACCTTAGAAAAGGCCTATCATTTGACTATGAAAACATGGCTTAGTTCCAGTGCTAACAACATCGCTCTGCTAAAATAACTTTGGTGGGCACAACGACCTATAATTTTTGTAACACCATTGAAAAAAGTGTTTTCTTTACAGTAGTGTTAATTGTGTATAGGATTGATTTTTTTGTGTGCATTAATAATATTGGTTTGATTAGCTATTTTTAACAAAACTGTGAATTGTGAACAAGCATCTCTGGATGCTTGTTTCAGTGAAGGGTGAAAACACTCAGGTCCCACATTAGCAGTGTTCTGCACTCGATTCTATTATCTCACCTTTTTTTTTTTTTTTTTTTATGTGAATCTCAACAGAGCAACCAGATCCACATCAGTAATATACTATCAAATGGTCCAAAAATATGAGGAAAAAAATGAGGAAAATATAACTCTGAGGTGTGCACTCAGAGTTATAACCTGAAAAAAGCACCAATGGAATAGATATTGTTCCTCTGACCCCATTCCCACTCACCCTGGTTACTGGGCAATTTAACTCTGAATACCTCAGTACTAATTACTGATTTTCACCGGAGTGATTTTGGCCCAGGGAATAATACATTTGCCATTAGTTCACACTGACTGTTACCTTTTCTTTACTTCAGCTCATATGTACGATGAGACTCACTATTTTCTAGGTGGTATCCTCTAACTTATGTCATCACTGATGGCAATAAAATGAAGAATGTAAAATGCAGCCATTTCAGCTGAATTGTGAGCTATGACTGCATGAGGTTAAAGGCTCATGGTATGTAGGCATGCTTGCTGCAAACATTACAGAAGAGGTGTTTTTGTATCAACTCCAAAGAATTTGGATGAGAGCAAGTGCCTTTTTCACTTTTTGGTTCTGTTTGCCTTGACACAATTCTGCTATCCAAAACCCAAAGGGAAAATATTTCAACAATGAGACAGTCTTCAGTGATTAAACTGTCATGAAGCAGAGATGAAGTTGGTGGGATTGATTGGCTCTTGCTGTGCCTTGACGCAGCTGTGGCTTGGATGAGCAGGACTGGTTATGAGTCAATCTGACTAGGATGGGATCATGCCAGAGGTCAGGGAAACCAGCTAGTTAGAGAAACACAGCCAGCTATTTTCTCCATCAGGTTTTCTTTTTATAATTTGGTGATTTGTGACACTTACTGAACGAGGAAAGTGTCTCCGGCACAGTCTTCATCATCATGGACCCTCTACTTGGAGTGATGCTGCTGGATGCAGCACCTCCAGCCCTCACCTTCAGCAGGGCCAATGCAAGGACCTGAAGGAACTCTTTGCAAGAGACAGTCAAAGCCTGGGGAGCCACTCTGGTGGCTTCAAAGGTTTGGAAAAATCTAGTTCCCTAGGTTACTTGAGCAGACAGGCCAGGACCTCATTTTAAGGGATTCCTACATGGGTCCATTAATGAAGCAACTGAAAATCAGGGAAAACATTGGTAAAAGTGTCTGTCATTCCACATTCTGGCTCTGCCCCATTTTCTTCTTTGCACTTTATTTTATCCATCCTGAAGGAACTGTCTCAGCCTCATCAGATAGTGTCCTTGTGTAATAGCAAAGAGGCTTCAACTGCTGACTTTGAGACATGATGTTATGTGGAAAAGTGAAGGAACTGTACTATGGAGATAATTTTTTGTCTCAGTTCACTAACCTCTATGATTTGTTGACCAGCAAATGATGTCATGAAGCCTGTTGATTCTCCCTAAGTGGCACAATGTGCAAGAAGGTACTGGTGACTTCTTCTCTTACAAGGGTTAGAAAGGATCTGAAAAGACTGTTGCATACTGATATGAAGAGACTGCTTTGAACACAAACACGTATCACAGCAAAGTTTAAAGAAACTTCAAACTTCGGAACTAATAAAGTAAAACTGGAATGATGTGCATATCAACAAAGGCAAGAAACTACTCCCATGTGGCTTAGTGGTCTTTCTGTGCCGTGGGAGAAACCTTAAACAAGAATGAATTCACTCTCTAGCTGGGTTTTATTATAGTTTAGGAAGAAACTCAGCTAGGGCTGACCCAGACTGATGCTGCTTAAATTGAACCTAAGCTGTAGCTTCCATAAATCATGTTCGCAGATTAAAATGACAATTGAAAGGTCTTGATTTGTAGGCACCAGACTGCAAATTAGCTACTGAAGTAGAGGGCTGTGAGTTTAAGAACCTGACTGGGAACACCCATCCCATATTACATGTATTTGGCAACAAGCCTCCATTAAGGGACCAAAGAAAACAACACAGTCATGATTGATCAAATGGAAGAGAAGTAATACAAAATACCCATCAGTTTTGTTGCTTCCAGAATATCCTGGAGGGATTAAAGACATGAAAGGTAGTTGAGAGAATCTGAATCTTGCCTTTCAGTAAATATTCACCCTTCTGATGGTGCAATTCCTAGGTTTTGCAGTGTGCCTGAAAACATTTTCTCAAGTTCTTTGGGCAGATTCAGGCTCATATACATTTTTTTCCAGCAGTAGGCCACTCCCTCGGTTCACTATGGGGGCCCAATTTGAAAGGTTAATTGTGAATGCCATGTTATAATCATCCACATCTATATCAATTAGCTTTAATAGTTGCCTGTGCTTAATATGTGGAGTTCAGCTTTGCATTTAATACGCTCCTAAACTATCTATAATTCCTCTCTAAGCTTCCTCCTTTCCCGCAATTACTTGTTTTCCTTCAGTACTCCTATTCTGTGCTTGTTATTTTCTTCTCACACAGTCCAATAGGCTTATGGTACACTCTGCTTTAGTAAAGCCTGTTTCTTGCACTTGGAAAAACTGCAAACAAATGGCATATTTCTTTTGTTGGGAAGAATGAATGTGGAATATCACATTAATCTCTATGTGCAGAACTTCTCAAGTGTTCTCATTTTCACTGGAAATATATGGGGCATGAAAACTTTAGAGAGACTGAAGATTTTTTGAGGGTGGTTATTGAACAGCATATAAATAACTGTTGGGAGCAAATTATGCCATGACAGCATCTTGTGATGTCTTCATCTTCATCTTCTTTAACTTTGTGCAGTTAAACGGTCACATTGCAATGCTGGCTAAAGTTAAGGGGGACTTTTTTCTGGAAAATGAAGTCTCTATTAAAAAAACCCCAAGCACTTTGAATAATTGCTAACAATAACCTGGACTATAGTACTTCAATTGTACAGTTCAGGAACATTAAACCTCTTAACCTTTGAGTTGCCTACTTGATTTTAAATGAATATGGTACTTAAGATGATAACAACTGTGCAGCTTCATTCTTTATTAAGGACATACATGATTTCTCCCTTGCACATTAACACTCTCATTATAATAATAAAGAATGGCAAAAATACAGGTATCAAAAGATTATTAGTACCTTCTAGACACAGTCTTTTCACAGTTCCTGTTTCCAGAACTACACCACTCTAATTAGCGTAACAACTATTGCTACATTAAGAGTGTCAACAGTAACATTTGATAACACAGAAACCTTCAAGAGACTCATTTCATCCATTGTTCTGTCAAGACTTTGAAAAATCTGGTTTATGTCTGCTCTTCCCCTGTATTTCTTCTAGAGTGTGCAGAGAAAGGCAATAACAATAGCATTCATTCTTGGGGTTAAGGCAAATCCAACTATATATCATGGAGAAAATCTGCTTTCTTCCAGAACACCAATGCACAAACATACTGCATCCAACATGGACCATTCTGAGGAGGTTAGATGTATTTGCGTAGTAGAAGATCGCCACATCAAAATGTAGATGCCACACAAAACAAAAGACAAGCCAAGAAGAAAAACATGCTTTGCTAACAACAATAAGGGCAACTTAGCTTCTAGCAATGGGTAAGATACAGTATTTTTCCAGATTCAGTTAACTCTCAATATAAAATGTAACACTCCTACCACAGGACTTATAATAGATGCTGGCTGCTTGAATCAAAACTCGGAGGACTTTTGAGAAGGGTGCCCAGCTGGACTGCCCCAAGCCTCAGAAAGGGGGAAGGAGGGAAGGCAAGTCACAGACACACAGTGAGCTCTCAGGGCAGCCAGGCTGTGGTAGCCCTTAGACTGTTGTCAGGGCAGCACCAATGCGGCTGTGAGAGATGAGATGCGATGAGCTGAGCAGGGCTGAGCTCCCACAAAGGGCTCTGGCTGCCCACGTCCATCTGCATGCCCGGGGCCAAGTGAGTGCGGGAGGCACTGCTTCTGGCCTTCAAATGGGCTGCAGTCTGCAGCAGGGTGCCTCTACCCTATCCTGTAGGATAACCCCAAATCGAAAACACAAGGCAATTTTCTCCAAAATGAAAATAATTTTCACTTAAAAAGACTAGAGACGTTCTTACCACAAGAAAGATTTGATGAGCAGGCACAGACCAGATTAATTACCCTGCTTGCAGCAATTCTATGCATCAAGGTATAGAGGGAGGAAAAGAATCGCTCATGTTTTCACATAAACAGTGTAAGAGTTCAGCTCACCCTCAGGATACGATTGACTCTGACAACCACATTCTAGCCTCCCTTCTCTGTAACTGAAGGTAGCCTACAAGTGCAGAGGGTCTGATTTTTAACAGAGGATTAAATATTGCTGTATAATCTTCACTGGACAAGATCAATAAACAGATTATGTTCTCTTCAGTTGGATCTCTCCTGACTTTATCAGCCTCTTTCTTTTCAAGTCCACACTTCCTTCAGATCACTGTTCCAGCATTTCAGATATTATCCTTATTTACATGCAGTGGATTTGGACTAGATTCACAAAAAGTTTACTCACCCAGCACCACTTACCTGCCGCTGTATTTCTCAGAACCGCCATTTGCATTCCCATTGAGCTGCTGCATATGCCTGGAGGCGCTTATTTCCCTGCCAGAAAAATTCCTAAATATTGCCCCTGAACTTGCCAAGGTCATAACAGTGTGAGCCTCCAAGCACCTAAATCACATCTAAGCTCTTTTGGGATTTGCAAACAAAGTGTTACCCCCTGCTTCCAGGCCTGACCTGACATGCATTTTCAGAGAACACCTTCCAGATCAGGCGTCACACAAAGTACAAAGCTCGGTAAGAAAAAAGGTGGTGAATCTCTGCTTCAGAGCATACATGCAGCATATGTGGAATGAGGTTCCTCCGTTTTGAGCAAGAGAGCCTGTCTGTTTTACAGGCTCTGGTCTGAAGTAATTTCTGTGGTTGAAGGTACTCCTGCTCTTGAAGATGCCCCAGTGGAAGAGACAGTCAGGAGGCAATCATGGGGTCAAGTGGGGAGAAAAGTAGGAGAGAAATCAAGTGCAATCAGCATGGATGAAAACTCTAGCAGTGGATTTACTGAACTGAAGTGAGAGCTACCCTCTTTCTCTGTCTGTTTGGTTCTGAGGGGAGAGGTATGAGAGACAATGCTTAGCAACTGCAGAAGTCTGGCAGAGGAGATAGTTGGCCTTCATTCTCTTGGGAATGGTGAAAGGGGGAAAATGGGTTTTCTCTGTCGCTTCAGGACAGCTGTGTAGGTTGCTGAGTACTGTCTGAAAGCATCCTCAGTGTCTGAACCCTAACTCCAATTGTATTCTAAGTGGAATGAAGCAAGTTTCTAGAAGCTTAAAAACATCACAGGGCAGATGAAAGGGCCTTGTATGTGTGTTGTGACTTCACCACTACTTTGACTGGATAACTGTCCCACAGATTCTCTGCTTTATTTGTTAGATTTGTTGTGCTGTGAAAGACAAAAAGACCAAGCTGTACAAGAATTGATCTCTGGAATTCAAGTAATAATTATTTTAATATTAATTAAAAAACCATTCCAAGACAGTTCAGATCAATTATGGAACCAGCCAGTGTAAAACAAATCGAGACAGATTTCATAATGCCCTCTGGACTCAACGAACTGGGAATAGAAATGTTTAAAAATTACTTCCAACCACATTAAAGATAGCGGCATTTGCATCTGATGTGCTTGGGGAAGATGTCCATTGCTGTATCTCATTACAGGATGTAGGACCTGAGCCACAGTGAGCATTCCACAGCCCCAGATGGAGAAGAGCAAGAGGGCAGCCACAGCCTGCATAAACTGTAGAGGCTATTCATCCTAAGCACACTAACCAAGATTTTTCCAAACCCATCCACTACTACAATCAGTAGCACCTCTATTGAGTGGAAATCTCTACTTTGTTTGAGATTCTACTTACACTGAAACGAATGGAAAAATTCTTATTCTCCTTAGAATATGAAAATTATTATTAGAATTATTAAAAATATCTACTCAAAAATAGCTATTTTGACTTTTGTCAGAGACAATTCAACAGGTCATGTGGAAAAATTCAAATGCAGCCTAGAAAAGTGAACAGGTGAAACCATCTTACTGGTGAAACTATTATCAAAACTTTTCCAATTTCAACAAAGCTAAAATCCCCTTCTTTATTTTGGTATGGATACAACCATGTGACAGGGACCATGAGAATTTATAATCATAGATGATGTGACTGAGGGGTCATTCAGTCTCTTCTCCCAAATATTAAATAATGTATTCCTTAGTGATACCAGAAATGAATTGCAGCTTATACTGAATTCAATTATCTGGCTAAAAAGGCAATGGGAATGTAAGGACATGCAAGCAACCTTCATCATTTATTTCCAGGTGATTTCCTGAAAGTAGTCACAGCTTGATCCTTTTGTGAGGTCCCATAATTCCCTTCTCAGATAAGATGTATTTAAAGTAATCATCCATTTATGCCATTTATACCTGGCAGATAACTGAACACTAAGCACCATTTTAGATTTGTATGATAAAAAAATTTGAGAGCGATTTCTGTGAAAATAGGATTTCAATGATATTTTGGGAGAAACACTCTGCTTATACTGTTTCTCTAATTTAGATGATAAATTTCTATGAAGAAACCATGTGTGAAGCTTTCGTGTAAGATCCTTTAAACATAGCTGGGGGAGGGGTGTCAATTAAAAAACCCTTTTCTCTCATTTTGCACCAAGGTTCCCACATTGCCACAGAAAGCAGGATTACAGTAGCACAACCAGGGGAGATGCAATCATGAATCAGACCCTGAGCTAACAGCCTATTTTAATTCATGTTCAAACTGTGTTAATTGGCAAAAGATAAAACATCCACACTGTTTGTTTTGCTGTTTGGAGCAAAGGAGTTTGTGTTGAAAACCGTGACTAAATAATAATTAACAGGCTTCAAGTAATCAATCAATAGTATTTCACGAAAATAAGTTGTAAACTAGAGTATTGGACTCAGCTTTAAAGTTAGTTGGTGGGGGTTTTTTTTTGGTTTGGGTGGGTTCTTTTAGTTTTCTTAGGACAGCAGTGGTGCAAAGCTGAAACTAAATCCAGGTTTGCACTTCATTAGAAATTCCTTATTGTGGTTTTACAATGTTAAATTTGTACAAACAGATTAAGTGTGTTTTTTGAGCTGTTCCTAAATAGCCTGGGAACTAAGAATTAAGCGCAGATTCTGCCCAACCCCTTAAAACCTGACACACCCTTCCCCAAGCCCAGCACCTGCTGTTAAAAATACATCACACAATGGCTCTGATCTTACCTACCAGCAGATGTGAAGATGCCCAGAGGTCTCTCAGATGTTTGTGTTCCTAGGTCACGTGAGGGCACCAGGAAGGGGAGGGAAAATTATTCTGGAATTCCAGAGGTCACCACTGGACAAAAATAGTGAAAATTGCACACATGCAGAGAAAAACAAAAGGTTCAGAAATCTGGAAATTTGGCCAAGAAGCTTTACTGAGGGCAATGTTTCATCCCTGAATTAAAAACAAAAGAAAGAAGAATATGGCAAAGAGATGAAAATATTGTTATCAGGAGAAAGAAAGGGCTCTTACAATGGTCTCTAACCTCAAGCTGAAAATAATTAAAAAGCTGTAGCCAAGTTAAGGGAAGACAATCCCCTCTTCTAAGGCTTCTCTGTGTGAGCTCTTAAACACTTCTACCTGCATGTAGCTGACACATTTTTCAGGCTCCAGCTAATTATTATCACTAATAATCTGCTGCATACTTTTGTTTTCAGAGGAATTTTATTTCCAGACCACTTGACTGGTTCTCAGTTCTCCTAATCCATACTTTTTAGCCAGGGAAAGAGCCTAGAATTTTGCCTAACTATTTCACTTGTGTGCTCATCCACTTGGTAAATTTGATTCTAGGGAGATTGTTCACACCAGACAGCCATTATTCAGGAAAAAAACTTCATCCCTCACCCCACGCTGTTTGTCACTTCCCCGTATTAGCTCTCTGCGGATCTGCATCATTTTCCTCGTGCAGAGGAAGGTCTCCTGCAGTCCCTGCCAGGGGAAGCAGCGTTTGAAAGGCTCTCGTACACCATGTGGAGGAGGATGAAAGCCCGGGCCTCGCATGCACAACACATGGCAGCACTAACAGTGCTCAGAGCTTCTCAAAATAATCAACTGAGCTGCAGTGACACAGCAAAATACATCATAATCACATCAATTATGCAATCACTATTTTGTGAAAACAAGCCTCTGGGATTTCTTTTTAAGTAATCAAAGAAATATCAGTCGTGAAAACAATAAGCCTTCCTATTACAAACGAATACGTTTCCGCCGGGGCAAAAAAAAAAAAAAAGAGAGAGAGAGAGAGAAAAAAAAAAACTAACCCAGACAGGCCGTAAAAGTGTCTTATTCTGGCTCCAAGAATGTGACCAGCTTGTCGTCAGCCCTGGGAGAGGGCAGAGCTGCCCCGTGCCAGTCTGCCTATGCCCCTCCCCATCTGTGAGTGCTGCACAGCCCCTGTGCTGGGATGCCACCAAAATGACACTTGGGCTTGCTGGGAGGAGGGAGCAGTACTGGTTCCCACCGCCGTGGATTTTACACCCGGCCCTCCTCTGCTGCCTCGGCACCGCACGAGCATCAGCGGCTCCTGGTTCCTCCCGGGCGGCCCGGGGAAGAGAGGAGCCTGCATCCTGCATCCTGCATCCTGCCTCCTGCACCCAGGGGAGCCCGCGGTGTCTCTGGCTGCGCTGCACAGCCCCACATCCCCATCCCGGCAGAGGGATTTTGGCACGACCACGTGCATCTTGGTAAACGCTTTGGCGAAAGATGTCAAAAGCCCTCACGAAATGCCCAGGGCACTGTGTGCGCAGAGCCCTTACCGAGTTCCAACCCCCTTCCTCCTGCCAGGCCCTCCCGAGCAGGGCTCTGCAGGCCTGGGGGATGGGATACAGCTGCTGGAGCCGCAGCCCAGATCTGGCAGCAGCTTTGCCTTGGAAGGAACTTTAAAGAAACATTTTGCCCTGCAGCTAGAAAGCCTGATAAAAATCTGCGGGCATGTGAATGGTGAGGGGAAAAAAGGGTCAGCTCAGTTCTCTCCCTTCGCTATCGCCTTCCTCTTGAGTTCTCAGGTCACCCGCGGTGCCTGTGGCCGCTCCGTGCGGCAGCTGGCTGTTCCCGCTCGTCTCCTGGTCCAAGGCAGGCTCCCCTGCGAGCAGCAGGCCTGGCGTGCCAGAGGAGCCCGCGGCGCCCGTGTGCCGCCGCAGCAGCACCCAGGGCTTCTCCACAGCCACCGTCCCACCTCGGTGGCCAGAGGTGCCACGTCTCCCAGGCACCGGGCTGGGATGAAGCAGACGCCATGTGGGGCTGAGGGTGCCGGCCCTGGGCTCCCGCCTGCCCCAGGAACCCCAGCCGATGGTGCACGCCGGGGTAATCCGGCCCCTCGGGGAAGGGATCTGGGAGCAGCGGGTAGCGGAGCCCAGCCTTGCTGACATCAAGCGTGAATAATTGGGCTTTAATGTGGCTGGAAGGTGGGAGGGGTGAAGGCGGCAAACACACCACCTTTTCGCTCGGGGCCAGGGCACGACGGCTGCTAGTTCCTACCCTTTCCCTCCAGCCCTCCTTTCAAGCTGGCTGTGGGGAGGCAGCCCTTCCCCAACCCTTGCAAAAGGCTTTGAGCTCAAAGGAGTCTCATAAACTTGTTTCCCTGGCGCTCCCTGGGTCTCCCTACCTTGACGTGGCTTCAGCCACATCGGCGCTGCAAAGCAGCCGGGCTCCCACCTCATCCCGTCCCAGGGAGATGCTCTCCTTGGGTTCCTCCAACGTGTGACCCTGTGGGGTCTGAAGGATTCTCTCACCTACTGCCATTACATTTCACTGGGGGATTGGGTGCTTCTGGCCAGCTAACCCCTCTCTCCCTCCTCTGAGGAGAGGGAAATATCTTTAATGCTTCTGTCTGTACTTGAGGCACATTGTGTCTCTGACGGTACAGGGGATGTCCCCTGTCACCATCACCTGCAGCATCCCCAGTCTGCTGCGGTGTTTCAGTTCATGTTCATCAGACCAAGTTCTCCACAGTAACATTAAAGTGGGCAAGTGAGATATCCAAATTTTAAAAATATTAGGAGTTGAAAAAATAATTGTCCTGTTAGCTCAAGAAGATAAATTAGGGTGGTGGAAACCTGCCAAATCAGCGTTGCCACCAGAGGAAACTACTCCATGCAGCTACCCCTTCCAGTAGAGCCCGTTCCTGTGAAACACAAGGTTAGTAACATGACTGTATAAGCAAGCGCTTTGTCTGACTTTGTATTAAATATTCCACCTGAAGGGTCTTCCAGTCAAGTACAAAGAAAATATTTCATATTGCATCCCCATCAATGCTTCCTCTGCCTCTGCTTCCAGCCTAGCTGCTTCTGTTCCTCACTTTTATTCTCACTTGCTCCTCTCATTTTCTTCTACCCTGTGTGTTGCCAAAGTTACTTGTCTCCTTTTTCCACAAACAAACGATGAAGACTTGACCCTATGGATCCCAGTGTATTAATGGGCTAGCCAAAGGTAAGCAAACAGAAATATACAGAACCCCAATACACAGAAATCTCAGAATTTTTTTTACTTACACTTCCCTACAAATCCAATTATAGGTCTGCTTTGTTGTGAAATATTTTCAATGTGTCTACCTTTCCCCAGCTCTGAAGCATGATATTGGGGGGGCACATGAAGAGGTGGGTTATCATGCTGAGCTTTCTTGCATTTGAGTTTCAAGACTTTTCAATCTTTCTATGGAGTAGGGTGCAAGAAATCTCCCAGTAACTATCACTTTAGTTGTATTTAAATACAATAACAAATTAAATAATAAACAAATATAAAAAATAAACACAATAAAACATTAAATAGTAAACATACAGCTTAATTCTGTATGTAGAGGGTACTCCAGCTCGGTGCTAAGCATAAACCACTGCTACTGATCCCAGTGGAATGCTTTGCATACCCAACGCTGTACAAGACACATCCTAATCACATGTAAAGTAAAAACTATTATATGTGAGGGAATCACCCCTTTACATTTCTTGTAAAAACTTACCAAAACAGCAAATCAAATGCACCTTTGACTAACACCTAACAGCCATTCAGAGCTTTTCAGTTATGGTTTTTAAGTAGAAAAAATAGAAAGCTGATTTTACAGAATGGAGGAGAAACGAGACATTGTACTATATACAGCACACAGTATGAAGGCCAGGTAATGAATTCAGGTAGCCTGAAAGGAAAGGAAAATGAGTGCCTTATATACAGATGCTTGTCATTGTTATTTAATTTACTGTAATTCTGTGTATATACAGTCATATTTCTGCAGTTCAAGCTTAGAGTAACTCTAAGGAAAATGACAATAGGTTAAGATGCAGTTATTAAAAGAACTGGATCTACAGTTTGCAAGTTAGTATTTAGTGCTCTGAAGTATCTAGATATACAAAGAGGCAGGGGGACAAACTGTAATAAGTTTTCGGGAAGTAGTCTGGAATTTATCTGGCAACTTTCAGTTTCTGGAAATTCTGCTTCTGATTTCAATAACAGTAGAAGACAAACAAATGTGGAAGCGCTGCTTCCCAGCCTGATGCATATGTGCAGAGTAAGGTTGAAGGAGAGGTGGGGTATTGGATAGAGTCTCTCAGAAGACCTAGGAGGGAATTTCAGCTCTGCAGCAAACTTCTTTGATAACAGTAAGGAAATCCTTTAACCCCACTCTGTCTCACTTCTGCATCAGTAACAGAGTTTGGATTGCAAAATTTCTGTGCTGACCTTCTTTTGTAAACAAACTTCTCCATGTCCACTTACATCCATCAGTATCAGAGTTGCCAGGTACTAGTGTAAGGATAGCTCAGATTTTGCATGCACACATGCTTTGCATGAAGAAAAAGCAAGTGCAGGTGTAGAGCAGTGGAGATGCCAACATTGGGATGCAGATTCTATTGCCTTCCTAGTACAGCACATGTGCAGTACTACTACATGTTCCACTGCAGCCATCTTCACTATGATTCAGCCTGAAAAAGCTGTGAAAAAGAAAATTATATGCTCAGTGTTAAAATAGTGTCAATGCTGTAGTTTAAAATGTGTAAAGGCATTGGTAAAGTCTTAACCAACACCTTGCCAACGCAATAAAAATAGAGAGAAGGAAGAGTGGGCCAGATTCAGTGGATTTTTTTTTTTTTCTGTGGTCTTTTTAGAGAAGAAAAGGGCAAGGAGGGGGAGAAAGAAAGGTCCAAGTTGAATAAATGTAAATGTATGAATGAGACAGTTCTAAGCATACCCAGGTGTCTTGCCAGCTCACTGCAGAGAGGTCACAGAGAAATAGAATGTCTAATCATTGGAATAAACACAGCTGTGCATACTTACATTTTCCATACCTATTTTGCTAGTGGGGGAAAAAAAATCATTCTTCAGATCAGAAGATTTTTTCCCAGCCCCTTCTAGCTCCTTTTTTTTTTTTTTTTTTTTTTTTTTTTTTTTTTTTTTTTTTATTCCTTTAGAAGTGTTTGGGGGTTTGAATTTTTAAATTTTGTGATTTGATTTGATTTGATTTGATTTGATTTGATTTTTTGGGGAAAAAAAATTAAGCTCTCTCTACTCCAATTGGTTGTCCCCTTTCAGATGATTATTAGCATTTGGAATGTTTTTGCCTTCCAAACATCTTTGATATGAAATTGTACAGAATTGTGTGAAAACAATTTTTTCAGCATGGGATTTAACACTTGTGGAATTTTAAGGTAGAGAAAAAGGAGACTAAAAGGATTTTTGGACAGCAAATGCAAAACTGGAGGATTTTATTTGAATAGAGCCAATGGCAAAAAAGAGCAAAACTAAGTTTGCTCAATGCGAGGCACACAAAATTCAGCAGGAGCAACTGGGGGTTATAATTTTTTAAAATTTCTACAAGCTGGAGAAGAATATTTGAAAACCTTTGAATTAATCGTGAATATTTTGAATTGATATGTTGTTTCAAGGTTTTATAAAATCAAATGTGAACCAAGAAATCTGAATGTAAAAAACCAAACAAACCTTTGGATAAATCAGCTGGTCAAATAACAGCTATTAACTCTCCCTGGAAACCTTACCCCACTTGTACTTGCTTTTAAGGAATTCATTGTCACAGCATTTTGCAAAGAGCATTTATGACAGAGTAGGAAGGTTCCTTGCAAATTTAATTTGAATAACTGAAACAATTCTTGAAATGTGGCCAGAAACCTGCTTTTAGCATGTTATTTGAAAACAAGGGGCTCTGCCACCAATTACTCTTGCAGTTACATGCAAAGTACATATAGATAAAACTTACAGATACTGGTTTGTTGTTGAGAATTATAGAAACTGCTGTCTTCATTTCCATAAGTATTTCACATTTTTCTCAGATTACTTTTGTTTTATAACTTGACCAAAATATTGCTCCAAGCTGAGGATTTCTTTTAATTTATAGGATGGGGGAAGGAGCTCTGTTCTTTTATTAAAACAATCTTGAGTCTGTCATGACTCAAAAATAAATTTTGTAAAATGAGATTTTACTGTTGTTTTAAGAATGTGATACATTTGCTGCTTTGGCGATTGAACGAGTCAACGCATTTTCAGGATTTGATGGTTGTCTGAAGCCTGATAATTTTCAGCCTCCTTGAACAGCTATTTTTTCTGCAGCAGGCAAATATTCTTTGTGAGACTGCTCCCACCCAGCTGAGAAACCATCACCCCTTTCCCAGCCCATGGGATCTCCATGCAGGATGCTTTGCTGTCACAGAGAAGCAACTGAGTAAGAGGGAAAACTGGCACACTCAGTTCCCCTTGAAGCTGGACCTGGCTGACCTGCTACCTCTTTTGGTGTAGCAGACATTAATCAAGACAGCAGGATTAGATGGGAGCAATTTTGTTGATGTGGCTTTCCATCTCTGGAAGTGCCCTTAGTGCTCTTTGCTGGGGCAGACATGGGCATGGCAGAGAGATGGGTTGGACACAGGAGATCCAGGCAGAAACCTCAACTGAACTTTGTAGCAAAATCAAATTAATTTTTTTTCCCTAGGAAAAGTGGAAACAAAAGGACAAGCAATAGAGTGAGATCATTATGTCTAATTCTCTTCTAAATATCCAGGCCAATTCAGATAATGTTATAGCAAGGACCATATTGAAGCAATTTTTAAGTAACTTTTCCCACCTGCTTCTGCACAACCTTATCACTGTTTTTCCAACACAAGAAAGTGAAACTCCTACCAGGAGTGCACAGGGCTTCAAGCAGTGCACAGGGCTTGCAATGTGCTCCAACAGCAGATCCCTTGAGCACTCTCAGCATGTGAAAGGCCCTGCTTTGCCTTCATAGTTATGCGCTACACAGGTTTTAAAAAACATTTTTAAAAACCACACTGCTGGCAAAAAAACCACATGAAGTGAAAACGTCTCTTTAAAATGTATTTTTAAACAGTTTCCTCACACAGTGGAGTTCATTGAATACACAAATAGTTAGTTGTAAGTAACTGGGAGACTCAAAGCTGTGGAGCACATCAACTGCTCACAGGCAGGATATACCCTAAGCCAAACTTTCATTAGATGCCTTTAAAACTTTGCAAATTTGCAAAATAGACCCAGCTTTATAATATCAATGGCCCAATGCAGCTGGTAAATTCTGTAAGTCTAATTTGAGTCTTCTCCATAGTGAGAGCAGGTCGAAACATTTTTCCATTGTAGCAAGGGCGGATGAAGCAGGCGCTGAACTTCCTGGAACACTGAGACTGGGGAGAGCTCAGCAGAGCAGCAAGAACGAGATACCTGTGCAGCCTGCCATGTGGGGAAAGCTTAAGGGACTAGAGAAGTTCAGGCTGGTGAAGAGTTGAGGGGAGTAAGAAAATATATCGAGATGTAGAAAAGAAGAGGGGGGTGGGCAGTTAATCTCATTAGTCTACAGGCTCTGAAGAATAAGTAATAGAGTTTGAATTATGAGTGTCACTATAATATGCAAACCACATTCTGTTGTGAAGACTAAGAGGAGAAAAGGTTGTCAGGGCATGGGACCAAAGTGCAAAGGGCTTGATTTGTTTTCTAGCTCTGCTGTAGGTTTCAATCATGTCTTGATCTCTTTCGTAACTGAAGGAGGTTCCAGGAGGATCAATGTGTTAATATGGATTTATACAAGTCTTAGTAGAAATAGAGATTGAATTTAGGTCAAATTCAATTTTATACCCATATAACCACAACTACAAAAACCCCTTGTTATTTCTTTACAGTAAAGGCCGTATAAGAAAGACACATTATCAGATAAACCACTACTTGTGTACAGACTATTCACAAGTCATTCCTAGAAAGACAGCATTATCCAGGTTTATTAGATAATTTTTTGTTTTCTCTGACACAGCAACCAAAACTAAAGAACAGTTTAGATGATGTTTGAAAATATTTCAATTCTTCTGTATGAAAGAAAAAATATTTTTCTTTGCTCAGTATGAAATATTCCTTTTGGTCACTTCTAAAAGAAGTGCATGAGACTAAAGTTGCAGGGAGGGAGAAGGAACCAATGTTTTCAGCTGTGGAATTCCTTATCTGCAAGGCTCCAGCATCCCAAGGCAAGGAAGCTGCCAATTTTTCTTTCTGGCACAGTTCCACTTTTTAAGATTGTATTTGGATATTTTGCTTAGGGTAAGGTGTTCTACCTTTGGAATCAACGTTCTCCCCATCAGCTTCAGGACACGTGTCCACTTGCCACTCCTTCTGGCTACATGGTGTGGCAGCATCCCACCCAAAAAGCAGTGTCAGCAGAAAGACATGCCAGAGGCCCTACTTAGAAACACAACGGTGTCAGAGGCATGCCAGGGACTGGCACCGTGTTACACTCTCAGGCAGATATGAACGTGAGTTCAATTCAGCTCATAAGAGTGTCCTGACTGTTGAATCAAAGGGGGACAAGATCATCCCCCTCTATTTAGGCTGTCTGGCAAAGCTAGCTTTCCTGCTCCCAAATGTCATTTTGCTGAAACTGTTCATTGAGCTGAATATCCAGCTGGAATTAGCTCATAGAATCAGTCTAGCCAAAGTCAGGGATACTGATTTATTTTGTCCAACAATTGAAAATCAGCAAAAGTAAGGAATATCACTGTTCATTATCATTACAAGTTAAATATGCAACTTAGAGAAAAGGCTACAGAACAAAAAGAGGAGTTATTTTAAGAAGGGTAATTAACCCTCAAAGCAGGTCAGATAGGAATGGAGTAGTCTCAGTGACTTCTAGCATTCAAATCATGATTGTCTGTCTTTCTGAAATGCAGGCTATAATTCAAGCAGAAGTTAAAGGCCCCATGCCCAAATTATTGGGTAATATTTGATGAATTGTGCTGTGCAGGTTATAGTAAGTACCCCTGGTGTTCCATCAGGGCCTTAACACTCCCAACAGTAGACAACTTGAAAATCAAGAGTATGACTGTGACCGTGACCAGCTTTACTCTTAGTATTGCAGTTAATGTGTCACACTGAAGGCTTCCTATGAACAGGAATTCACTGGAAAAGCTATCTCTGGTTTCATTTATATATTCAATTACTTGAAGACAATTGTATGATTATACATTTTCCATTCATTCTCTGGACTCTCACTATAGATTTAACTTGAGTGCCTTTGAATAAGCTTGAGCTCTCTTGAAATGGAGCATGCAGAGATAAGAACATCAGCACACAGGATCACACTTAGATTACAATGTGAATTAAAATCTGGCTTGTTCTGCTTCCAGGATCAATGCAAACAAAATCACTTGAGGCACCACAAATGGTCTATATTTTAATTGTTAATTCCCCCTGACATTCTCATTGCTCTATAGGCAATGCTCTAACTGCCAACAAGAAGTGAGTTGGAAATAAATAAAGATACATGGTTCTGCGATTTCAGCTAATTCCAGCCAGTCTGTGGAGATGACAGAAGAGAGAACTTTGAAACCCCTAATCACTTAAGAACTGGTTATAGCCATACCTAATGGAAAAGGGATGTGGGCCAACTGCTCCATGTTGCGGCCCCAAACTGAGCAGGTTATTATGAAATGCCATTCACTGTTGTTCAGCTGGTGTTTCAGGGCATGACTAATCCTGAGTTTACTGGTATGGTGTGGATAAATCTGCATGCCCTGAAGTAGCTTTATCCTACTTCCTGGCCAGTTTGCACTATGGATCTGGTGCAGTGCAGAGGCTGTCTTAGCCACTTATCATGGCAGCATCCTGTAGAGAACTGCTGGCCCCAAACTGGAGTGATTCAGCACAGAAGCTGGCTTCCCACATGTGAGCCTGACTCATCTTCCAATTACCAAGGAAATGGCTTTATCCAGGAAATAACCTACACCATCAAGGCCTTTTCTCAAAAGATTCTTTCCTCAGTGTCATTCATAGAAAACCATTCAAACAGACTCTTAAAGCCAAGATGGGTTAATCTCTTTGAAAGCAAGATTATGGCCTTGCATGGTGCGCTTGCAGGCTCTGGAACACACATTTTCCAATGGAGCTACCAGGCTGCAGGTGAAAAGTGAAATGCCAAGTAGGGAATTTCAACAGAGTGGCCCATAGTGAGGGATCTGAAATCCTGCCAGCTGTCAGGGAGGGGTTAGTCTAACACAGGCTAACTATCCCCTCTGAATGACCAAACAGAGAGAAATCTTACCACCCTCCACTCTAACGTCTGCCAGTCCCACAGCCAGAGCAGAGGGCAGCTTGTCCTCCAGTATCCTGGCACATCCAGGACTGCTTCTGTTCCCTGCCTAGAAGATGTGCTGCGTTTACTGTGAACAACATGTACAATACAAAATACAAAATAAAGAAAATTTCTCTGGAGAAAAGGAATGATCAGTGAAACTGTTGCTTCTGTGGTGCAGCTGCTGGATTCTCTGGGATATCGATGAACAGCCCTTTGTGGATTAGAAGAAAGAAGCAGCACTGTTGTTCTCAAGATAAAACTATTCAGGTGTGAATTTACCATTCCATTAAGACATAAAAAACTCCTGACAGCAACTTCTGAGCACATGCTATTTTTTTTTTGTTCCTCCTCAGAACTGTGGTAGAAAAACAGTTTATTGATTTCTGCTAAGAAATCAAATGTTGTTATAACTCTGAAGGGTGTCCAGTTACAGAGAAAATCGGTGGTAATCGGAAGCTTCGTGCAGACCTCGCATGACCCTGCTCATTCCAGCACAGAAAACTGTTTTTGTCTCACTTCGAAAGAAACCAGACAAACCCTGCAAGGTTACTTATAATCCTGACACCGCTCTCAGATTTGCCATATGCTGGGAACATGCCTTCTTGCCTATTTACAGTATATAGCTGAAGGACTTTGTTAGAGCCCTGATATTTGGCATATCTTAAGCCTATTTAGAACATCAACACCATCAATCACTTGGTACGGGGCCGAGCAGCTGGATGAACCTTGGCTATCATGTGAAGGCTATTTGTCATCTGGGCAAGTCTGTTTGGCGCATAACGCTCCAGTCCCAGAACAATTTTCCCTCTCCAAAAATATTCTCTTTGATTCAGGAAGCACGTGATTAATAACAAACAAGGGTTTAAAGATGGAGGTCAAGGCTGAAACCCTAACAAAACAAGTGCATTGCTTATTAATGTTTGCCTCAGTCTTCAGATATTCGCTTGAAGAGCACTCTTGGTGGAGAAACACAAAATTGTTTCTTAATAAAATGAGATTTGAGAGATGTGCTTGGCCATTGCCACCACAGAAGTTTTTCTCAACTGTGACAATGCTGTTTGTACAAACTGGTAGCCAGACAAGAAATGGCTAGCGGGAACCCACACTTAGGATGAACTGTGCACACATTGCAATTCCCATTCTCATTGAGACAAGTAATACTCAGCATGTCTGACATTTAGGCAATTAGCCCTCTCTTTAAAATATGAACTATTAGCTGACATATCTTAACCATCTCTGCGAGCCAAAATAAGAGCAAGGGAGTTTACATAAACAGTCTTAGCGTGTTTAACAAGCATGTAGCTAATGATTTAATTTTTTAATCCTCAACAATAGCGACTACTGGATATAAGCAAGTGCTGCATCATTTATGCCTGTGCTGTTAATGAAAGACTAGTAATTAGTGGGTGACTAAACTCCAAAAGAACATGTTGCTTCAATACATGGTGTTGTAAAAGACAGATTCTCCCCAGCCATCTGCAGAACCAGAAGGAAAAGGGAAGAGAAAAATATTTTGAAAGTTTGCCTTGTCAATTAAAGCATTTTGTTCATATCTCCAGCACGACTTTTTGACATCTCTTCACCACTTGTCTCCCCATCTTTCCTGTATTTTTTAGTTACCTAATCTGGTTTAGAATGTAAATAAAGAAGTTTTGTGTCACTGTATTTTTATAAACAGGTTCCAACATAGCACAGTGTAACCTAACATCTGAGTCACTGTGAGGTTTTCTGGGTACAAGGCATAGGCAATGGTTGTACTTACAGGGATGACCCTGTTAAGCAGTGACAATGCATGCAACAACCAAATTTGTTAGCACTCATTGTTACTAAAGCAGGGTGAGTGACCTTGTCATATTTAACAGTTCTGAGCAGACACAGCAAGGGAGATCCTGAGGGCAAAACCAGAATTTCCATTAGTGATGTAACAATATACTGACATAATTAACCCCTTTTCCACTTCCAATGGCTTGAATAGCTGCATAGTCCAGCTGGCAAACTCCGGATGCTTGGAACTTGTGCAGCCAGGATTTGTAGGAGCAAAAACCAAAACAGAAGTTGTAAGTGTTCTGTCTTGTTTCCAAACAAGTGCAGCATTCAGAGGGGAGTGTGGCTTTAGCCCGAGAGTGGTCACGCTAGCATGAACGCCACCACCTCCATCTTCCAGCACTGCTAGAACAGCAGTAACAGACACAAAGTAATGGCAAGAAGCAACCCAAGGATTTGGCAAAAAATGCTCATTTCTAACTGCTTAGGTAGCTGAAAACCCTAGGGACTGAAGAGTGAAATATCTTGTTTACAGTTAAATTCCTGATCCACGTAACTAAGCAACACAGCACTGTGGCTCCATAAAATGGAAGCAAAGCTAATTTTTTAACAATGCCACATTACCTTTGTACATCTTGTTCCTGCTCTCCCTCAGGGTCTTACATGAATGAATCAGAAAATTGCTCCCTTATGTTAGGCTTGTGTCTGCACCTGCATTAAATTCATGTCAGAGAGGGGTGGAGGAGGCAAACGTTGGGAGTACCAATAGCATGGTACTCCTGGATTTCAACTCACAGCCTGTCCAATGTGACAATTGCCTTTAATAGCTGTTCAAGGCACTACAAGAAATGAGCCTTGCACCAGTGGTGGTCCCTTCAGATTAAAAAAAACCAAAAAAACAAAAAAACACAAAAAACACCACCAATCTGGGATCTTGTTTAGTTTAATGCCTGTCTCCCATATGGCTGGTCATCACCCTGCAACCAGTTGGAGAAGCAGAGTCCGTGCAAAGGAGAATTAATTATGTTTACAACATCTTTGTAAATAGAAGCACTTTCTGTGCACCAGGCTAATATTTTTGATGGTGGAAAATTGGAGTTTCAAGCCATTGTATCTGGGGCCTGTGGGTGTCTCTGTCCTGGACCAATGCCTGCAGCCCTGGTCTGGCTTTGGGCCAAATCCAGAGCTGAAAGGGGCTGTTCTCTGGTTCTGGTTTTGGATGTCGCTTCCATGATTTTGGCATAGGCGAATCAGAATGCAAGCTCAGCCTTGAACCCCAGCATTAGGCTAAACCTAATATGAAACTTCAGCCTGCTTCACATTATTCCTGCTGGTTAATTCCAGCTGTTAAACTTCTCCCCCCACTACCGAGCCAGAGAGTATTTTGTTGACAAATTTGCCATGCATTTCAAGGAAAGCAGAACCTGGCCAAGGCTTTGGGGTTATATATTTTTTTTTCCACTGCAGGAAATGGAAGTGTTGGCAAAAATATTCACTGTTGTTTAGGATAAGGGAGCGTTTGGACATATCCAGTTTTAAGCGGTCTGCTTAGTCTGATACTCTTGATATATGAGACAGCAAAGAAATATGTCTAGAAGTCTTGGAATGAGGCATCTTTTTTATAAGATGAGTGAAATACACACGAGGATGAAATATTACTTGCATATTACCACCAAAGCTGGTCAAAACTCACTCAATTGACTCCAGATGTGGGTTTCTTCGGCAATTTTAAAGTTAGCACTACTGTAACTAGGTGTGAGGCCAAGGCAAACTACTCTAGTGCTTTATAGTACTTGGAAGCTACAGTAGTCAAATCAAAATATGTTACAAGAGAATCAGTTTCTTTAAGCTTAACAGCAGGAAGGATTTAATATACTGAATACAGCCAACCCATCTTCATTTGAAGGAACATAAAATAAATCCTTACCACATTTGTGACTTATTATTTGTATAAAGGACCCAGTTCAAGAAGCAGATCCCTGACATTACTCATGCAAATAGGGACCTACAAGTCCTCATTACCTTTTATTTGTTTTATTTTATTTTATTTCCATGAGATTACAACTATGCTCAAGGTGAGCATGCACCTCCATGCTCTGCTGATGCAGGTCAGTCATCTGAATATTCAAAGCTACTTTTCAGCATTTATTAAGTGCTTAATGAAAGATACTAATTCTATTTTTTTTCTCTTTTCTTCTGCCTGCCTATTCTCTTTGCAATTAGGCACTCTGTGTAAAAAGCTTCAGAAAGGAATCCACTGTAGCTCTCACCAGCAAGATGTTTGACTCATCCTACAGTGATGGCACTGAGTCTTTTAGCATCTTATCTATTCACTAACCACTTATAGTTGCACTGGCACAGAACATTTCAGTTACTTCTTTTATTTCTTTATTAAGCTGTGAGGGTGATCCCATCACAAAAGGTAAGGAGCCTCTTCAGTGCTTTCCTAATGAACAGCCGTCGCTTTCCGCACTCCAGCCCAGTTCGTGTTGCTGAAGCTTAAATGGGCAATGTCCATCATCTGCCATGCTCAAGGCAGAGAGGTTTTCCATAGGAACAGACATTCAGATCATCCTTGATCCACTGACATGACTGTGGTGATAAAAGGACAACATTTCCCCTGCAGTTTCAACCAGTTTGGCTTTTTCCACTGCAGGGCTGGTAAGAACTTACTCTAAAACCCCCATGTCCTGGAGCAAAGAGTTTGCCACCTTTTCTAAAGTTGATTTTGTCTGCTTTTTTATTCATATTAATACAGGAGGGCCCTTGGAAATATGACCCCATGGCACCCTAAAAAATAAAAAACTCAAAGAGAAAATGATTTAATTTAAAGTAAGAACCTTGATCTGTGCAAACCAGTCTCCTGACTTTTAATGCTGGCCATATTGCAGTCATGCTAGGCTGGAATGACAGACATGCTCCACTTTTACCATGGAAAAAACTTTCCCTGGCTGCAAAGGAAGAAGTAAGATTTGCCACAAAATTGCACAGCAATCCAAGTGTTTAAGACTTTCTCTAAACCACTTAAAACCACCTCCTGTCTGTCTGACATTTCCAATGTGGGCATTTCACAAGAGGATAATTTTAATATATAATTTATGGTGGTCAGGTAAGTCTCTTTTACTATATGTCATATAGTAAAGTTTTAAAAATAAAACCTGAGGTCATTTAGGGGTTTTGACTGACCCTCTGTTGAAACAGTTTTACCAGAAAACTGCCTTAATATGTGTTGGTGATGTAAGGACACATTTTCAGCAGGTAAAAATCTGTTTGTAGCTCCACACATGGCAGGGGGTCTTTGCCAAGACACAATAATCTCATGCAAATTTCCCCTGATGATTTTAGAACTCTTTCATTCTTTAATAAAGCATCACTTTGATAAAAGTTTAGCAGAGATGTGAATAGCAGAGAAAAGAAAAAAAAAGTGACACTAAAATAGAAAATATTTTACACTTAAGAACCCTTGGCATGCTACACAGTACTATTTGATGAAGTGAAGTTGTAATACAAAGACAAGGATTAATCACACAAAAGAGCAACATAATTAATTGCAAAAGCTGAGGGAGAATTTCAAGAAAGAATGCATCCTTTCATTTAGCTTACAAAAATACAATTAGTAATTATTACTGATTTCCTGGAGAAAGTCCAGAGCAGAATTAAAAATATCTTGAGTCACAGGGAAGTTCATTGGTCCATGGGGACAGACATGTTGAGCTGAGGGAAGCTTATGTTTGTTCAGCAACTTCTTGTTTTTAAAATGATCTGTACTGAATTATGTATCGGGACATTCATGATTGGGTCTGTGCCGGGACTGGGGAACTCTTATTTTCAAATGCCCATTATCTATTTTAAATAAAAAAATAAATCAGATTTCTGTCTGAAAATTTTGTAAGGGCTGCTGTTACAAGTAATACTTAAAGGTCGTTGTAATCCAGAAAAATTGTTACAAGCAATCAGAAGAGTCATGAGCAGATCAATTTTATCTAAATTATTTTAGCTCACATGGGGCAAATTGACACATTTCAGAGGAACAATATCCTTTGAAAATCTATCTACCTGGGATCATCTGATCAGCCTTCGCATTTGTTCCAGGGTGCATGCACATGAATTCTGTTCAGCCACAGGCATCAGAGCAAAACTTGTACTTGATGTTACCCATGCAGGGGGCTTGTTTCATTCCTCCTTTCCCAGGAGAGAAACAGGTCCTGCACAGGAGCTGCTGCCTCTGCAGAGATGTGGGAGGATGCCACAAACACAGAATCACCACACATCTGAAATACACCCTTTTAAAGACAAAACTCTCCCACAAAAGCATTTGACTCTCTATCTCCACACTTGCTTGTGGCCTTTACTTCCACAGGGTATTTTCAGCAGCCCCTGAGGTCAGCAGACAGTTTTCCAGTCAACTTTGATAGGAATTGAATCATACCATAATGGCACGCCTGAGGATGACCAGCAAAACGTCCAGCCTCGCATCTCAGATTCATGCAAAATGCTCAGGATGAGAAATTATAGTCTATTGAATGTAGTGGGGAAAAATTAATTTGTGTCAGCTAAGAATCTGGTCAGGCAGTTTCCAAGTGCATGGAATATGCCTACAGAACCACACTTGTGTAAACATCTGCAGATTCAGAATAAAAAAAAAAAAAAACCAAACAAAACCAGCCTGGGAACACCAAGATTGCAGCAAAATGAGCCCATTGCCTGGAGTTTCAAGCCAAGCTGCATGTGAGTTAACTTCCAGGCTTGATTCAGACACTGCCTTCACAGGCACTCTCAGACAATTCTGTTTCTAATGGTATATCTCTATTACGCCATTAAAAAAGAAATCAGTGCCATAGTTGATCCTCAATTCATAGTGAAGCATGGCCTGCTGGTTACAAAGAGCTAGACTGTGGTCTATAGCTCTAACGTTTTGCTGCTGACTGAGAGGTGCCCTCTGCTTGAGAAATCCTTGATGGGACCAGAGCCAGAACAGTCAGGCATATTTCAATGACTCCCACACAGGCCAGCAGAAGGGACAGGTGGGGGGAGAAAAGGAAGCAAGAACAAATTATATGGGGGGGCTATTCCCTAATGGGAACAACCTGAGGAACCCTAGGGTTGTTCTAGCCTACCCTTTTGGTTAAACATGGCATAGAACAATCCCCAAAACTTGATAAACACCTCCATGTGCACCTTTCCCACTGAGAAGAGTCCAGTTTGGTGCTACTCAAAATTCTTCGGCTACATGATATTATTTCACTGTAGCCAAGTGTCTTCCTTTGCTTACTTTCTATGCTGCTGTTGAATACAGGAACAATTTGTACAACTTTTGTGGTTCATGAAAGCAAAGACAACCCATTATATTTAAAGTTCCAGGACCACAAGTCTCTCCAGAAGGACATTGTTCTGGAAGACCAGAACCAATGTAATTCTATTTTCAGGTGAAGAACAGATGTGGTAGTTGTTGTGAAGTCATCTTAGCAAATGCCTCTGCAAAGTGGCACTGATGAAAACACAAAGTATTAAGCAATGATCTGCTTCATATAGAATTTATCTGGGAGACTCCTGTACTTACAGGGAGGTGGACTGGGTGTTCTAATAGATCTTTTCCATCTCATTTTTTTTTTTATCACTATGAATCATGCTAATTGTTAGTGGGAAATCACTTAGTGTCAGTAATAGAGATGACACATTCATTTCTTTTTAGTCATTGCACATATATTGTATTTGAAGTGAAAGAAAAGGTTTATTTCTCTTCTCCTTTCCCCAAAAGCATGTTTGGATTTAATGCATAAATAGTCTTCCTTCCCTTAATCTGATTCACATGACAGTATGCATTTGCATAAAGCTTCTTCTTGGGAAAACCATTCAAACCTTTATCTAGAGAGAGTAGACATGTCGCAGAATTATGTCCTGCTTTACAAGACAGCTTCTTTTTTTCATTTTTCTGATGCATTGTTTGTAGCATATGCTAATTTATTATAATGGTTATTAAGAGCACAAGGCCTTGCCTTTCAGCTTTCCACATTTCCCCAGGCATACCCTAATATTCCCCTCTTTTCAGCTGTACTCGTCTTCTCCTGTCAGGAAGTAAAGAACAATTAACACATACTGTAGGTAAAAATGTTCACACCAACCCACTCATTATTTGTTGTGGCTACAGCTCCAGTGTGCTTTGTGCTTTCTAGACATCCAAGCTGGATCTGCTCCAGCAAGAACAATTGTAACATACCATAAAGATGCTCATTTTTACCACACCACCTGTGGTTGGTCAAAGGGACAGTACTATAGTTTAGCCTAAAATCTATTTCTGGGCCAAATAAAGCTCAGATTCAGACCTGGCACCTTAAATTCTTTCAATCTCTGCTTCAAAGATACCAGATGAGAGAGAATGAGGAGTTAAGTCAGGATACCAATTGCTCCTGCTGGCTTTCTGTCATCTTGAGTTAAAGTCTTACACCTGGTTGCTCTATTCAGGAGCCCCCTAGACCAGGAGTGAAGAACAGTCTCTCTTTTCACTTCAAATACAGCCAGCTCCCTAACCAAGAAGGAAGGTTTCAAACTCCCATCCTATTTCCTTCCTTAATTTCATGTGGAAAAGTTCCTACCTAAGGGGGAGCCCATACTCTAAAGCTTTGAGCTGTTGTTAAGTCAACAGAGCCATACTGGGAAAAAGCTAAAGCCTAACTCTCTCTCTGGCTTCCATTCTGGCCCCTTTTTAGTTCTGGGATTCATGGCAATATCATTCTGACAAGATGAAGTGCATGTAATAACTTGTATCTGTGGATATGTAACTGAAGGAAAGAGACCCAGTCTATGCAATCTCAGTTTTGAAAAAGTGTATCCAGATATACATTAATAGTCTAGTTGTAATTTATTATAGATTATATATATTATTATAGTCTTTATAATCTAGATATAATTAATGGATTTTAATAGATGATAAAATTGGTACTGGACATTTTCATGAAATCAAGTTTCTTTTGTCCCAGTCCTGAAATAAAAGTTTGAACAGATCCAGTATCAATATTTTTCCTCTTGATAAAATATTATATGCTTTAGAAAGACAAAATATTTTTTTAAAAATCACTAAGATGTTACTTTTCATGGAGTCACGAAGCCTCAAGTTGAAACATATTTTTACTATCATAACTGAATTTTAAAGTATCTTCTTGGTAAAGGGAAGTATAGATAGATGTGACATCAAAATTAAATCAACAGTAAGAGTAACAATAGATTAACATCCATTCAATAGAAAGCTGGAATTTTGTCAAAGGGTTTGGTGACACCATAAACCACAAAAGCAGAAGCCAATTTTCCTCTCCTATGGCAAGATTTTGAATTTGCAGCTCAGCTGAAAGTGGCTCTTGGTGAACTAACAGAGCAGTAAACATAGCAATACATCACTGTGTTCATGTTTAGATACTCACATAAAATAATTTCAAAGAAGTCAGAGGAATGCAGGTAGGTACCTTCCAATTAAATGAATGAAGGTAACATTTTAAATCCAATTGTCGGTATATTAAAATCACAGTTACTTTTACATAATTCCACTGAGATAATTTGTGATGGTGATGGTTTTCAAAATGGGACCTCATATTTTCAAAATGTAGCAACAGTCCCTAATTATCAAACATATTTAAAGTGAATGCAAAGTAAAGAAGGCGAAGGTTAAATATTATGTTTGAAATTTAGTAATTGGGAAATGAATCCTTTAAAGAGGCAGAAATGATTCTGTGGGAAGCAAGTATTGCCCTTCTGCTGCTCAGTGCAACTTTTCCATTCCTAATTATTTCATGTTTAGTAATATGCTACAAAAAGGAGAAACTGTTATGTATGTGCAGATCCAATTAATTTCTTAAGGAAAGTGCTCTGTCTCTTCTCCAGACAAGTGCTTTCTTAAGGAAAGGAGAAGTAAGGTAAATCAGAGAATTCCTCCATTATGAACAAATAGTCGTTGAAGTTTACAATTCAGAATCACTTTGCTACCCAACATACTGCAGTACTGAGTTATATCTCCTTGGCTGATGGAGATAACTATCCACAGGAAGATTTTGTTTTGCTTTTTGGATCTGAAGAGATTACAGAGATAAAACAACTGCAATGCTGTGCTGCTTGAACAGAGCTAATAGCCTATCTGTAATCAAGTTATTCTGCTCAGCAAAGACAGACACAAACACGTTTTGATAGAGCAAATGCTCACCACACTTCTACTTACCACACTTCCAGCTGCCTTACACCCCATGGGTCTTCCACTCTTTGATGAACCTGAGGTTTCATTCGATGCCTGCAGTATATTCTGTCACAGACTCACATGTACAGCATGCAGACTCCTCAGTAAGGAGTTCTTTCCTTCTGCATCCTCAGAGTCCTATTCTAACTTAATCCAAGTCTGAAAGAGAAATTAGACGAAGAAAAGAGAGGAAAAATTCACCAAAAAGGGAGCTCCTGATAAGCATACCTCAAACATATTCCTTTGTATCTCCTGTAGTGAATTGTGTACCCAGCCCTTGTGTATAAAGAGCTCTCTTATGATAAGCAAGCATCTTTCCCATAGGAGTAGGGGCTCCACTAAGGCTCAGGCTGGATTTCACCTATCCACTCAAATTTGTCTCCTCTTTTTGTTATTGCTACAGCTTGCACAACCGAAGAAAGTCATGTACAGGACCGAGAGTGCCAATGAAAGGAAGAGCTACTGGAGGTAGCCCCTTTTTCTTCCAACAAGCTGGATCTGCAAAAGAGCTGCACCATAGCCATGTAAGAAGTGTGTATGTCTACATGTTGTTCTCAGTCTGTCCACAATGCCTACTCCACAGGGTAAAATCCTGCGGCTGAGACACATCTAGGAGGTGGTAACACCAGGCTATCCCTATTTTTTTTTTGTCACAGTATATTCCTGTCTTGGTTTGGAAAGACAAGTGTCTGCCAGGGAAAGCTGGAGCTTCCCTTGGAATTGAGAATGTAAAGGCCCTCCCTCCAAATTATTATAATTTTGCAATTAAGGGGGCTTTCAGGCAAAGATATGGGAATAGGGCTAACAGTTCTTTACTAAGAATATTAAAAATACAAGTGTAGTAGTACAAAAAACAAAACAAAACAAAAACCAAGCAAACAACAACAACAACAAATCCTAGAAACACTGACAGAGACAGAACAAGACCTGACACTGTTTGTCAGGGTGTTGGGAGCAGTCCAAGTAAGTCCTCCTGGAGTGACAGATGTGGTTCTGTTGGAGTAGAGATGATCCTGCAGAAGTCCAGTGGTGGTGAGATGAGTACAGTCTTCCTCTGGTAATCCAGTGGAAAACAGACTGCCTTGGTGTTCTGAATTGCAGGTTTTACCCAGGTAGGATGCTCCACCCAATGAGATGATGTAATTGTATCAGTCATTTGGTGAGCCTTAGTGGCCCATTAAGAGAAGATATCCCCCGAGGGAGGATGAGCCATGGAAGAGGTAAAGGAACATTGCTTCACTTGGTTTTAATAGCTGGCCCATTAGCAGAAGCAGCCGCCCCCTCCCCGCCCTGTTACGAGGAATGGGTTATACAAGAGATAAAGAAAAACACCTTCCCAACCAATTTCAACAGACAGCAATTGGAATACACACTTTTGGTTACATATTGCAACCCAAGACAATTCCTCTCCATCCTTTGTTATTAATTTAGTGTCAAATTTGAAAAATAAATACCCGAACCAAAAGACAAGATTATCAGTTTAAGAGTTTAAACTAGTCCCTCAATGGGATTGAAATACACCATATCCTAAGGCAGGAAATTCTTGGAGAGTGGCATACACAAGGGCAAACACTGACAAAGGGATGGAGGGACCACCTTTACTCTTTACACTGTTCTGACTTCATTGTTCCAGTTCTTCATAGAAAATCCCTGCTGTGGAAAGATTCTTCTGCTTTTGGTGTGCTGTGGTTAACAGAAGAAAAATGTGGCAATGAAAGACATTTATTTCCCACTGCCCAACATGCTTCCCCACTGTGTCTTCATATTCAAACCCACTCCAAATTGCTTTTTTATTCCTTCTGTCCAGTACATGAAGTCAAATGGAGATTCATTTGCAGAATGGTTTGAGTAACCAGTGTTCTAAAGCATAGGGGGACCAAAACAACAGTACAGCTCTAGAGAGACTTGCTTGTTCTTTTTCCTAAAGGGGAGCCAGGGAACGGTATCTGGAATAGGACAGGTGAAACGAGCAATGTGACAGTGAGCCTCAGAAATCTATTTGTGGATAAGCCCCTATAGCTGTAGAATAATGGCAACACCCTAGCAATCCCTAAATATTGATCTTCTCACAAATACAAATCTGCTATACCAAGAGAGCACTGTCTGCTGAGACTGCCTGTGCTGCAAGAGGGCACTGAACTTTGGTGTACCTATCCTAGAGATCTCCCAAAACTAACAAAATAATTCTGTAACTAACAAAAATCACATAAACTTGCATTAGTGACCAAAGTTATGACTTGGGTTTCTGGGGTGAAGAACGGCTTCTTTTTCTTGCTAAGATCACTAACAGCTAAAGAAATCCAACAACCTTTCTTTTTTATGAGCCACTTAGAGCTTGTAAAATGGTACTAGCTATTATCATAGTTAATACTGCTTGATGTGGAAATATAAACTTGGGAAAACAAGTACTAAAGCATTTGTGTAAATGTAACTCCTGACATTTATGTTTATTAATTTACTTTTGAGCCATTTTCCATATTAAAAAAAGAGATTGATTACTCTGAATGTGGAAAATACTATGTTGTCACTAATATATATTATTTGATTACAAAAGCAATAGAAAGAGTTTTAATATGATTCTCCCGCACAATTCAATATGCAAGATTTTTAAAAAATCTAAAGGACACTTGACAAGAAACAGATATGTTGAAAGACATCAATAAATGTACTGATTAAGAGTTTGAGACACTTACTTTAAAAATGTGGAGCAAAGTCTGGCTATTCTAATTACCTGAGACATGTGACGTCAATTGTCCTTAATACTTTAAGAATGACAGATTACAAATTAATAGATATTAGGGCTTTCTGGTCTGTTGCTTGCTGAAGAATCCATTGAAGGACAAGGACTTGGATATGTCACCTTGTGTCTGGGGAGGGGAGTAGAGAAGAATGAAAGCATGATGATGGGAAAAGTGAGATTATCTCAGTGTTACATTCTTTCCTAAATCCAAAGCGGGAACTGATTCTTGAAGGGAAAGCAATGCTTTGTGGTTTTCAATCAGAAATACTTAAAGGTATATGCAGCTAAGATTCAAGCATTAGCTTCCCTTCACAGCTCTGAGGAGTGCTAAGAGACTGCACAGACCATATTTCCCATATAAATAAAAAAAGAGGAATTAATTCCCTTTAGTGCTGGACATGGCCTGCTGACCAAGTTGTTTGCTGTTTTCAAAAGGCTCAAAACAAGAATTAAACTTCTAATGATATTAACATAAGCTCTCAGTTAAGCAAAGATTATGTCTTTTTTCTAAGCAAGTCTGTGAGCATCTTTGCCCTCCAACAGAAAAGACAGGATCCAACCCTGCTCCTCTGGAGTCAGGAAGAGTGTGGATTGAGGTTAACAAGTGTGGCATTTCCTTAAAGTAATGATTTTTACATGGAAAGAGACAGTGAAAATTATACTGTGATGCCAGAATTAGCATAGTCATCTAGCGTACCTCTCCTGCCTAAAATAAGCCATACTTTGCTTCACTTGCCTCTTCCAGCACGTAAGCCTGGTAGGGACCCTTTGCTGTTGCATTTCATACACAGCCACAGGAGGCAAGGAACACCCAGCAGAAGTCACATAACAAACACAGTCAGTGCTCCTGCCAGGAGGTCCTCTTAGGACAGCCACCATGAACAGCTGCAGCTCATGGCGGGGCACAGAGTGACAGCTTCCCCTGGCAGAGTGTCCCATGGCAACGGGGCTGGAGCTGACCTAAATAACACAGGTCTTTGCCCCTCTGTGACAGACAAGGAGTGTGCATTCTCCCAGTGACCAGTGCTCACGCATGAACGCCTTCCTGCCCCTCTTGACCCAACCTCATTGAAACTGCTGACCTCGCCAGGGAGGTATTTATGACATGTTCATTACCCAGAGTCTGAGCACCTGGAAGAGAAAAGGCTCTGGATTCTATTACCAATCCTCTAAGTTGTCCTGTTTCACTAATTACTTTTAGTTCTTGTTTATTACAAATAATATGGCTATTTCTCTGCCCATCTTTCTTTCTGCACAAAATGCAATGTAGAAAAATTGTTTACTCTGTCATCAAGTAAGAAAATGGGACAATATATTTCTTCAATTCCATGAGAAGGAAAATTGCTTTTAAAAATGATTTATGCATAAAATAATAATGTTTATTTATGTAAATACATATTGGCATCTATTGTCCCCAACACAATTAACATTCTTTTTCCAGAGAATAATTCACAGGCAGTGACTGAATACAAAATGCAGCTCTTGAGAAGAAAGATTTCAACAAACACAAATATCAATGCCCCTAAATATATCAGAATGGTTAAGAAACACAACAAGACCGATAAACCACTGGTAGCCGTTATAAATTCAGCAGTGGATCAGTTAATATCACAGCCCTCTGAACACATTTACTCTGCCTGGATTTTAGCAACCTCCCTTGTAGATACAAAATGCCAGTTAAATGGAGGCCTGTTCTCCTGTGGCTTTCCCAGAATTTAACCCAAGATGAACTCACAGTACATCCATGCTGCTATCTGGCACTCACACTGCACATGAGACTGATGATAAATGTTTCTGTAAGGGTTTTTTTGCAGAATGACCAATCCCTTTAGCATGAAGAAAGTAAAACCTCAGCAGACAAAGGGCACACATTTTAAAGCCTCAAAACACAGACTCTTTATTTTCCCAGTGATAAGCTTAGAAAAAATTGTGGGTAGCAGCAGTACCCAAAAATCTTATTAAAAATTTTAAGTGGTTTTGTTCAGAAATGCTTCTTAGAAGTACTCAAAAAAAGAGGATTCGACATTATTTGATGGTGTTCTGAAAGCATATAAGGTAAGAGAGAAAGGTGAAATTTAAAGGCAACAGAACAGTACCCTCTGCCAGGACCAGAAAATAAATTGAAACCAGCCCTGTAAAACACTTACTTAAAACATGAAATCAGTGAAGAGGTAGAAATTGAACTGGGGAATTGACTTCTCATCCTCTCGCTTTACTCCCTCCTTGAAAACAATCATAAAAATGTGAAGCAATTTGGTGCAATGGCCAAATTCTCCTGCTAGACTCCTTAATGCATTTCATTTCTTCTAGTTACTCTTAAGTGCTTCATTAGACAAACAATTATATGATTCATGTACATTTAGGACAGAAAATATTTTAGTGAACTATTACAGTTCTTGACTCTACATTCTTATGGTCAAAACCACAGGAAGACAGACAAATTTACCTATAAAGCCACACAAAGCTTTCCATTTTCCCTAAGGTATAAGAACTAGATGTAATTACAATTAAACCTTTACTTTAATGAAAATATTTTCATACTACTTCTGTCCAGGTGTGACAAACTCCTCCGTATTTCAAGGACATGGTGAAATGAGAGTTCTGAGACAATTAAAAGACTTTAAGAGACTGAGCCTACAGAAAACAAGGTAACTTCCTCCAACAAAAAGCATCACAGTCTGGCTTTTCAGAAAGAAAATTCCCGGCTTGAAGATGTTCCAAAGAACATTTTCTCCCAAGAGTGCTTGCTAAAGGAAAGAAAATACAAAAGGAAGAATATTGTAAAAGAGAAGAAAATCCACCTAACTCAAACCACAGCCATTTTCTTGTCTGATAAGTCCAAAGCCAGGTGGCTAGAATAAAAGATTGGTGTTTATCTGTTAGAAGATCTGGGGTTGATTCATTCTATTTACTGCAGCAAGCTCACCTGTGAGGCTTTATAGATGCCTTGGGGGAAAAAAGCTCAGCAGGGGTTAACTTCTTGTTGTGGGGGAAGAAAGGAGAGGTGAGATTTGAGTTTTAATTGGTGCAAGGGGAAATCCCCTCTCTTTTATATACCTGGTTCAGAGAAAAACACAGGTAATAGCAATAATAAAAAAAAAAAAGTCTTAGAAGCACAGTTCTTTAAGCATTTCCAGGTCATCTTGGAGGTGGGGGAAGGGAGTTATCATTATAAAAGCTTCCCCTGAGGTTCAGTAGGGAACTCAGTTGTGAGATTTGTAGGAAGCTTTAACTTGTGTGAAATCTGTGAGTTTATTGCTTGAATTAACTCTGAGCTGAGGAATAAAGTATACTTAATGCACTTTTAAAGCACTGTTTTACTTCCCCGTTTGTTTCTATAAAAGGATGCTTTCCAAGCTGATCTGTACAGTATATTTGTCCCTCTGGGTTTTACCTTAATTTACTTGCTTGATCCAGAACTAAGAGACTTGAATATCTGGTCCCAAAAGTTATTCTTTCATTGTGTACCACTGTCATTTCTGTCTTACTTTCCATTTAAAAGATTCCAGCTTCCAAGATTGCAGTTTTCAGGTACTAGAAACCTAAAATGGCAATGTTCTCTATAGTGTAGTAACTACAAAGATAAAAGAAATCAGTTAAAAAACCCAGAACAGTTGTTTTAATCCAATTCTCAGTTGATGTGGGATAAAACACCAGCCTGTTTAAAACTAAAAGCGAGAACAAAAAACCCCCTAACTTTTACATATGGCTGCAAGGCAGTTTATCTTGAGCAAAACCCCTCTAAAGCTATTCCAAAACTACTTGCTTGTAGAGGCAAGGTTTTTCTATAGCAGCAGGCATGTGGAGGTGTGTTGCCCTCTGCTCTGCAGGGTTAGCAGATCTGCTTCCACCAGCCCCCTTGGCCATCAGCTGTCAAAGGCCACCTCAAATACCACAGCACAAAGGTGGTGACACACTTCACCCCTTTTATGTCAGAAAGATATTTTCACCTCCTCCTCCATGGGTTTCTTCACTGTCTGAAAAAATTCCTGAAGAATTGTATTACACTTTCTGGACAATTTGTTCAGGAAACACTGCTGGCAAATAATGTTTCATATGTCTTTTTTTTTTTTTTTTTTTTTTTTTTTTTTCCCTACCCCTAGCTCCTTGTCATGGTAGGCAGCTACCTACTTTGTCTACCCTTAAAGCTGGTTGTGACCAATGCTGTGTTGTATTCCAACTGAGCCTATAAAGTTACAGAATAACAAGGCTGCTTTAATGTGGCAAACGGAATGGCCGGAGATAGGCCAAAATTACTTTGACATTTAAAAATTTCAGCCTGTTTTGCTTTACACTTTCACTTAGTGCTGGAATTGAGAAGCATTTAGAAAAACAAAGCTTTAAAATTTCCTGTTAAATCTATTTCATACTGTGTAATTAATTGTGCCCTTGCTCTTTCAGTCCTCTCAAACTGAAATTAATAACATTGTGGGAAGCCATAACTTTTACAAAGATGTGTAGTTTAAAAACTGAAGAAACACTGATTTAAAGGACTAAGTGAGAGAAACATAATAAACATTCTGTCTGGGGGAGAAATGAGCCTTTCTTCATCTCTTGTCAGCTGGAGTCTCTGAATTCCCCCAGCTCGGTACATCTCATGAAGTGAGTAATTTGGAGTAGATGACTTGTGGATGAACAGTATGGCAACGTGGAAATCTTCTGGCTCCACAGCACCTACATACCTTCATCTGTTATACTCTGTCAGCTGCACATGACGCAGAAAAATACTCAGGTTAACCTTCCATCCCATTTAATACCCAGGATCAATTGAGGATGGAAAATTGGGGACTGAAGTTATTTGTCCTTAGTCCATTTATTCGTTTCAGAGAGTGGGAAAAGTAGCTGCATGCTGTTGATTTTAGTGTTCTGTAACTCAAAAAGGAAATACTACTCTGTTGTTTTCTTACTATTTTCCTGCAGTCTGGCCTGACCTGAGACACACAACTGCTGGCAACAGCGCAAGGCCAAGCAGTGGGATAAAACATGGATGGCAAATGTTCTTGCCACTGCTTCCCAAACAGGTCTTACTGCATCTCTGCTTTGGGGTCATTTCTCTGGAAATCCTGCTTACCCAGGTAATGAGGGAAATGAGGGAAATCTCATCCTGCCCATAAAGGAAACAGTGTCGGATCAAAACCAATATAGATCCTAAAGGTCAGAAGGGTGATAACTCCACAGAACTGGCCATGATAACTTCATCACACTGCAGAAGGATTGAACAGTATAATCCTAATTTAAATGCTTGGTGTCTGGCCCTCTTATTCCCTAATGGAGCAAACAAGAAAACTAAAGTAAAGGAGCCTGAAGTTTCTGTGCAATGTGGGCATGCTAATAAAATATTAATAGAGCCAAGGATAAACCTTGCATGAAGAAGGTACAAAAGAAGTAGGAATTTTACCACCAGCTCTGGTGGTAGCAGCTGTGTCTGCATCAGGGCAGGACAAGATGTAGCTGTTTTTTTCCCAGGACCAGCTAAGCAAGGACTAGGAGTCCAACCAGCTTCCTCCAAGAAGCCCCAGAGAGTTGCACCCAGTGCTTCCCACCAAGAGGACTGGAACATGGCCACTGCTTTCGTGGATGTGGGCATGGGGTCTGTCATGTCGGCGGCTGCTTTGCTGGTCCCAGTGGATGAGATCTCCTGTCACTACCTTGAGCTCTGCACCTGACTGAAGTGATTTTTCCTGGTGTCTGCCTGTGTGTTGAGTCAAACCCACCTGCAAACTTAAAGTAGAAAAATGTAGCCAATAATCAAACAAATCCTTTCAAAGAGACTGGAGGGCAGGAAAAAGGAATAATTGCAATACGAATAACAGAAAAGGGAAGAAAGGTTTGGCTGAGATCTAAAAAGGACTTGTGAGATGAGTATTTGCTGTGCCTGGTAGTTAAGTATCTGGCTGCCTGCATGGGTTTATTACCCTGAGCTGAGTACTGAGGATCTTCACAGAGGGTAGGGCCTTAGTTGCTCAGAAAAATTAAAGCAGTTGGAAGTAGATTCTCAGCCCCTGGGAATAAAGTCCTAAAAGCCACCAGCTGGAAGAGAGAACTGCCCAACCTAAAGTAATGAAAGGCCAGTATTTCGAACTTGTAAAGAGAACAAATTCTATCAGAGCAATTCTCACTCTTTTCTTCATATTGATGAATCTTATATTGATTTGAACGGGCTTGTGGAGATTACTAACCTGGATTTAACCAAAGCTGTTCCCAAATTGCAGGTAAAAAGAAATGCAGAAAGAAATGTTGATCTGCCTCCTCCATTTGTTGTTCTTTAAATGAGGCATGAGCCTGCTTTTAATGAGTAACTTGAGAGACAAAAGGAGGGCTCTTAGCTTAGGTGGGAAATTCCCAGGAATTCAGGAGCAAAATCCTGCTTTTCAGTGAGGTGAAACTATTTTCTGAATTTTTATCCCAAGACAGAGCGACTCATACATTAAAAGTCTGTATTGCTTAGGGAATAAAATCAATTGCTACAGCTCCTGTAGTAATTTCCCCAAACAAAACATATTTGTCTTTTCCATTAAAAAAAATTTAAGATACTCAACACACATGCCATGCTAAGGGAATTCTTGTTTGCAACAACAATAAGAACATAGTGAGATCCAAAATACTCCATGTGGTAATATACAGGAAAACAAAACCTCTGTCCCTCAGATATTTCAATCTTTGGACAGAAAAATAGCTAACACAAATCATTATGCTTTTAGCTCACTGATTGTCTTCTCAGAGACCTCCAAAACTCCATGCACCAGGAGTCCATTTATGCACTGCACCAGCTTTTGCTGTTTCTTTTTTCCCTGTCTCTCAGAGTGATCCCTATTTATCTTAATTCCTACATGTTTTTTCTAAAAGTCCTTGTGTGGGAATATTCTGGGACAGGATGTACTTGCTACTTTGAACCAGAGATTGAACAGACAATGCTCCATTGCTATTTTCTTGGCAATATCTCACTATTGCTATAGAAAAAAATAGGTTTATTGGATGCCTAATAATAATTTCTACTGTAAATAATACTATCAATGTTTTTTTATGTCAACTATTGTTATTTATATAATCTTAATAAAATCTTAACATGTGTAAATTAATAAAATAAAAATGCATACTATTACAAAGCACTCCCCTTCAGCTTAATTTCTCTTGGCTGCTTTTTACCTATTGGAGGGACGCAGCCAAAAGATATGCAAAAAATATTTCTGAGGTGGAAAAATCCTTCCCCATCGGGAGAATTCTTTGACACAGCTGCCTGTAGTAGAAGACATCTGAACCCAAACAGTTAGGACATTCAAGGAAGTCCTGTATTTCAGACTTTTTCAGTAGTGTTATGGTGTTATTTTCTGACCTGCAGGGCTCAAATTTATGGGCTCAAATCTGCACACACAAGTTTTAACCACAGGAGTACCACGTGAAGCATGTACAGGAACATTTCCATAGAGTCACTTTATACACTGCCTTGTAGCTGCTTTCATCTTCTGAACAGAAGCCAGCTGAGGGTAAGCATCTTCCTATCTTATTTCTCATGAAAAAGATATTCCAAGGCAGTAAGTCTAAACTTTTTTTCTTTTTTCTTTTTCTTTTTTTTTAAATTTTCATTTTCCTTTTTTTTTTTTTTTTTTTTTTAATGTGAAAACCAGAATACAATTTCTAGGGAAAAAGGGGATCAGGCAGAAACCTGTTAACAGTAAGATTGCTTTACACAGGAGTTTTTTCAGAGTCCCTCTCTCTCTTCTCCTTCCAGGCTGCCTCAGACCACAGGTTGAAAAACATTGCTCTGAAGATGTTTTCCAAATAACAACATAAAGCAATTAAACATAAATCCATCTGGCAGTATTGTACTATATTAGAATATTTTAGAACTACAGGGAAAAAAGATGTTTCATCTAAGAAGGAAAAGGTAAAGTTGTTTCATAGGGACATAACCTCATATTTTTTCAGAAAGTGTAATAGACTCTTAATCAATTAGGCAATTTAAAAGCCTGTAATGAATTAAAGATATGATTTCTTTGTGGTTGCATAATGGTTGGAAAATCAATTTCTTAGAGACAAGACAGGAAATGCTTAACTGAGTTACTGTGCTATGTTCCCTGACAATCCTCAGGTGAGACTGAGTTTTGAAGCAATTTTACTTTTTTCTGTGTTGTTCCTTAGATATGAGCATCAAAGTTGTGCAGTCCTAAAGTTACAGGTGTGAAGATAAACTCCTTGAATCCTTCCTTACCCTCCTAAAAATGCATCAGATTGAGATGGGTTGGTGACCAGTTTTTTATTTTGGTAATTTTGTTAACAGTCTTATAGGAAAAGAGTTGAAGTTTGAAAGTGTGCTTTGTGGATTTAGACACTTTCTTCCTTCTATGGCATTTTATGGGTAATTTGGTGGTATCTTGGAGCATAAAACAATTGACTGTGGATTTGTAATGAGCTGGTTATCTTACTTCCCTTTGCAAATCAAATATAAGAAACAAACTAGGAAATGCCCTATTTGAAGGATGGGTGGATTTTTTTCAGGGATGGCAAACAAAGTAGATAAAAGCTGATATTAGCATTCCTACATTTAGTTCCTTTGACTATAGACATTATAGACATTAACCTGTTTAATATGAATACTGTCTCACAAAATGCTGGTAATAAGAGCTAAACCGTGCTGTATTTAATTTCATTCCCGCTGATAGCATTTATCAGCAAAATCTGGATTTAAAACCCCCCAAAATATGCAATTTAAGCCTCATCATAACTGGACTGCTGAGGAGGAAAGTGAGGGGATTATCTGGAGCCTGGAAGCACAGATATAAGAGTGTATTGTCAGCATGGGCTATAGGCCTTTTAACAAATGGTAGTGTAAGCTTCAGCTGACAGACCTTTTCACAACTGACAGATGAAAATATGAAACTTAAATTCTTCATGACAGATAGCTGTGCTGAATGAAGGCCAATGGGACAGTGCTGGGGCTGGGGCTGAGAGTGACAAATACAGGCCCAGTGTCTACAGTGCAGGATGGCTCTTTGTAACTCACACACAATTCATTCTTCAGGTCTCTCCCATTCTGCCAAGCAAGCTGTTATAGCAGACTGGGGGTTTTTTCCCTCTCTTTTTCTTTCAGATCAACATCTTTTTTCAGTAGATGAATGCCAAGTCTTAAAAGATGGGAGTGGAAGATTAAATTTAATGTGTAGGCATGAAAGATGTTTCCTGGATGCTTCTCCATCGGAGTTTTCCACCCGATCTAACACACTGCTATTGTAGGAAGCTTATTCACTGGTCTTAATCCCCAGTGTTGCAGAGCTGTGTCAAAATTTTTAAAAAATTGTATTTTGAAATCACTGCTCCTTTCTGTCAGCACCCCACATCTCCAGCCCTGCCTGCTCATATGGTTGCATTCCCAACCAGGTTGCTCCTTGGTGCAGGATGGGACTCGTGGCATGAGATGGAGGTCCTGGGAGTAGAGTCCAGCCCAGGCCGTGCCTCCCGATGTGGTTTTGTAGCAGGAAAAGCACGAGGAAAGGTTCTTTGCAGTCAGAAGGGCCCTGCACACCTTTGCTTGCAGATCCAGCCCCAGTCCTGCTGCTGAGCTCTCTCATGGCTCCACCACTGGTGCCTGCAGCACCTGCCCACAGGGAGGTCACTCTCCTGTGGCCCCAAGAGACCCCTGAGGTCCAGCTGCCTCCTGTGGACAAGCAGCTCCTGCAGATGCTGCTACCTCATCTGCCAGCACCAATTTCTAAGCTAGTGTCCTTCAAGTCCTTCTCTAAGAAGTGGCCTGTATGGTTGCCACATGGTTTCCTGGCAGGAAAGCTCCTTGCCTTGGTGTCCTGCAGGGCATCACATCAGGTGATAGCAAAGGTGTCCTCTGGCCCTCAACTCTATGAAAAAGAAGAAAACACCCAGGCAGGTTTTGTTGGTTTGTTTCCTTCTCCTTTGCAGAGGGAAGTGCCCAGCTATGGAGCTGTTATGGTCTCCCCTGTGTTTTCAGCCTCATTACTGGGCTATAAAAAGGGGAGATGGGAGCCAAAAATAACAACAGACAGTATGGCATCTGGCCAGTCCAAGAGTCATTACCTCCACAGAGTTCCCTCTGAAGTCAATGGACAGTAGGATCCAATCCTTAGTATTTGTCTTCTTTTATACAATTTGTAATTATCAATACAAAAAAACAGAAGCCCTAAGGTAGTATGTTAATTCTTACCAGATGTACTGTATGTATCCTTATATGCTAGAGGCTTGGCAGGACTGCAATGTCACAACAGACATTTACTGAAGTACCTGGGGAAATGTAACAAAAAGTGTTAGTAGAAAATGGTCTTTCAGCTAAATTACCTAATATATTTGCTAATGGTATCTGATTTAAAAGCCATAAAAATACTAAGTTAAAAGCACATTAGAAGATGTGGTATATTTATAAGTGTTTGTCACCTTGGCAACAAAAGAGAAATTCCAAATCTAACACTAGCTTTCATAGGCCAAGACCTTTGAAAATTGATAAATGCCTACTCTTTATAGCAATGATCTTCTCTCAGTGAAGAAATACCCCACTGTAAAGGGAAGTTCTTCATTGCATAACAAGATTTGTGATAGCTTTCAGCTATGGTTTTGCCCTGTCTGCCCACTGTAGTATAATTTATAAAGACTTGACAATGAAAACAATACTTTTGTAAATATGGTAAAGCACTGATCCTTTTTTGTACCCTTTTTGTATCTTTGAGCCCTAATTTCCTTTATACAACCCAGATTTCTTAAAGTCTTTCTGAGCTCTAGCCTGCAGATGTGTAGCTCTGCTCTGATGGCTGTGACGGGGCTCTTTTTTCCTGCCTATGAATAGCTGTGCCACAAGCACTAAACTATAAATGCCTTGATAAATGAAGTACCAGTTTCAGCTCTGCCTTTCTACATAATATATGGTCCCATAAAACTGCACTTTAAGACTAAAAGGAAAGCTATTTGCTCACTTGTAATGCAAATGCTTCCAGTATATTACCTCTGCATACAACTGAGTATAGATCCTTATTATGCTAATTCTCAAAGCTCCACTGGTTTGCCCACTGATCATGGATGAAGATCATAGGGACAGATCTACACAAAGAATTAACAGTAACCAAAAAAAAGTATTCATGCTGTCCCCTGGCATTGCAAAGCTCCATTCTGTGTGATGGCAAATTTCCCTGATGAACAGGAAGTCAAATTAACCATGAAAAAGAATGTCCCCAAAACTAAGCATTACCCAGCATAATTGCCCTTTACCTGTATCTTCACATCTGACAGAACTGATTAAACAACTTGATCACTAAAACAAAAGTCAAATCTGTTGTATGTGGGTAATCTCTCAACAGAGGTGAAACCCTATGGATTCAAAGCTCCAAAATACCTTTAAGGATTAGAGAAGCCTTTAGAGAGCTTTAGGTAGCACTAGATTAGATGCTGCTGAGCATCTCACATCCTTCTTTTTCTTCCTATTTTGTAGATGCTTTCATTTTTCTTCTACTGTTGATTCATGATGTTGGCAATTGGCTAAATTGAATTGACAGCTGAATTGTCCATGGTCTCAGGAGACACTGAGCCAAGCTGTGCAGAAACCCTATATATATCCTTCATTTGAATCAAGTATCTATGGTAGAAAGGAAATTATCAATATGAATTAAAAATTTGGAGAAGTTGGTTTTGGAAAGAAGAATGAAAAAGTTGTTTAGGACAAATCAGTGTTAGTGTATAATTCTACTGTCCTGAGTCTAAAGTTTGGGGTTTTTATTTTAATAGGAAATTCAAAACTGGGTATTTCTAGTTTCATTTAGATTTCCCTCTGCAAGTGGTCATGCTTACTAATTTTCATCATAAGCACACCTTGTTTTTGTTAAAATGAATGAGGACTGAGAGTGTTAATCAGATTGGACCTCCAACCTTGCCAGTGTTTCCGTGGATTGAAGACCAAGCTTGCAGTTCTATCCATCTCTATCCATCCACCCAGTTGTGCCCCAACACCTCCTGAGTGAACATCTCCAGTGAACCATAGAACTGACCCTTGTATTAGGGGAAATTGCTTTTTAGCAAAATAAGTGCAATTTATATGGAGCGGATAAAGCTTCTATTAAGGCACTGGTTAATAGATGTGGTTGGAGCTATTTTTCAAGTATTGATAATAGGGTGGAAAAAAGGTTTCAATTAACTGAGGTTGCAAGAATCATATGGATAGGCATGTGCTCTTACACTCAAGTGCACAATTTTCACTGATTGATAAACCTAACACACCACTTGAGACTATATTCTAGTTACATCACTTCACCATTAAATTCTTCATTTACCCCCAAATGAATAGATTAACATTAAGTAAACTCTATTGAAAAATTGTACATTTCAGTGAAGCTTCAATATAAATTTGTACCATAAAAGATTACAATTTATCTTTTGAAAGTCATAATTTAAGATGTATAATTCAAGTTTTTTATGCAATAAGTGTTTCAGATGTGCTTGTTCAATAAGTTTATGCAAATCTGCAAAAGACTAGCTACACCATGTATATAATATATATGTATTAATGTGTATATAATGTACAAAAATATAACACCTTTTAATAAATAAATATAAAATTAATATTAAAAGGTAACTAATTTTTATTATAAAGGTGATCACCCACATTATTTTAGCAAATCTGTATTCACAGATTTTGCTTGCTCTTATGCATGCCTCAAGTAGACTGGATTTTCATTTTGTTTAAAATAAATAAGGTAGGTCATATGATTCTATCTGTAGAATCAGCATTTTATATGCTGGAAAAAAATGGCTATTATAGGGACATTCCTGAAAGTCACTGAAAACGCAGAGTAGATAGAATTGCCTTAAGAAGGTACAATCAATACTGTTAAAGGATTGTCAATACTATGGGCCAAATTTTGAGGAACATGGAGTTGTTCTGTGAAAACCAGATGGCTAAAACCCACACCGTAATACCTCAAAGAATCAGGACTTCAGTACACAAGGTTTGGCTGCCTGCAGAACTAAAGAGCAATTGCTACTTGCTTTGTGCCTTTAAGAGCAGACGGTTTTCCATTACAACCAAAAGGCAGCTGTCATGAGTCCTTGGTGAATATTTGGACACCCTTAGGGTCATTAGCAGTATGAAAAGATATGAGGTTTCTAAATAGTCTTGTATAATTTAAGAAGTCTTAATCTCTGACAGCATAGGGGAGATCTGTCAACTTCTTTCTTTTTCTTTCATCATTAAAAATAATACACATTTTTCTCAATTCTCTTTTTAGGTTATGGTTTAAACTCCTACAAGTGAAGAGCCAGGCATTTGGATGTATTTGGTTACACTGTGCCAATAAACCATGCATGTGATAAGGGGTTGGGATATGTAATTCTAAACTTAGTCACATTTTTGGGAATTGAGGAGCCACTGCTTCAGTTGCCTCTCAGATCTACATGTGATTGTTTAAATTTATTTTTCCTTGTGGCTTACATACAGCCTGCATAAACACTGAACATGCAATTTCAAACTTTATTGTTTTCCTTTGGTTGTACTTCAGACTGCAGCCACCTCAAACCACTTCTGAGTGAAAACACAATGGCAAAAATGGACTTTTCCCTCCAGATGACAAGGCAATGAAATACAAAGAACAAAAATCTACTTTTTTGAAGCTCTGACTTTTTATATGGCCCATGAATCATCTGCCATTAATGTGCAAGAACTTTTGTGAAATTGGTGCCATAGTCAGGCAGAATGATGCAATGGAGAGGATCTAAAAGTCCCAGCACTTCTGAGACTTTGTTTTTTAAATAATTGTTGTTGCCTTAACTTTAAATATACTATCAGTTTCCTCAAAGATTGTTCTGCTGATCGAAGTCATATATATTACTGGTAAGCAAAAACTGTTGACTTAAAACATAAATATCTCTTCTGAATGGTTTTCATAAAATCTGGTTTACTACAAAGGAAAAACAAATATTATTTAGATTTTCAAGAACATGAAAACGAGATCACAAAACAACCTTCCAGGCCTCAAATATCTGACCTGCAGAAGAACTTAGCATTGCCATCTCTGGGTGTTTCGGATCTTTCAAAATCAGGCCCAGAGCCTGAATAAGAATGTCACCACAAGACATTTTCATGCTATTTGCAGATTTTCTTTACAATACCTCCAGCTTTTGACTGTGCTAAAGGCTTAAAAGCAAATCAGAGAAAAGACTCCCCTATTGTGTATTACAAAAGATATAAGCCAGATACAGTAAAACTGAGGGTACTGTTTCCTAATGCACTCCTTCACATGACAATCAGTTTAGATCTTTTACTTTTTTTCTCAGCCAACCTCAATAACCATGTACGCAAATCTAACTTTCTTGCTGTAATATACTGCTGTAGGTGATCCTACCCATTTTTAATTTACTTTGTATGTTAGAATAATAATTAGCACCACTGTACTATCCTATTAGCCTGCTTAATTGTATAGTTTATCTGTATAAGTACTGTACAAGTATGTTGCTAGAGGACCCGAAAAGAGTAATACTTACACAGCTAAGTTCAGAGCAAAAAGAAGGGGAGTTTATTTACTTGCCCTCGCTTATATAGACTGGCTGACTAGAGACTGGAGAATAAGGTTGCCACCTCTCCACCCCACTGGCCAGACTAGAAGTCCATCAATTGTCCCTCCTCAGAGAGGAATGCAAAAACAATTACTTTGTTTATGTCACAATCTGTGAGAAGACTCCACTACAAAAACATAAAAAATTCAGAAGGCTAAAACTCAGGGCAACACAAGTATTTTAACTTACGTGTCTGTATGCGATGTAGACCAAAGGATTTTATATATATGTTCTTAATAAAATCATTGGATTTGTAGATTCATTTGACATATGCGCATCATTTACTCTGATGCTGTTTTTGTAAGAATTCCAGGTGTCACTGATGCTACTGTATTTATGATGGGGCTAAGAATTATAGTTACAAAAGATTTATGTGCTTTGGAAAGCAGAGTAAGAAAATGAGATTTTGTTTTCTAGTGTTTTCTTCAAAATATAATTCAGAATAAGTTCGTATCTAACATAAAAAAAAAGAATTACCAGTTTTTCACAGTTGTATATATAGTAGCCCAGAGTTGGCAGGGCCAGCTGCTGTACTCATGAGAGATGGTTGGATGAGATGAATTAAGATCAGGACTTGCCCAAATTGCTCCTTCTGGCTTTGATGTACTCCATCAACTTCACTTGGTAATCTAAGATAAAAAGAAGACTGAGGTAAAAAAGGTGTCAAGAGTGTCCTTGTTTAGAAAAAATTTAATTGACACCTCTGCTAGTGGCACAGTGTTTTCTCATTTATTTCTGTGGAAAACCACTAGATGATTCATCAAAACCTCTACGCTTGCTGAGGAAGACATGACAAGTTAACAGGAGCTTTGAGGAAAAACGTATCCTCTGTTTTGCAGGATGGATGAGGAGGAGATTTGGGGCTCTGTTGGGTTTGTCCATGCCATGGGCACCACTGTCTGCTTTTCCAGCTGTGGTGGCCTTGCTGCCCTCCTGCCTGGGCAGCAGCTGGCAGCATGGGAGCAGGGGAGCCCAGCGTGATGGTCCTGCTCATGCACTGCACTGGCCCTGCACTGCTGGCCCCTGTGTTGCATCTCTGGGCTTCAGGATTAAAACACACCTTAGACACCTGACTTTCATTGCCTGTGTAAGTCTGTGTGATAAAATACATGCATCTTGTTTTCCTGACATGCAACGAAGGTGTGTCCGCAAGCATAGGAAGAAAACCAACTGCACAACGCTTCTTCACAGGTCATGGATGAGCCACACTGGGGCACAGGAGCAGTAAGAAGTGAGAAGAGCGCAGGGCAAGAAGTGAATTGCAGGGGCAGAAACAAATATACCCATCCCAATTGCCCATCACCTCACGGAAGGGACTGGGAGGGAGGGAAAGTGGGAACCAGCAGTGAAAACAAAGGGAGCTGAGGTGAGAAAGGAGGCAGGAGAGGTGTTTGACTGAAGGAGAGCCTGAAGAAAGGTAAGGAAAAGTAATTCCCTGAGTGTTTGTTCAATTGTATACATCTTCTTCTTTCCCTCCAGTACACAAATCAGTAATTAAAAGGCTGTGTTAATTTGCAATAAATTAAATTGATATTCCCTGCATTGGGTTTGTGCTGCCTGTGACATGGCAGAACAGCTGAATGACAGCCAGGGCTGGTGACAAGCAGGCCCCAAGGGGTTGGAAGGGCGGTGAGTACACTTTTGCCTGCCAGCACAGCAAAGCCAACACCAGCAGCATGCTCTGAGTGACACACACTGTTAGTGCCAGCTCCCACCAGATACACTCGAGAAGCTCCTGGGGGGATTGCTGAGCTGTTAAGCGAGCTAAACAGGTACATCTAGGGCTAAAAATGCTCTGGAGGAATTTTGCCAGAGAAATGTGGCCAACAAGGATGACTGTTCTTACTTGAACTTGTAAGAGATTATTTCCGTCTCCTGACTTTTCATACATAATTATGGGCAAATCCTCCTAATATAGTAAGAGGTGTGATAGGTCCCTTCAAGTTACATTTCGGGGCTGATATTTGAACCCAGGTGCTCTGAAACCCACCTTGAACAGCCCGTTTATCTTTTCTGAACTGAAAGTACAGAGGGGCTGTCTGAGGAAGTCCCCTATGGTGAAGTTGGACTTAAGTCCGGTGGCATGACTCTTGCTCTTGAAATAGTCTAGGTATTAAGTCCCACAGCTTGCCAGGATTGCTAATGAATAGCCCTGCTTACCTATCTGAACATCAGAAATAATGCCTAATAACTATTCCCAGGCTACAATATTTGATTTTATTTGGGTTGAGCTTTATCCTGGCCTCACCTTAGATATGTAAAGGTAGAAGCATATTTGAGGTGGAGAAAAAAAAAAAGGCCTACTCTGTTCACCTAATTCCTAAAGGTGATACTAACCTATTCAGTGACTATCTCCTGTTGAGGCTATCACAGTGTACTATTCTTAGGGCAGCCATGGTAGAATAAATGAAGTCAGTTGTGCAGTAACATGAAAAAGACACTTGAGCACAAAACACAGTTATTTCAACGCATGATAGGAATTCAGTCACTTAAGCATGGGCAACCGATGCTATTTTGGAAACCCTGGGGTATTTTACCCTATCTCCAGCTGCAATTGGGAAGGGCCAATGTCTCTCAGGTTACATTAGGTGGCCCTGTGTTTTAGGGCATCTCAACTGACCTCAGAAACGTTTGTTAGGCAATTGAATTCTACCCTGACAATGCTGGTACTTGCGTGAAAATTCAAGTCATGGTGAAAGGTACCGAGTGGCTAATTACATGTGGTTACCCCTTTTATGTTCAAAACATCCTTACAATTTCCATCAAGGTTCCGCAATAAACATTCTGCTGATACAGCTACATGGAATATACGGTTATTCCAGAGCTACTTGGTGTTGTAAAATCTGGTTCTGGATGTATCTGGTATGCTTCCAGGGTGCAGAGCTGAAAGGCCAGAAATCACATGGCCAGAAAATGAAAGGGGAACAATATTTAGGAAGGTTCCTGTGCCCTATATATAGGAAGAGTCAAAGGAAAATAATGGTAAAAATTTGTAATGATGGACTGAGAGGAGAAGAAAGATGATACCAGAAATGGTAAACAAAGGCAGGAAATAGCCTGCTGGTGGTGTTAGTTCTTGATTAGGAGCCCGTTAAGTTTTGGCTAGAGGGCTAAACCCAAGGAGACATTTTGTCAGCCCCAATGTGGAGAGAAAACAGAAAGACAATAGAACAATTAGACAGAGGAAGAGAGCAGAAGTGAACAAACATATTGCCCCTATTACAATGACATACAGCTAGAGCTTTGCAGCAATACTGCCCAGCTGCCTTTAGACTGAGTGAAAATGAGAAAATAAATCAAACCCTCTTTTGACTGTCAAGGGCAAAGAGAGAACTGTTTCTATTTCAGCCACTGGTAACCCGATAGCTTACCACAGCATATTTCACATAAGGAAGTCTGCAAAGCAACATCTAAGTGTTCCTTGTGATTAATATTCCTTATGATCTGCAGCCACCTAATCGCATCCTGACCCCGGTGAGGGTCAGGTCTGAGAATGGATGGGCTGTGGGAGCAGGGTGGGCTACCACGAGTTGCTAGTGAATGATGGAGCATATGGAGAGAAAAAGAGGACCTCTGCAGACATGAATAAATAAATAGTGGCAAACCAAAAGCACTGACCTCAGGAATAATGCCATGGGTCCAGAGCTGTGCAGAGCTATTGAAACGACCAGGGCAATCCGTTCCTCACTTCCAGATGCACTGAATGTAGGATATGCCTTTTTCCTTCAATTTAATCCAAAAAAACTACAGCATGAAATGCAGCACCACCCAGAGACACAGAACACTATCTCTGAAGGGATTCCTGGGATGCATTAACCAGTGCTTGGACTGCCCAATTCGCTGCAGGACAGATATTCTGCACTGCACACTAATTCACACATTCTGAATGGTAACAATGCTAATAAGCTTTCCTGCGGGTGTTTTTCCCCCAGGAATTATGTGCATTCCTGGATATCTAGCAGCCTGGACCATAAGATGACTGTCTTATTCCCTGTCGATTCCTCTCCCACCCAGACAAGCTTTGCAGGCACCACTGATCTGAGACAGATGTGTCTGGGCTGGTGGGCCATTAGGTCTCTGCCCAGATTTCACGATATTGACCCACAGCTGGATCAAACACATACAATGACAATTTTCTTTGCAGCACAGGGTTTTTCTGAATAGGCACTCTATGGTAGCCTGGAACCATGCAGACCTCCAAAACAACAGTTTACTCAAAATATCTGAAATGCTTAATATGGCTTTGAGATTTTTTTTCAACAGGTCACCTTTGCTTACAAGCAAATTGATTTCCAATCTGTTCTATTGTCTCTTCTTAATCTTATCCTCAGAATATGTTTTCAGACATTAAAGCATCCAAAGAAAATGGGCCCAGGCATTGAAATGACTAATAGTCCACCTAAAAAAAAAAAAAAATAAATCTGGAAATCTTAATGAGTGTACTGTACACACTCTTTGTTTCACCTTGAAGGTAAAAAAAAAAAAAAAAAAAAAAAAAAAAAAAAAAAAAAAAAAAAAAAGCTTTAATTCTGAAAAAGGGATTTATTTCCATTTTTCATTTATGCAAATTACACTCTGAATAAATAAGTCTACATAATCCACCCCCCTGCTAGACAACTTGCAGCAAGATTTGCCAAGAGAAAGACAGGCTTTTCTGATACTAATGCATAAAACATGCTGAATAAAAAAATTAAAACAAATCATATTGTGTAAATAGCTCATGTGCAACTCTGGAAAGAATAATAAAGGTACTGATGAATTACTCAGGATTGTCTTGTTCAATTATTTCTAACATGTTACTCATTAAGGGAATATTTAAGTAAAGGCTTTAATAGAGATAGTTATATCCCAAACCACTGAAATCTATAGAAATTTTCCCCTTTAATTTCCATGCAACAGGCATATAGATCTTTCTGCTGAAGCACCCAATATTGTCAGGCTGTTAGTCTTGGAAAACTAACCTATTCAGCATGTAGCTGATGTACTGTGCAGGGGCTGCAGCTCCAAGAAAGCAGATCTCTTATACTGTTTTGAGAATGTAGGGAGTGCACTCCCTAATTTGATCAAAACCTAATCCTTGATCTCTGTGTCCATATGAAATACAGGCTTGGTGATTGTAAAGGTTGCTGCCAGTCTTAGGACTGCCACAGGGGAAGGATCAAACAAAAATCACTGGCAGTATGCTCTTTAGAGGTATCCATGGCCTTTCCCCACTCTGATTGCACAGGGTAGATACTGAAATGCAACTCTTATTCTTTCTGGTCCATCCAGAAACTATCAAACTCTGATCATACTTGTATCTTGGACACCCTTCTGCAAAATTTCCACATTAAAAAATCTGTTCTGGACAGCTAAATTCTTATCCTATTTTCCCTAAAGAAATAAAACTATTCCATGGGGCTGGGTCCCCCAAAAGGCTTGAGTATTATAAACTGCACCACCACATTTTTACATGTTGTGATGCTTTGTGGAATTTGAAGATATCTTTTCTCCGTGCAGAACTGTTGAGTTCCTCACATGTTTCCTGGAGGCAGTGAAGTGTGGGATATACAAAGCCTACAGACTGGAAACTACATAAGAAGGCAGGAAGAAACCTTAAGAAGATAGGATTTAATCCTGTGCCTCTGCTAAGAAATCCCAGCCACAAGATTGGCACTTAAAACAATGTTTTATAACAGCTACCTGCAGGAGAATAAGTTCTTTCTGTTTGCTAACTGTATAGTCTGGTCATTAGGAACATACATCTGGGATACGGCATGTCATAGCCATCCATCACCTGCCAGGAGATTCTCCTTGGTAGGCTATTTGCTGTTGCAGACTGAGTTGTTTACTTGTCAAATCTGCTCCACCATGAGTGAAAATACCTGAATATACTTTGGAGGAGTTTGATCCCCAAACAACCAGCAAACAGCCTGTTGGTTGTGACACCCAGTGTTCACACCAGGTGAAATCCAACTTGGACACAGTGGAAATCTGAAGGTAAGCCTTGCTGCTTTGCCCTCAGAGAATTTGTTCCTGCAAGGTCTAGCAGGCTGGTTTGGAGAATGCTTCACAGATCAGGCAACAGAGGATGGGCGTACCTTGATGAGAGAAACACCACGTGGTAGATAGCTATGCCCTTGGAGATCCTGCTAGCAGAGAGTTAAAGGGTTTGGGGAACTACAGTGAGGTCTGCATTCATCTCCTAAAAAGGCTGGACAAGCTAGTGAAATTCCAAGCTTACAAAACCTGGGGTATTGGATTTAAACCAACAGATTTAGAGTTTTTTTTATTTTTAAAATCATTATTTTAAAGCAATCTTGCAAGTAAAATAGGTAAAACAAGAGCCAAGTTCCTTATTTAATGACAGAACTCCAGAAACCACAAATTTAAAAGAACCATCAAAAAATTAAGATTTGTAATAAAAGGAGGAGAATTTGACACTACAGATTTTTGTGGCAACAAAAGATTAAGTTTGGCTAACTGGTGATACACGAATACTCAGCTCCACAGATGGGAAATGCATAGGAGGCCTCAAATCCAAGACTGATTCTGGTCAGACTCCACATCAGTAAGACACTGCTTCAGGAGTCCTTGTTCTTCCTTGTTTCACTGTGCAGTGGTGTTGCTGTAGGACACAAAAGAAAGACAAAAGACTTTGAGTATTTTTTAGAAGGTAAAGAGTATAGAAGGCTTTATTGCCTTACTACCTTTTATAAGGTGTTCTGATACAGACTTAACATGACTGGTGAACAGGAACGACATCTCTCTAATCCTGTTGGTGAAACTAGAGAAACAGCAAAACACCACCTGGAGACGGACTGTTTTGGGAGAGGATAGTTGTTTTGCCAAGATTGTTTTGAGAAGAGGCTTTCTCGAGAACTTTTCCCTTGGGAAACAGTTAGCACTGCTAGCAGGCTAAAAACCTTTCAGACTTAAAAATGTCAGACCCACACAGTGGCTGGCCATATTCTCTTGGGAAGTACAGATTCTTCTTTTCATGGGCACTCCAGAGCTTCCCCATCAGCAGTTTGGCAGAGAAGGAAGAGAAAGAAGGAGTGGAAAGGACTCCTGCATCTTTTCCCTACAGCAGATATGTAGGGAAACTATGAAACAAGTCCAGGCTGCTTCCTGCTTCAGGTATACTTGAAGCTACTTGTCCACAGGAGTTTCCAAGTTACATTCTTTCTTGGACAATCTAGGTGCAACTGAGTATCTTGTTACTCCCTGTGTAATCCAGACCTCATAGTTCAGTCCAGTTCTAGGTTAGGCCAAAACTAGAGGGTTTGAATATGAGCCTTAGTAACTGCATGATATGGATCATCACAAGCTTTTGATATGACAGATGCCCGTCCACTTTATGACTTTATCTTGTACTCTCTTAGAGCAATATATCTATTAGTCCAAAATACACAGTTTGTTGAAAATCCCAGCTAAATTACAACTAGATTTCACATACTGATTTTTGAAACCAGAGTTTTCATAATTTCACAGTCATCACTGTCAGTCAGGCCTGTCACAAAAAACTAAAATGTGACTGCCTGATTAGACCTTTCACCTGGAAAAGGGCTCATTTCCCACCTCACCTCACCTGTGGCTGCATGCCAGAACACGCTTATGCTGGGTTGGAGCTCAGTGGTATATGAATTCCCACATCAGTGTTTCGTTGTTTCCCTGACTTTAAATCCAGGACACAGAATAACCCACCCATGCAAGTCATTGCCTCGTGAATCAACTTCTCACAGAGCAAGGGGAAAAAAATCCCAGCTCCTCCAGCAAACTGGAAGTATTGTTATAAGGTGATTGCTGGGAGAAAAGCCACCAGTGCTACCACGCACAGAAACTTGTTCAGGCTAGTAAGTGCTGAACTTTGCCTTTGTTGAAATCATCAACAGAATCTAGATTTAAGTGAAATGAATACACTTCAGAATAATAGAAAGCCGTAGCATTTCTGCTTTTCACATAACGGCCTAAACTTAAGTGAATAGCTTAGTCAAACCCTCTCTTTCAAGGTGCCTGCTTGTTCCTCTGATGTGATGGACAAGGAATTTAGAAGATAGCAAATTAGTTCTAAGTTTTCATGGAATCACAGAAACAATCAGGTCGGAAAAGACCTCTGGGATCATCGAGTCCAACCTATGGCCAAACACCACCTTGCCAACCGGACCATGGCACTGAGTGCCACGGCCAGGCTTTCCTTAAACGCCTCCATGGAAGACAGCCCATTCCAACGTCTGATCACTCTTTCTGTGAATGAATTCCTCCTAATGTCCAACCTAAACTTCCCCTAGCGATTTGAAACACTACATTTAAAAGCCACAAGGGAAAAAAATCTAACACCACGACTCGGAGATTAAGGACAGAAGGCTGATACTCGATAGGTTTTGCCTGCATACAAACCAAACCGAGAGAATGCAGAGAACAGACGCGCCCGGCAGCGGCCCGTGCCGTCCGGTCTGACGCTGCAGAGAGCGAGCAGCTTCTCCCCACGGGGCACCGGGCTCGCTCCGCGCCGGGCCGAGGCGGGCGGGGCCGGCAGCCGCCGGGGTGCGCAGGGCGCAGGCGCGGGCCGGAGCGGGGCCCGGCAGCGGCGCAGGCGCGGCGGTGGCCGCGGGATCCCGGCAGGCTCGAGGGCGGCGGGTCGCGGTGCGGGCCCAGCATGTCGGAGAAGAAGCAGCCGGTGGACCTGGGGCTCCTGGAGGAGGACGACGAGTTTGAGGAGTTCCCGGCTGAAGGTGCCGGGCGGGGGGCGGCAGGGGACGGGACGCCAGCACGCGACAGGCCGCGGCCCGCAGCCGGGACCGCCGCGGCCTGTGCCGGCCGGGGCGGGCGGGAGCGGCGGTGGCACCGGGGCCCCCTGTGCGCCGGCCCCGCCCGGCGGCCCCCGCGGCCGCTCCGCGGGGCGCCGCTGTGCAGCCGCTCCGCAGGGCCCGGCTGAGCTCCGCGGAAGCTTCCGCGGTGCCCCGCGCGTCCCTGCCCAGCCCCCGCCCGGGCGGCCGCTGCGGCGCCGTCAGAACCGCGATCGAGCGCGGTCGTGGTGCCCGCGTCCGGCCCTGTGCCGGTGTCACGGCGCTGGGCGCATCTCGCATGAAGTGCTGTGTCATTGTGGGAGAGGGCTGGGAACGAGTACGGGAGAAATTCGCTGCTTTTTGGCACTGGAGATGAGAATCGCAAGGAAGAGGAGGGATGAGGGCTGGAAACTGAGCGTAAGGTGGAAAAATGTGTGAAAATGAAATACTGCGCTCTGTAGTTACTCTGAGTATCTTTACCTATTGAAGCACAGATATGTATATGCTGGTTTGCTTTTCATAGGTACAAATATACTTAATAAGGAAGTTAAATTCAATAAAACAGCTCAGTGTCCCTTGACAGAGATAGTCTTGGAAACATCCCTATAAGGGCATGTTTGCTTATTATGTCCTTGTTTCTAGGGTTGTCTCATGTTGTGGATCATGAGAAATTATATATATCATAATGAGTGTAATGTCAGGATTTTTTTTCTCTAATGTCTTTATTACATATGGTTTTTCTGTGGCCTTACAAGCCTTAGGTGTTCTGAACCCTCCTAAAATTAATATTTTGTGTGTATTAATAGAGAAAGTTCATTACATAGTTAGGATATTAGCTAAAGTAAACATACACGACAATACTTTCTTTTTCATTAAGTGTTTCCTAAACAGGAAAAAAGAGTTTGTCTTATTTAATGTAAATTAAGTATTCACAGTAGGAGAAGTCTCTGAAGCTTTGGGACCGTGGAATGGGCAGAGCCCTGACTTGCTGTTGCTGAAGGTGAAATTAGTTTTGCTTGACTGTAGCTGTAATGCTAAAGCAAAGTAACTGTGCAGGCTTTCTGGGTGGAACAGAGACTTATTAAAAAGTGGCCATCAACAGGTTTCTAGGTGTTCTTTCTTGCAGAAAATAAGAACCTCTAGAGGGGTCCATTTGAGTCTTCAATTGGGGTCATAGTTTTGAGATGCTGAGTGGTCAGACCACTTTGTCTGTTATCTCCAGTACTTAGGAAGGAACTGTGATAACTGGGCTCAAACCCATTCCAAATTGTTCTTTCAAATTAAAACACCACTTTCTAGCAGTACGACTTTGCCAGTGAAATATTACCCAGTTTTTATCCAAAGGAAACTAGATAATGCAAATCTATGTTAAGGGATGAAAACATGGACTTTTGGGGTTTATTCCAACGTAAAAATTTACTTAATTTATGAAATCAAGTTATGTATCAAAACCAGACGTGCCCAGTTTTTATAGGATACTTTGAAGTATAGCATAAGTATACTTATGATAGATGAAAATGCAAGTAAATGAGTCACTCAAGAATCTTTTGTACAGTGCATTTCAGAATATAAAAATGTAATGTGTAAAGTGATAGATCAGGGGATAAAGAACCCTAAAATCCTAAAAATTGTTTTTTGTTTTCCAAGTGCAAAATAAGACAATCAGCATATGAAAATATATTTTAAGGAGTTCAGCTATGACAAGGTTATAATTTTGGTATATATTAGTAATACTTAATGGTAGTGGACTCCCAAATGATCTTAATACTTTCAATCCCAGATATGCTCTACCTTTTTAAACTTTTGTTTAGTCACAGGCGTATAATATACAATGTGGCAGGGAGTAATAACTGTATTATACAACTGTGGACTAATAGTTTTAGTATACAGATGCTGCAGAATCTTGTCCTACAGAGATGAGAATGTAATTTAGGCTTTACTTTCACTCTCCTTCTCACCCCAGCAAGGAAGATGACATGGGCCTTTCTAGCTCCTCTTTCTTTACTCAGTGTGATTTAGAGCATCTTTTTGCAGTCTGCCCTGCTGATCTATGACTAAAGCTGCTATTTGTTGTGCTGGATATGAGTTACTGGGAGTTGTTTTTTTTTTCAAGTTTTTAGCTCTGTCTGAGTTACTTGGATGTTTGTAGATAGAAAAGTTTGACTTTGTGTTAATTTTAAGTTGTTTGAGCTTTGTTTTTTCTCTCTTTGAAATCCAGATAATAAGTAGAGGGGTGGTTTTTTTATTGTTTTGACAAAAAAATCAATGGAATATAAATTGGCAAGGGCAAACAAACCTTATTGCAGGTAGTTCTAAAGGATAAGCCCTTCCCTTTGAGCAACTAACAATACAACTAAATCCAAATAATGCATTTTTATATACAGCATTTTTTCTTCACTTTTCTTCTTTTTTTTTTTTTTTTTCTTTTGCTCTCTCAGGAAAATTTCTATGCTCCTTCATCTTTTCCCATTATATAATTTATTTGAGTAGGGAAATTTAATTGTAATGCCTTCCACACGTGTGTCTTTAATCAGTGACAAATGGATTTTCCTGTCCTGGTGAATTTCAAATATTAATTTTGTTGCCTGTCAGTGTTAGAAAAAGGAGGAGAAAATGCAAAGACCAGGCTTCATTCTTAGAAAGTTAGCTGTTCACAGTGAATTAGTTTCTGATGTTTTACCCCACTGACTTTCTCCCCAGCTCCCCCTGTACCCTTATCAGTGTTTATTGTTACTTCAGGCTTTAGTCCTCAAAGCTTTCTGTGCATGGGCAGCAGATGGCTTACTGGAATGGAAGGGGGAGAACAGCCTTATCTCTGTAAATACACTAACAGACTTGGAGAAATAAAAGGTTGCAAGTGTCAAAATTAGGGTCTCCTTTTTTTTTTAACATTTGACAAATGGTGTCTTTCAGTAGGAATAAACCGAGAAACTAAAAAAAAGTGAAGTAAGCCAACTTACATTTTCATAGTGGTTCTGAGCCTTTAATTTTCATTATTTTTCTAAACGATTTAGTTTGATTTTAATTTTTTTGAACAATGAAGCATTAAGTGTGTGATCAGGAATTTGTCGAGGGTGTGCCAGATTACTTTATTATAGGAAAAATATAAATAAGGTTAGTAAATGGACATAAAGTGTTTTCCTACAAAGGCAAGACAGCTTCTGCTGTCTTGGGAACCCAGAAATAGCTTATTAGAGGTATCAAGTGCTGTTTGCAGATGCTTGTCTCAATTTGCCTTTGCTTTTGCATCACAGATATTTTGTCATTTGTCCATAGGTTGACTACATCTTATTTGAGGGAACAGAGAACGTGTCTGTGTTTTGGCAAAAGCATCTGATACATATTTATTTTTTTTTTTAATCTGAAAAAGGTGTTTAAATACAAATCTGGAAGGATTATGCTACAGTTTATCCATAAGTATCCAGAGTATCTCTTAGGAATGTTTAATCTGGCAAGCCATGATGTGTGTGTAATGATTTTTTTCACCAAGTTTCATTTTTATTGTAATTACAGAAACTCTGAGATGTGTTTTAGATTTTTCTGTCTCATAAATGCTTGAATGTTATCTAGACTTCTCTGTTAAATTTACTAGAAGCCTGCCTTTCCCTGTGGCTGAGCTAATCGGTCAGTAAGACACGGTACCAAAGCAGTGCAGCATACAATATTTAGACCGGCTTTTCTGTCTTTAGATTGGACTGGTTTAGATGAAGATGAAGATGCACATGTCTGGGAGGACAACTGGGATGATGACAACGTAGAAGATGATTTCTCTAACCAGTTAAGGTAATTTTATTTAAACTTACTGTTCTAGAAGGCAGGTAAAATACTTAAAATGGAGTTGATTAGTTAATATCTGAAAGTTTGAAATCTGCTTACTTTAAAAAAAAAAAGATCTGAAATGGAAATAAATGAAAGCTCTACTTTTTGCTGTTCTATTTAAAGCCTTTTAGAACCAGACTTAGGGACTGTAAGACTCTGAAGTACTGATCAGCATTTAATCTTTTAATAATTCTACTGAAATATGCCCTCGGACATTGTGGTGACGGAATTTTGCTCTGTTACACAAACAGTGCAAAGACCGTGGAAAGTTGAGATACAGTTGACACTGTCAACATGAGTGGATCCTTTTCTAATGACTTTTCTATGAAGTGTGTGTGGAAGTTCTGAATTGTACTGCCAAGATTAATGGCAAAGCATCCAAGATGATCCCTTTGTGCTATGTGGGGTGCAACGTATGTTAGAGTTTTATGTCTGTAGTTTAAAACAGCACTGCTGTTCTTTGTCCAAATGGGCAAATTTTCTGGAGATTAGCGATCTGTATTAATGTTAAGGTTCTTTCCTATGTGATGAACATACTGTTTATGAGCAACAACAGCAAAGTAATTGTTAATTACATGCTTTTAAAAAAAGTGATAGCAATTTGTGTACCTCTAAGCCAGTTGCTTAATCCTCTTTGTCACTTGTAGTTTCCGTAATCCTTTATTGACGCATAATTATAACTTAAATTGTTTCAAGCATTCAGAACAAAGCCAGATTTTATAATTAATCCCTCAGTATGTTGCATGAGGAGCAAACTGGCTGTAATACAGCCTGCTTAAACAGTTCCTGGGTTGCCCTTGTACTCCAGGGAAAGCAATTATTTTTGTGTCTTCTGCATAAAAAAATTGTTGGTATAGTTATTTCATATATGGTTCAAAGGCAGTTAAATGGTAATATCGGAAAACATATGATGAAACAGACTTTCACAAAATAGGATAATTCTTCATAGACATAGTTGATCTTGATAAGCATTATGTAACTGGCCTTAGTTGCAGCCTGCAGTGTTGGTGACTATAGTGATCTGCAGTATTGCCTGGTTTGCAGCATGTTTCGTTCATCTCTAGAAAGCAAATGCTGCAGTCCTCCACTTTTAAAATCCTACTACTAAATGTGCAAACTAATGTGAAATATTCTTAGAGATTTGTACTTCTGTATCTTGATACATGTGCTAAGACCAGGGGATAAAACAGGATGCATCCTGGCTGGTGTGTGCAGGGGCAGGTGAGAAGCAAAGTGATGGCGGGGCAGGAGTGATAATGATTGTATTTCCTGACTTGCTGTCCTGGCCACAACCATGGACAACAAAGCAGTTGTTTCCCTTAGAATTGTTCACTGCGAGGTGTATTTCACCAAGACATAAATAAAAATTCCAGATTCCAGTCTAAAAGCAAAAAAAGCTTCCAATTATTTTGGAAGCACATGCATTTTAAGGCAAGTAGGGTAGTAAGCTTGCTTGAGTTAAGAAAATCTTGAGAATAACGTATAAGATTCTTGAGACTATGTATAAGATAATATTTTGGTTATTCTAATGAGTTTGGAGATGTTGCAGGTGTGTAGGTGCTGCTTTGTGCCATATGATGGGTCAGAGGACAATAACTGTGATTAAAACAAATACCTGAATTTTTCACTGAGAGTGATCTAAGATAAAAAAAAAACCCTGGAGTTCAAAAGCTACTACTAGAGTAAGGTAGGTTAAGGTTATTAGCATGAATCAAAAAGTATGGCATTGATATTAAAATTATTGTATATTGTGTAGTATATTTTTTTTAAAGATCAAACATCTAACAATATTGTATATGTGTTTCAATACATCTCTCTTTTCTATACAGAGCTGAATTAGAAAAACATGGATACAAGATGGAAACATCATAGTTTTTGCAGAATATGGAGTGGTTTAACACTGAACTATGGATAGACTTTATTGAGAAAAGAAGAAAAGATGGAAAATGAGAAGACACAGTTCATTATCTGCTTGGATTTATTATTGTTTTTTATAAAAAATAAAGTTTTTAATCTTAGCCTAGTCATACATTCAGCCTCCTCTCACCTGGTACCTTGTATTTTGGTTCTGAAATGTCTTGTGTGGTGGAATTCACAGAGCTGCCTGGAAGGCCATTGATGGTCTGTCAGTGGCTGATGCTCTTGCACCAGCTGCTGTCATGGGGAGCTAAACAGGTGTAACCAGAAGGAAGACTAATTAATGTTGCTGTCACAGGAAATAAAGTATTTGTGTATTCCAATTAAAATGCAGCAGTGATAGAAAGCAATATTAGGAAGTGATAAAGCTTGTTTTGCCTCTGCATTTTATTTCATAATGACTTGGGGTTTTTTTTCTTAGTTATTTCATGTGAGTGCTGGTTTAATAAAAGACTTTGAAGTGTCCTGCAACAGCAGAAATCTTGACTCTCCAATCTGGTCCTGTCATTTCTCAGGACTGATAAAGAGGAAACTTCTCTGGAGGTGAAAGTTTTGTTCTTGTGCTTATTTGAGCCTAAGAGTCTCTGCTGAAATTGCCTCCAATTCGCCAGTTACAACAGTTCATCTGTGTCACACAAACATGCCTGCTGAGAACAGAAATCAAACTTCCAACTCATTTCATGGAGGCCAACAAAGATTTGCCAGAAAGATATCACAGTAGTGACTGGATTCAATTACTCTCTGAACTAGAAAACAAAGTGGAAATTACCACACCTATTGCCACTTCCATGAAGGCTCCCCAAAGGAGCTGTTAAAGCTGGCATATGCAAAGACCGAGGGAGATGGCAGTCATGGCTCCAAATTTAAACTAGGGCTTTTTGATAAAGGGGCAACTATAGTTACATACTCATGGAATTTGAATGAGCTACTTACTTTTTAGCTGTTCACTTAGATAAACAGAATTAATTGTAACTTAAAAGTTAGCTTTCTGAATAAAGATATAGTTGATGGACATGCAGTTATTTAACCTTGTTAGCTAAATAATGGAGTGTCTTATAAGGACATCGATGTAAAATGAGAGAAACTTTCCCCTCCCCCAAATTATTAGGTGGTGCTATTTTAATGGTGGAGGTTAAGATTTGCTGCAATCCTTACTGCTTCCTGAAGAAACTATGTAAGGACTGAGAACTTCATTGCCATCTGAGTGGTTCTGCAAAACTAAAAGTTTCAGATGGTGTTGGATGTCAGTTTGTCCAGTTCTATGCTGCTTTGGAAAAGAAAGGGAAGGCTTTTCAAGTAGGCTTGCACTAGTCATTTAAATTGTTCATATTGAGATGTGTGGCTCATGCAGCTCACTTCAGTAGAATTCAAGTCCTGGAGTTCATATTTTGACATAACAAATGTAAAGTCTGTATTGAGTGGCAAATAGGAATACAAATGTCCTCAGGTGATTGTTGGGAGTTTAGGAAAAAAGTATGTTGAGTGCAGTTCTGGGATTGCTAGTGTTATTAACACAGCAGTACTGGGAAGTTGAGTAATACAACTGACCAAAAGAAGATGACAAAATAATTGTGGAGATGTCTGGTGCAATCTGGATGGGGACAGCTGCTTTCCATTACAGGACTCCGGAAACCTGACTAAAGCAGCCATGTCCCATTGATTGCAAGCAGCAGGAGGAAGCCATGGAGATGGAAAAGCATCTTTGCCTCAAGAAGGCAGTTTTTTTGCTGAGCCTCAGTTGTATATCTTTATCTTTCCCTCTTTTTTCACAAAAGCACAATTGGAAGGGAAGCCTTAGCTGAGGTAGTGGCTCTGCACTCTCGCAATATTAACATTCAGCTGCTGGGTTGTGATACGAAACCCCTAGCTGGAAAAAAAGGAGAGCAATCCCCTCTGAAGGTCAGTTTGATGATACAGTCTTAAAACATTGTCTGCTTAAGAGAATGTATTGCAAAGGAGTAAATGAGTCATATGCAAAGTGCTACTAGAATGTAGCTTACTGCAAAATCAACTATTTCATGGGGCTAATGGACTATATAATTACCACTGGGGTTTTTTACCACTAAAATATCCCCCCATAAGTTTATTGTGTGGTCACATGGTTGCTTTTATGCTTTCTAGTTTAAATATGATGTGGGAATCTTTCTACTTCTGATTTCTTTCTAAAAAGTTTAAAACTTGGCTGATTTTGAGACAAGCTAAAGACTTTTTGCCCATTTTAGTTCACTTTTGACAGCTTTCGTGTTCAAGAAGGAAGTGGAGCTGGTTGGCCAGGATGTCATAGTATAATTCACCCTAATGTACCTGCTATTCACCTTTAAAAGGAGCTAATATTCCTGTGTGCTTGTAGACTTGAGTTTTTTAGATTGGCCTTACTGGGAGAGATTTCCTTTGGAGTTTGTTCCTGGAGGTGTTGTAGTGATCCCTGTTAGCTAAGGAATGCATGAAGTGCAGGAGAGAGGAATACTTTGGGGTTGTGAGGGAGGACCCACTGAGAGAAGACAGATTTCGGAAGGAAGATCTGCAGCTTGTCAAGGGTGGGAATGTGTTGAAGAGAGGGAGGTTTGGCAAAGATCTGAGCTGAGGAGAGGCTGGGCTTTCTAGATAAGAAAGTAGGACAGCATGTGGAGGTGTGTGTGTGGCTATAGCTGGGTGTGGGCTGCAGGGTAGTCGCTGCTGTAGGGAGGAGATTTGGGTTGATGTTGTCCTTGTTTAGGGCAAATCTGGGAGAAAACCCCTGAATGGGGTTGCTCCCTCCAGGGAGCAAACCCAAATGGCCCCTTCCTCCCATCCAGTCTGGGAAAGAACTTCCTTGGAGAAAAGTGGAAAAACTATTTTACTTGACAAACAAAGTACATACAAGTACAAAGAATGAATAATATGAAACAATAAAACCTCTCGTTCTGAAGTGAGATGGCAAATTGAGAAAGTTCTTGCCGTGGGTGTAGCTCGGCTCTCTCTCAGTCTCTCCTCAGTCCCGGTCCCTCCAGTGCTGCTGGAAAATGCCAATGTCCAGGCCCTGGTGGGTGGCAGGTGCAGCCCCCAGTGCTCCCCTGGGTTTTTTTCAGTCCAGGGCAGTCCCAATAAAAAGAAAAAAAGCAGACCAGGGGACTTCTCTGCCCTGGCTAGATGAAACTAACTAAAAGCAAGAAGATCTCTGTCCTGCAGTCTCTCCAAGCCTCTGCCGAACACGCTGTCCGCAGCAGAATGTGGAGGAGTCAGGCAGTTTTCTCAAAACAAACTCTGCGCTTCTCCTTGCTCTTAGAACCAGTCTTAAAGGCACAGGACTCAATATACAGCACAAACAGAACAGACAACTGGGGACACAAGCATCACAAAGTCACCCTAGGACAGTCCTGTGTTTGGAGACCTGTCCTCCTCACTAGCCCATCCTGCAGCCAAGCTCTTGGAACTCTTGGCCAGTATCCTTACTCTGAGCCATGCCAGGGTATGTGGCACGCGTCTACAGCTCTCTGCATGAGGAAGGAGGGGGTGTTTTGCAGCGTGGGGAGGGTTGACTCGCTGTGACCTAGAAGCTGAGGATGTCTCAAGGCAAAGCACTGTTCAGCTAATTTGGAGGAAAGCTCTAGAACGTTCCTGATTGCCAGTGTTTGGCACTCACGCTCTTCCTTGATCCTTAGGAAATCATAACATCTAAGAAGAAATGCAAAGTCACAGATAAGCACACAAAATGGTGAGCAGTCCAAAGTAAGGCTGTTTGGAAGGCCTTATATCCAACTCTTTTGTTTCAGAATAGCCTTTGCTGTTTCCCCTCCCCGGGCCTGCCTCTCTCTGCTAGCTTGTGCAAGCGCACCAACATCTTCCCCAGGTATTCTCTGCTGCTGGGTCACAGCGTGCCCTGCTCCCCTCCCGCTGCACCGTGTCCCCGTGGTGCGCTATAGAGCGGGGCAATGTGGGTCTCCATAACACGGCAGTCCGGCTGTTTTACAATTGCTCAAGTGTGTTTTCCACTGTCCCTGGGAGAGGGAGAAGTGTTTTCCCCTCTTCGAAGTGTACGATTATTTTAGGTGTGAGACCCCAGGACCTCCTCTTTCACTGGGTTTGGTAGTATGTAAAATGCTCTGCACGTTCAAATGTTTCTTTAGCTTCAGTTACTGCTGTGCATATTCAGCGTTTCTGCCAATCAGGATTTATGGGGTACCAAGCCAACCACCCAGAAAAGGAGGCACATGCATTACAACCTTTGCAGCTTTTGTAAGGAATGAGGCAAGGACTCCACAAATGGCTGCCTTCCCCTGCTAGTTTTTTCTTGAGCCTTATTTTTTTCTTACCTTGTTTTTTCTTGAACACTAACAAGGACTAATAAGTCCCCTGAGGGAGGGGGTACGTATAAAAAAAAATAAGTGATCATAAAATTAAAGACTATGAGAATACATATGTATGGGAAAAGGAATTTATATTGCACAGTCTCAGTTCCAGCGTTTCCTATCTTTTAACTGTCTGCACTAATAATAATCTTTTAATGCAGGTATGATTTTTTGTTTGGATAATGATACAGCTAAATTTGATTTAATTTCAGGGCATGCAGGGAAATAAGAAGATTGATGCCCAGAAAGTTTTTGTGGTGGAATTTTACTAAAGAATAAATGTTATGTAACATTTCAAATACAGTGAGATCCTTCAAGATGAAGTGTGTGATATAAATGTAAAATATTTGCAAACTATAATTTAGCAACCGTTTTAAAATCACAGTCAGTATTCCAACCTCTTACATGTGGCGGGTGAGATCCTTTGTCAACTGCGAGCTAAGGGCAGTGAATGTGAGATTCATTAAGTAATTACATAGGAACATTAATTTCAAATTAATTTCAACAGTTGTTTTAGACATTAGCAACCAAATTAGGGGACCAAAGGCAAACGGTAATGCAGCTTAATACTTTTAATAAATGAAGGCATTTGAAGTGATTTACATAAATCGGATGATAAGTTCTCATTTAATGGGCTTCCAAATGCCCCCGCCTCCCCTTCCCGTTCACCTTCGAGCATTTCCAGGCTTGTGTGTGCTCTGCATTTATCCAGCTCTCTTGTTACATCGCGCTTTTCTCAAATCCTTCCTAGACTGGCTTTATAATAAGCGGTCAGACTTTCTGGAATTTGTTACCGGGAGCTGGAACCCTTTATGGCTCCTGAATCTACAGCGCTGGGAGGCATGGGAAGGGAACGGAGCCGCTATTGACAAGGCTCCTAGGAAAATAAATGGTGGAGAACAAAAAAGGCAGATTAGGGTATTGGGGGATGCTTGCCTACAGGCAGGGCAGGGAGATGAAAACCAGCCCGTCAGCGAGTGAATGGGTCACATGTAATGGATAATGACCAGCCCTTTTCATCTTCCCTGCAGTGAGCTCAAGGCTCCTAATGAAAAGGAGCAGGCACTGCTCTGGGTTTACACCGCACCTGATAGAGGCACTGCGGCTCAGTGACTCACCCGGGAGGCGAAACCAGCCCTGCCAACGCTCCAGCCACCCCACCTGCCACGAGGAAAACAAAACCCCTTCCTTCACGAGGGAGCTGTAGTCTGTGAGGTGGGAAAGGCAAGATAGGGCAGCTGGGGACGGTGGGCGATGGGCTGGGTTTCCCTTCCTGTCCGGTTTGCAGTGTCCAAATAGGAAGTAGTGGAACCTTACAACGCGAGCCTCTAACAAAGATTCCTCTAACATAAGGAATTGTCCCGGTCACCAGGCTGTTCAGTGGTACTGTCCAGCTGACAGTAATGTTTGAACCCTGCTTTTCAAGACTTGGGTAACAAACTGATGCCATCAGCCACTTCTCCCTCAGGAAAAGCAGTGGGGTGGCTGGGTGGTAACAGCATATCCAGAAAACAAAGGTGCAATGATTCTGTTTGTGCTCAGCTCAGTACTGCTTTCTTACACCAAAGAGAGCCGGCTCAGGCCAGAAATGCACAAAGAAGCGTAAGCTCTGGAAGAAGAGTTTGATCAATCTTACTCTGAAGTATTTAAGATGTTAGTTTTCCTCCTCCCTTCCCAAGCTGCCTGTTGTCCCGCCCTGCGCAGGTGAGCGTGAACTGGCAGTGCTGAGATCCAAGCACATTTTCTTTTTGGCTGGCAGTTAGCCATGGAGGAGGATCCCAGAAGGACATGAGGGAAAAGAGGAAACCATGGCAGCAAGATTAAAAAAACCACCTGTTTTCTCAATGAAGGTTAAAATGGGAAAGGGAAAAAATCCCTCCTAAGCAAAAAGCAGTGCCTGAGAGAGTATGTGAGCACATCACAGGTTGAATCACTGTGAAGGGCAATTCTCTCCAAATTACGTGTGTGAAATGGCAAGACCTCTAATGTAACAAGTCACCTAGATGGATCCATTTCAAGACTATTGCTTCAGTGGCTTTTTAGCGTATTTTAGTTTCTCTTTTCTTCCCTGGGGCGTATTAAAATTGCAGAGGGTGCTGTGCAAAGCAGACTTTATCCAACAAGTATGACCTCAGTTCTCTGGGTCTCCCCCTGCAGAGCCCAGCTCCTGAGCACTCAGTGCTGCAGCCAGATGTGGCTTTTCAGAGTCAGATTCCAGCTGCAGCTGATCCCTGGTACCTCAGATGAGAAATGGGCTGTGCAGAGGTGGCAGCAAATGGGTACTACTGTGCGTTGCCCAGTGGGATCCTCAGCTTCAGCCTGGGAATGTGATCTTCTCCCAACCTCTGACATGACATTTCACAGAAGAAGTATTAGCTGCTAAGAAATTTAAGATATTTCACTAAAACTTGTGCTGGATTCTGTTCCTTGCTCTGCTAGTCTATGATCAATGTCCATTAGAAGAGAGAGCATAATAGTGTTTCATTGCCTGTGAGAATGAGTAAGATTACCATGGTGCTGTACATCTCTCCCAGGATGTAATTTCTAGGCATTTCTAGGCTGAAACTTGCCTCCTTAGAACCTGTCTGCTCTGTTTGTAGGTGCTTGCTGTCTGTACCACAAGGAGGGCCTGGCATGGGGTAAGCCAGCCTTAGAGGAATTATAGCAGTTAAAAAAGTAGTTAAGAGCAATAAAACCAATGTGTAGAGATTTGATTGGAACTTGATGGAGCTGCAGAACCTGCATGAGTCATCTTAAAAAGAACATATATATATTACATTTATAAATAGGCTTCTTTATTTTTGCGGTTCCTGTGGAATATTTAGCAATTGCTGTTCTTTTTAAAAATAACTTTGATGTTATACAGATATCTAGGGCTTGCAGGTTGTGCTGTTTATTGAGAAAACACACCCTTTAGTAGTAGCCTTCTGCCAGAACAGGCATACATGGTGCTTTTACAAGCACAGCATCAGGAATGGCCTTCCCGCCCTGAAACTGTCAGTGAGACTGAAGCAATGCACAGGATACTCTGCAGGAGAGAATGGAGTGGGTTGTGATGGCCACTGGTAAAAGAACACATGTAGTGGATGTTTGGGGTCAGGCAGAAGGAAGTAAAGAGGAGTCTTCTGAGTGAAGAGGTTAGGAAGAATGAAGGGACACAGGTTCTGCTACAGTGGATAAAATGGACTGCATCCAGGTTACATCTGGATTGAAAAGGCTGATGTGAAATGAGCTCTCTTCCTAACCTGAAGAACAGCATACCTGAAAGGCATAGGAAGCTCACTCTGTTTCATCTAAGAGACAGTTGCATGGTGATTTAATTGCAGCTCTCAGGCTCCTGTATGAAGAAAATTGTCCCATAAGGAGATGGGTTTTTTAACCTTACTATAAAGGTAAAGCAAGACTGAGAAACTGGAAGGCTCAAGTTAGACAAATCTATGTTGCATGTTTTTGCAGCAGGCTCTGAACTAAACCACCCTCAGATTTAGTGGTCTGCCCACCATGGAACTGGTAATCAAGATTCTTCTTGATGCTTTGAGAGAGAGATAGTATAGATGCAATGCAGGAATGGCAGGATGGAAATACGGTTATGTTAAAGAGGATAAGGACAGATGAGTGTTTGTTTCAGTCTTTCCTCACCATAGCTTTCCCATTTTCCTTCCACTCAGAGCTGCAGCGATTTTTGCTGTGTGTTAATGGTGCATGACACGAGTTCACGTTGTTCCATCTCCAACATCTTCCATGACAGAAGGCACTAAATTAAGCAGTTTGCATCTCTTGATTTTGCTCCCTTGATGTGCCAGGGTGTTTTTCAATTTCACATGGATGTGGGATCAGAGCCTGGAGCCTGAGAACATGGGGAAAAATGATCTTACAGCCATGGGCCCAGAGAATCACCACAGTGATGGTGTATATGAACGTGTTCCCCAGGTCCCACTGGACTTCTGGGTCCTTCTGTGTGTGGGAGCTTTGGGTTTCCTTTCACTCCTCCTTCAGAAGGCTGCAGGGGTCTAAATGCAAGGTCTTAACTAGATCCAAATTCCTTTCAAAGTTTCAAGATACTGAGCAAAGTGTACAAATTCTCAAATATTCAATGTTTCCAAGGAGTTGGAATCCAGTGGTTGGAGTCCATCCAGCTCCTCCATCCTGGAGGAACCATATTCTGAGCTTCATCTCTGTGGATTGGGGAACATAAAGGTGATTTTTCCCCTAGGAAGTCATATTAACAAGAGCACTCAGAGAGCTTCCTCCTCAGTTTTGCTGAAGCCATTTCCAGTATGTGGAAGTGTCTCATGTTGGGCTCACCTTTACTGTTTCCAGAAAGATTTTGAAAGCAAGAGAAGGAGTCAAGGAAGAACCGTGGAGCTAACTCAAGAGAGATTCCCCACAAAAAGACTGTTGTGTGTGTTGCCAACACAGCACAAAGCCATCACAGAACAAAACCATCTTAAAATAGTGAAGGCGCCACATGCCTGCAGAGTGACTGTGAGAGGTCAGACCAGAGACCCTGCGCCCAGAGGTGTCAGCTGTGAGGAAAGTCTGGCTGGGAGGAGTATCCCTACAGCCAAAGCTGCCCCTCAGAGACATGCCACTGGTGCTGCTAGCAGGTAGACACAGGTGTCCTGTGTAGCAAAATGGTTATGGAGAAGTATTTTCCCCTTTGCGGGTGGATATCTCCCTGATGCAAGCTGGTGACTTTTACAGCTACGATGAGTGACAAGCAACGGTGATCATTTGAGGCACTTCAGCATCAGCTCTTTAGTGAGTACCATTAATCCTCACCACTGATTGCTCTTACTGAAGCTTCAAGTGATTGGAAAAACTGCCCAATGTTCACGAAAGAAGTCGAACCTCTTTAATCTGCCTCTGGAAATTCTTGAAAACAAATATGTTGATTCGTTTGAGAGGGGATGGGGTAAGTAAAACATTGTTTTAGTGAGTTTGAAAAAAGAAAAATATAATTGTAGAGACAGCTAGAGAGAGGTGAGAATGCAGAAGAGGTAAACCCCTGAATAGCCACTGAACTGAAAAGGGAAAGAAAGATTGAATCCAGGCTGTGACCACCTCAGAGGCAAAGGATCCAGTGTTCCCAGGGAGGTACATGTCAGGATGAGCACTTGTGTCTGCTCCCCACACCTGAGTGCTGTGTTTCGCCAGTGCCTGGTATGCAGAGCGGCACCGGGGCCAGAGAGGCTGTGCCTCTGTGTCAACACACCTGCTTTAGAAAGTGATGGCAAGCTCCCAGTTGGATGTCCTTTGTGGAGAAACCTTCTCATGGGTAGATACTCCTCCTTCAGGAGGGTGTTCTGGTTTTGCTTGCTTTGAAATGTTGGAAATAGTTGCTGGTTTTCCAAGGACACCGTGTTGTGCAAGCTGTTGCGTGTCCCCACCTGGGCACACCCTCTGGCGTTAGCCACAATGTCTCTGTACAGAAAAGATTGGTTTTCAGAAAATCTTTAGTTCCTGAAGCCAAGAGTGTCTGCAGAAATGTAACTTGAGCTACATTCAGATCTGAGATCAGGATAAACACAGAAGAGAGCAGGAGACTACAGGGATACCAACAACTCCTTATCCAATGGCAGAGAGTAGCTGGGTGGGCGGAGGTCCCCTTCCACACCCCTGCCTACCACCCACCAGTGGAAGGTCTGTGCTCTGGGTGTAGGAGTGGCAGGCAGAGCCACCAGTGATTTGCCTATTCACCTAATTCTGCTATTTTAAGGAATTCTCAGTCTAGGACCCTGTTGATCCTTTTTATATCGTTAAGTTTGCTGAATTTATATCAGCATTGTTCTCATTATTTTTCAATCACCCAACACTTAAGTATCGGAAATTTGTACCTTTTCATAAAAGATGCCTCATCTTCTGCTCTCTTCTGCCAAAACGGTCTTGCTCAGGTTGCTGTTGCTGTCTTTTAATAGGTTTTCAGACCACAGGAGAGCTTTGATCTCAGTCCAGCCCAGATGGGTCCATATATTGTTACACCTCCCATGGACCCTACATTTTCCAATCTGCCATCTGCCCTTCCACTTCCATCAGGGAATGTGGTACATGTAATTGCCCACAGATTTTTCCTTTCTAGTGTGCAGATTAAAAACTATCCCCTGCTCAGAAATGGGGAGAATTATGGGAAAGGGTGTTGGGCTGGAGGAAGTTGCACAGAGCTCCAGGACACCAAGGAGTAGTGGGGAACTGCAGGCTCCCCTCCGCTCCCACCTCAGAGCTGGGAAAGGCATTGGGGTGGGGAGAGGAAAAGACACTGGCTTCTCAGCAGGGTTAGCACTATGACAACACAGTGCACCGCCTTCAGTATTCCGCTTTACTACTACCACTGCCATGATTTGCAAATAAGGAAATTACACACTATTAATGATCCAAAGAAATTCCCATAAGACTGCCCAATTAAAGTGATCTTTTATATTATTGGAGGCCAATGTTCCCTTGCATAGTCACCCGTTGCTTCAAGGGCTTTGAAGTTGCATTTCTGTTTAGATTAACACAAAACTGACCAAAGGCAATATTATAGTCACAGGCCTCTGTTTATTTTCTTCGGGAATGCATTAGCATGTTAAGGAAATCAAATCTACCCAAAAATCACTGAGTGATCACCAGAACAATGCTCCAAAAGATTGTGAAGTCACAAGGTGAAAATTCACACTCCCAGTAACGAGATGGAAGTTGAGTAACAGCAGAGAGAATTTCCATAAAACAGGAGGTGTGCAGAGCTGCATTACTATAAGGGCCACCAAATCACACACATGGTTTTGGGGGGCTGGCACTGCTGATTTTGCTAGAAATTCAGCAGTTTAAGTAACCTAATCAAGTGTCATAATTAATTGGAGGTTAATTTCCTCTCTTGGAAAACATGAAGGGTAGTCATTGTTTGCTAAAAACAAATTAACCCTCCCCACAGTGAGGGTGTTTCTCCCTCTTGCCATTGGCAACCTGCATCCGAGGGGCACCGTGTGCTGCCATTTGGTCCCTAAGAAGGGGTGCAGCACACTCACACACAGAGGGATCCCTGTCGGAAACATGCTGGGGCTTTCGTGACAGCTTCACCATCCGTTAGCGAGCCGCCCTCCATGCCGGAGGGGGAGGTGTGCCGGGAAGTGGTGTTGTGTGACGTTACTTTCTTTGCTGCATGTATGTGTTAAAAAGAAGTCTGAGTGCAGGGGTGCCCAGGTTTGCCCCTCACGCAGGTGGCAGGCATGGCTGGTGTGAGCTCTTGCTCCTTCCTCCCAGTAACTCTTGCCAAAGCGCAACCAACGCTCTACCAGAGAGTGCAGCTCCAGCAAAGGGGGTCACCTCTGCAAATACGCTATCCAAATCACAGGCAAGCCCAGTGGTGTTAAACACTTCCCATTTCACACACAGAGAGCAAAACATTACTTCTTTAATGTGTTTTGAAAGAACCGTTCTTGGATTAGCCCATAAAAGAAATAACACTATCTCTTGAAGTTTGGTAAAATTAATATCTCAGTCCATAGGAAAAGGCTTTGTAATTTTATTTTAAGAAACACTTGGAAGATAGTTTTATTTTTGAAAGAAATGTAAGCAAAGTTAAAAAGCTGTCATCCTTGTAAATCCGAATTTCTGACCTCCAAACACACAATATGGTCTTCAGAGAGCAGATTTCTGTGGGCTCTGCAGAAGTACTTTCTCCAGGTAACCCTACTATTGTGCCAACTTACTGTAATCATTGTAATCAGCCAAACCAATTACAGAGTAGCAGCCTACTATACACATAATATTCTAGGTATATATTAAGGATGTTCTGTTAAAATTGGTAAAGTCCTTTAGCAAGAAGAAAAGCTTTCCTCACTTTTTTTTTTTTTTTTTTTTTTTTTTTTTTACTTCGTTTTAGTGAGGTCTCAAATATAGTAGCATTTGTTTTTCACCTTGGAAAATATTTGTACTCTAAAATAACGCATTAAAGCTTTGAGCCTGAAAACACTAATGCACAAGAGTGACTTCATTTATACATTAGCAATATTTTAGTCAAATGGTCTAATGTTTGCAGAATCAGATTCTGAAAAAGAATGTACTATTTTTTGATGTTTCACTATTGGTTTGGAAATTAATGGATGCTTTATTTAAATCAGGCATTTAGAGAGGAGCTTTGTAACTTGGCTGTTTTATGCTATCATGTTGTTGGAAGAAACATGTAAATAAAATATAAGGGAGTGGGAATTGAAAATAGAGGGAATGAAATGAGCACACATGAAATCTTCAAGATGTGAGGCACACCTGCTCAAGTCTGAATTGTCCCAGATTCAGAGCAGAGGCAATTTTCAACTTTTCCTCTGACCCAGGATTTAGTAAAACTCTTGATCTGTCTTTTCACAACTAAAAAAATCCTTTCATCATTTTGCTTTCCATAAGCCCCAGAGGTTAAATCTTCCTTTTCAGCTCCAATTATCACAGATGTGGTTTTGTATGAGTGGAGACCCTGGGTTTATCCAGGGCTGGCCTTTGCATTAAACTCAAACGCCTTTTCTTCCAAAGCTCACACAGACCAATTTGTTTAGTGCTCTGGATATTAAATATAGTCATTGTAGAGAGTGCTTTGGACTTTTTAACGAGAAGAGTCAGCAGTCTCTGGCTTCAGTCAGGATGGAAAGAAGAAGCTGAGGTAGACAAGCAACACTGCTAGAGGAAACACAGATGATTCTACACACAGAGATCCATATTTGTTTCTGGCAGTAATACTTGCTAGACATTTTCTTAAAGATCTAAGGTGCTGGTAATGGGAAAATACAACACCTACCTCCATCAAAAGTACTTCTTGACAGTTTTGATATTCGATTTTGACCTCAAAGTTCAGGTACCTTTTTCATTGCTGTTTCTGTCACCCCTGAGTACCTGGTGTGGTCTTGTGCCATCGTGGTATTGACAGAAGAGGTCCCCAGGTGGTGACTGGATCCGTAGCACACTCCAGTGGGTGCTGAGTTGGGTGAGCTCTAACTCCCAGCTGATGTAGAGCTCTTGGGTGGTTAAGCAGTTTCTACCATCATTACTATAATTTACTGGCAGCGAAACAAAACTCTTATTATAAAACCCAAACAACCATATAGCTAAAATAATTTTATCCTGTCCTGTTACTTTGTAGTCACAATTCACAGTTTCATGCTTGAGCCACCAAGATGTGGAGACCAACCCTTCTCACACACTCCTGTGGCAATACATGGACATTTCGCTCAGAGGAGCACCAGGGAGTTTCCCAAAAGCAGCAGAGCTGGTTGTGTAGGGAAGCCAGGAGTAGAAATGCCGGTGAGAATGAAGTAATGACAGTCACAACCTTCCACCTAAAATAGCACCTCAGTTGCACAAACTGTAGTGTCACCGCAACTGTAACTCCTTCCCCAGCCTAAGACCTTCACAGAGATGGAGAAGGGGCAGAAAGAGACCCCTGGATGGGATGCTTCACGCTCACCAAAATGGGTTATTGCTTTCCTGGGTAAATGCTATGTGCACTTGTTGAGAAACAAAGCTGAACTATTTCAACATCTACATGACAAATGTAGATCTGCTCCATCATGACCTAGAGAAGCTCAGCTTACCCCTGTGAAGATGTGGCCATCTCTCTCTCTCTCTCTCTCTCTTTCTCTTTCTCTTTCTCTCTCTCTCGCTCTCTCTCTTTTTTTTTTTTTTTTTTTTTTTCTTTCTTTCTTTTTTTTTTTTTTTCCCCCCTCCTGTTTTGGCTCTCTGTGGTTGTCCATCTCTGCTTTCCACTACAAACATCCCTGGCTAAATCTTCATTATAAATAATGTAGAGCATATCTACTCTCAGACTAACAACTTTCAAAAACGGTATCTGCCTTTTCTTCCTGAATAGACCCCTTTTACACAATAACTACCATGCATTTCTGACTGTGAATATGTAAATAGGTGAGAAAGAAAATGTATCCACTGTCACAAAGAATAACATTGCAGCCTTAAACTTCAGCTCCATTCAGAATGATTTGCTAACATTTGGTCCTCCAAGTTGAAGTTCCAAAATTGCCTGTCTTGTGCAATTTTCAAACATTCCACCTGCACAGAGTGAAGAAAAAAAATAGCTATTTCGAAGAGAGAGAAAACTCCATTTAGCATGTTTTACAAAGTACTAAATAGCTTTCATATTTCAGATGAAGGGCAGAGAATATGTCCTCTGTGCTGTACTTACTAAGTACTTACAATATTGTCTATTCCATGTAGTTTCAAAGACACAATAACATTTAGCTTTACTATGATTATTTATCAAAACCAAAATCATGTACTATTTTATGAGACGGGACCTCAGTGAGGAAAATCTTAATTTCTGTTGCTTTTAATTTCTTGAAGAACTGAAATAATTTCCATTGAAATTATTTTGAAAGACTAAAGCTTTCTATAGTCTGCTTGCTAAATATAATTGCAACAATAAGGTGCTTTGGGTATCATTCAAGAAAAAAGCTGAATATCTATTCAGTTATACTTAATCTTAGAACTGATACTGCCTTCTTTACTCTGGGTCTTCTGTCACATTAGAGTTTTTTATAGACACAGGAGATTATTTTTGCCTGTGTAAAGACATTTATGGAGTGTACTTTGTAAAACAGAACTGCTATTTAATCTGACAGGTGAAGGGTGACTCCCTATAAAGTCTGTTTGTCCGCACAATAGTCATGTTTTCACAACGAAAACCTGATTTACACAAATGCGAACCTGAACTACAGAGGAGAGTAAAGAAAAGGCCCAGTAAGTCTTGTGCAAGAGAATCTAGGCTCAGTGGGGGGCTCAAGCTGTATAATTATTTATTTCTGCTATTCGAGCCAATTACATTTTGCAGAAACCTGGCCCACGAACATGGGCAACTGCAGAACATATATGCCATTTTAATTTATACTACATTCTTCCAAGAATATTGATGTTTTAGCATTGTTTTTTTTGTTAACAATTGTGCTTACAAACTTCTCTCAGAAAGAACCATGCTTTCTCATCATGATTAAGAATTCAGAAGCCTGGGGCTGCTTTGGATTAGGTAATGTTCCTAAGTACCTATGATTTCTAAAAACATCTACATTATTCCTATGCCCTTTAAATTGTTAAAATAAAACAAAATTTCCCTCAAAATAATTACAGGTTCCACACCAATTTTCACTTATTTGCAGTTGATTTGTTATGGATGCAGAGTACCTTAGAGCTGGATATAAAGGATCGTGTGATTTTTCCGGATGTGTTGGAAGCTGGTCAAAACTTGTAGTCAGCAACAACTGATGCTAAAAAACTGGAAAATTTCTGTGGCAGAAAGAAAGAAGCCTTTTGAATGGAGGTTGCTTAATTTGTGGATATGACATAGTGAAGGCTTCCTTGCCATATTTCCAGCATTTTGTCTTGCCCTCTGGGCTTGAACTACCAAGAGAACAATTTGTCTTGTGATGTTTGGCATTTCTGCTGCTGATGCCAGAGTAAACTAAGGAGAGAAAAGGCAAGTGGAAATTAAAAGCCTGCCACATGAGAATGAAAAACGAAGGTTAAACTTTAGATGTCTTTTATTTCAGTTCTTCACTTCTCTCTAATGTGGCCTCAAATATATGACAGCTACTTGTGCGGGTAGGTCTCTGTGGTATTTGCCAAAACAACCAAAATCATGTGAACGCCTCTGGAGTGAAGTCTGCTCAGAGGCAACGTGAATCACTTCAAGCTCTGAGCTGGCATGGGCACAGACAGAACACTTGGCAGCAAAACAACACATCTTCCACTGAGACATACATGTCACCATCGGCATGTCCCAACTCCTCCCGTGCTGCTGAGCCCACCCCTTCTCCGAGGAGCTGCTGCCGCGGGCCCTGCCATCAGCAGGAGTCCAGGGTGTGACTGCCAGCATCCCTAAGCATTCGAGCCATTGTTGCACGGAGGCAGTGGCTGTGATGCCGGCTGAGAGCCAGAACTGATGGAAAACTGACGTCTGCAGTTGGGGCAGCAGCAGTTTTCCCCGGTTGGAAGGGAAATCAAGCAGGAACTTTGAGTCACCTGCTCAGCGCTGTCCTGCGGATCAGGAGTGACGGCTGGTGGCTGCAGTGCCAGAAGATGATGCTGCACAGGTGTGCCGCAGGATAAAAGCCTTCAACCCGGAGGAGGTAGATGAGATAGAAGGACTGAGGAATAGTCCTGAACCCAATAAGGAATATTTCAATCATATTAAAAGACACCTGGAAATTAAAAAAACCTTACTGATCTATCAGTACTGAGTAAGTGCCAGCAAATACACCAGCTCAGTGAGAAACAATGATGATGATGATGTGCTCTTTGTGGACATGAGGTTGTTTTGTGCCAGTTCAGGAATCTCCAGCACTGTGGCTGGAAAATCAACAGGACTTTTGTTCCCAGCATACTGAGCAAACACTGACACAGGGTCTCCACCATGCTGAAAACACCTCCCAGATCACTTTCCAGCACCTTAGGAAATGTTCACAGCCAACTGCTCAGAAACAGCAAATATTTGGCTGGATTTAGGGTAATTTCTCACTGTCTGCTGCCTCCGTGTCAAAATGATTATGTATATTCTTCAGAGTTGATAAAGTTACTCAGCTCCAAAGCCAAAAACATGTGTTGAAAAGCTGAGGTTCATTAAAGGCTCCTTTTAGATTCCAGCCATTTCACACACATTTTCCCTGAGCTGTGGCAAGCTTCCAGCAAGGCTGAATCCAAATGTTGCTCCTCTTACTGGCGCAGAGTTTGCCAAGACTAAGTTTATTCCTTCTCCTTGCAATGCAATGTTTCTTACTGACCGCTGCTGTGTGGAATGAGCCTGGTGGCACCATCTTGGCTGCTGCATGTGAAAAAAAATTCTGATCCCTCAGTTTGGGGAGTTTTGACATGTTTTATTTGCATTTATTTGCACATCTCTAAATGTTATTCAATTTTCAAACGATCATGTTGATAGTGAGAAGTCAGGTGAACTATAAAAATGAATTGACAAAATTTTCATTTGTAGAAAGTAATTTGTCTCCACTGTAATACACGGAGATATTTTCAGGCCAGAAAGAGGAACCTTCTTGAGAAATCAAAATCAGATTTATGAGCTCAGTTTCCAAGTCTGGTTTGCTTGCTTTATTTGCATAGCATAGCAAAGAAAATCCAGCTCTTCTGCTGTTTTTTATTTCCTGAGGACACCTTCACCCCTCTCACCAGTCATCCCTTTGCTAGTCCTGTGTAAATAGAAAATGGTATTGGCATATTTTACTATGCAGAAAGCTTGTAACCTTCCCCTGACAATTCCCAGGTGCTGCCATGGGAGTCTAGATAGATAAATCATCGCCAGAAGGGAATTTCTTCCTAAGGGCATACGGTTGCTGCCACTATTTCTTGTCTTAGCCATAAACCTGCACAAAAACCTCACAGATCACACAATATTCTGAGTTGAATAGAGATCATCAAGTCTAGCTCTTAAGGGAATGGCCCCTACAGGGATTGAAACCGAGGCCTCGGTGTTATTGGCACAGTGCTCTAACCAACCAAGATAAATAGGATGCTTCTTTTTTGCTTTACCTTCTCAAAACCTCAGTCTTGGCAAGGGTCGCAGGCCAGAGTCTGACATGGAGGACAAAGTCGTGCTGGCTCCTTTGGGGGCACACGAGTCGGTGGAGCTTTTGGCTCCCATGAAGGACAGCCCATGTCTGGGATATTCAACGTTATAACAAAGAGACATTCCCAGACCCTCCATTTAGTGCTGTCCCATTTTTCTTGCTGCAACTGGAGACTGCTTCTTGGTTTTACTCTGATTGTAACTGATATCAGGACTGCAGCCATCGTATGGCTCTGCTAACTCCTCTACTCACCCAGAGTATGGGTCTTCTAAATACAGCTTGTAAAACCATGCTTAGCTGGAGAGCTATCCTTCTTTTTGAGACAGCACTCAGGTTCATCACAATCTCCATTGCTGCAACATCTTTTGCATTAAAAAATTAATTTGAAGCAATGAGGCAGGCAGCAGCCTCATTGTCGGTGTGTACAATGAAGCAGAGCAGAGAGGTGACTGTGACAGAAGAAAGACTGGAGATGCCAGGCCACAGCTCTTCACAGTTCCTCAGGTATTTTCAGAATAATTTTTCTGGCTTTTATTTTTAGGTTCCTTTAAAAAAAGCATTTTGCTTGTCTGGAGCTTCTGCTTCTCAGTCTCTGGAGGCTGCGCTGCTCCTCCTGTTCCACGGCGTGTCAAGCAATGCGTGAAATATCACAATTACCCCAAGGGTGGCAGTCCCTGGGGAGACCTGACAGCACAGTTCAGATCAACAGAGACTTTGAGTTATTTTCAGCTAGTTTTAAAGATCATCCAGCAATTCCCTTATATATTCTACAGATTCTGATCAAGATTTTCCTCGTGCAATTTTTTAAGTCAAGAGCAAAAATCAACCCTTATTTTCTCTTACGAGCAGGAGCAAGAGGACTCTTCATTTCAGTGATACAATGGCAAACTATGAATCTAGGGCACCAGGCTTTAGAAGTGGTAGTCCAAAGGAAGTGTGCCTGGTCTTTTTTTCAGGCTCAAAGAGATAAGACCCATTGATTTTGAGATATTTTTAGGTACACTTTCCTTGGTGTCTTCTTGGCCTCCTTCTTCCGCAAGACACTTCCTGTCACCCGACGTACTCCACTACAGATTGTGAAGCTGTCTGAGTCCCTAAAATGTCAATGGATTGATTCTTCTCAGGCAGGAGGTTCAATCAGGCATTGGAGCAGCTTTCTCAGGGTGTCTGTTCAGTCTCCATCCCAGGAGAGGTTAAAAGTCTGGATGGGTAAAGCTCTGAGCAACCTCATCTCATCTGGAGTTGACCCTGCTGTGAACTGGAGGCTGGATCGAGACCTGCTGAGGTCTCTCCCATCCTAAATTATCTGGTGATCCTGTAGAGTGAGTCAGGTCAGTATAGTATGGACTACTTAAAGTTGCAAAAAGTTAGAGGTGGTTCTTTGCTGGGACCTAAGAAAGAAGCCTGAGTAGAAAACCAGAAAAAATCCATCCCTCTCCCTGTGAGAGGTAAGTGATAAGTGTGTAGACACAGACTGTCTCCCTCTTCGTGCTGGAATAGTAAGCTAATCCACAGTCTGGTTGTGTATGCCTTGAGCACACAGCACTGGCACAGACCCTTGTCTGGCTGTAAGGGCTATCCCACAGAGTGGCACTGCAGAAGAGATGGAGCTCCTCTCGGGTTAACCACCTAGGTTACCACCTTCTAGGGTTAACCTGTGCTGGATATCTGCTGGCACCTTTGTTCTAGTACCTTGGGCACAGCCACACTTTGGGCACCTCGTGTGCCTCCAGCTGCAGGCTGGCAGCGAGGGATGAGAAACTCAGGTCTCTGCAGTGGGTGGGTCAGGATGAACCCTGCAGGATACAGAATACAGAATACAGAATACAGAATACAGAATACAGAATACAGAATACAGAATACAGAATACAGAATACAGCTGTGTTTGTATCCTAACGGAGGCTGATGGGGCAAGGAGAAGGAGACCAAACCCTCAGCATTTGCTGTGGGTTTGTTCAGAGCTTTCAGCAATTACTCAGAGGATATGACCATGTCAGTAATTTGCCAACATCAAATAGCTACCCTGAGCAGCATGGGCTAACGATGACAGAGATCTAAACCCTGAGAAGCTTCAGATCTGAATATGGGACATGACACTGAAATTGGTGGTTTGTGTAGCTTCTTGTGATTTTTTGCTCCTGTATTGCAACTACTACATAGCTGGTATGATTGCTAGCAGATACAGTAATTTCTGGACTTATGGAAACTGATACCAATGGGGTGTTTTTCATTGTCTCTATCAGAAAGTGATCAGATATGTAACCAAATTCAGTGTTACAAATTTTTATAAATTTGTTGTGACTGCAAAACAAATTTGTTCTACTTACAGCTCTGACCTGCTCTTGCTGTTTCAGAACTATAACTTTTTGTTTGAATGGAGTGTACATTTTTCGTCCTTACTAAAGCTGGAGACAAAAGCTTGAGGTGCAATAACCTTTGCAAAAACACCGGCAAAGCGGCCATGTGATAACTTTTGCATTATCTCCTTCTTGCTTCTAATTTTGTCCAGACTGAACTCAGTACTCTCTAAGCTATGTTATCACCTTCGAGATTTCCTCCAGCTGAACATGGCTGGGAAATAAATTTTTCTGTTGATGATACCCACATCCCAAGAGCTGTTTGTTACCATAACACATTGCTGAACATTGTCCTCCACTTCTGCTGTCAAAGGAAGGGCTTGGGGACACGTGAAGTGTCTCTTTGGCAAAGCCAGCTCGCTTGGATAAAGGGCAGAGGAGGCTGATCTGCACTTACCCAGTCAGCTTTGCTGGCTGAAATCAGGGTAACTCCTTTCCACCCACACATGGTAGGATGGGCACAGCAGACCTGAAAAGGGGACCCAGTGTGTGGCCATTCCCCCTTCATTAGGGCTGAATGGAAGTTCTGGGCAAAGCTCTCCACACAGGCACAGCCTCATCCTTCCTTCACAGCAGGGAGGTGATGTCTGTATTTTCCCCCTTTGGATCCTGTAGCAACTTATTCTGTAGAATTTCCTTTCTTGCACTCAGGAGACCTTTTTAATTCCCTAGCTTAGCACTCCATTATAATTTTGCTGTGGAAGGAGGTGGCAATTTTTATGTCAGGGCTGCTGGGCCCAGAGCAGGATCTGGATCATAAAAACAGTAAAATGAAAGTGTCAGAGAAACATCTTTGCAATGCTTTAAAAATTATCTGATATCCTCTTTCCACAAAATGAGGGTGTTTTCTCGGTCTATACTTATCGATCACTCATGGTCACTGGCACCCTACTGGCCAGAGAACTGCCCAGGAGATCCCGTGGGCACATGCTCACAGCAGCACACTCAGTATGTGTGCTGTGTGGGCAACTCAGGCAGTTAAATCATCCTGGTTATCATCCCTTTCACTCACCCCCTGCCATGAAAAACCACCGCAAGAAAGGAGAGGTGGGGAGAGGAAAGGGGGAAGGGGAGCTCTTGCAGGAGTTTTCACCTGGATACAGTTGCTATAGGAACCACTTACAGAGCATCTCGGTGCCTCCAGTATACAAAAAAATTTGCTTGTCCTTAATAGTGGGCAAAGTGATTTACCCATAGGTGTAGACATTTGGTCCCTGCTGACCCCCAGCAGGACAGGATCTCCTTGGCCAGGGCAGCAGGGACTGCCAGCATGTGCTGCAGGGGAAGGGGCTGCATTTTTGATGTAACAGGACATGGAAAGGGTGATGCTCCCTCTGCATCTGCAAATGGCAGTGGTGGTGCTCAGAGCACTGCTGAGGTTAATGGACAGCAGTGGTGGGTCTGCAATGGACAGGCAGGAAGAGAAGAAGCCAAAAGATAGGGACAGAAATCTGAATTTTTATTGCAAAGGGTTCAGGAATAGAAAAAGTGCATGTAAGCTCTGGAAGAAATTGAGTAAAGGAAAAGATGAGAAAAGAAATAAAAGCTGTAGGAGAGATGGGTGGCATTAAAGGTGCAAACTTTGGAAAGTGAAGCAGCATTAGAGGAAACTGCCCAGCTTGGTATTTGTAATGTGCACTGGGATCCCAGGATGAAAGACCTGAGTAGAAAGAGAAATACTGTGCCTTTTAATATAATTTTTATAGCTTTTGCAATAGCTATTAGTTTCAGTCCTTGAAACCTCATCTTGATGAAAACTGCAGTGGTGGCTCCGTGTCATTATCCTGCTGCCGGGTGTACATTTGTACTTGATGGTGTGGTACAAGTGCACAGATTGCAGCTGCTGGAGCAGGGGCTTATCAGCTCTATATTAGGGCAGCTCTTGACCCTTGGTTTGTGGGGAACAGTTCACTGGCAGCCAGGAATAGACCGCAGACAACAAGTTAATGACCTTTTCCCGCCAGTTCAACAGGAAATGTTACCGCAAATTTGACATTGCTGGCAGAGCCTATATCAGAGGAGAACGATTCTAATCACTGCAGAGCAGTGAGGGGAGGCTGTGAGGCACGGAAAAGATTAAACCAAATTACATGAAGGATGTTCAAGTTCAGCAAAGCAATTGAGTAGCTGCCTAATTTTAAACCATAACTAGCACAAAGTGTGAGCCAGTTTGGGGTGATCATAGAAGGAACAATCTAAGGACGGATCAACAGAGCAGTGTCGCTTAGCAGGAGCCCAAATGAGCAGAAGAAAAGCAGAGGTAAACTTTAAAATGGCTCAGAGTAGGCAACAAGTAGGCGAGCAAAGGTCAGGTGAAGAAGTGCAACATGACAGAGGAGGAAAGCAGCAGCAATAGGAGTGAATTATAAGCTATTATGATAAATGACAGATGGATTATGGTAAATCGTCTTGATGGCCTATTTGTAGGCTGCAAATCAACAAGGGTTGGGGAACCTGTTTACCATGAGATGCACTTTAACTTCACAAATTAATGATATAACCCTAAACAACTTCTGCTAAATGCACCACTTCACAAAATTACACAATTTAGGTAAGGAAACCTGAATTTCATATGTCAAGTAATATAAGTACAATATTTATATAATTGTATTTTTTGAAATATATGAATTTAAAAAAAATACACACACACAAAAATTGAGCAAATGATAAGTTTATAGGTTTTATGCTCTAAACATGTGCTGTTTATGCACTGCCAATAGGACCTGTATTGAAAGCCTTTCTCCTGTAGACAACTCTGCAAAGGTTTGCCGCCGTGAAGCTCCTGACCACAACTATTAAATATGTTTCTTGATAGGTCTTTATACTTTCTTTCTTTCATACTTTTTCTTTCATACTTTCTTTCAAAAATATCCTGCTACTACTGCCCATATTTTATGCCTAATCTCACAAAAGGCACAAAGAAAAGCCTTTGGTAAAATGCAGGAAACGGTTGTACACCAGCAGTTGACACGCACAGGACTACTTCAGGTGCTGGTGTATTTGAAAAATACTGGCAGTGGTGGTCTTATTCCAGCTGTCCTCTATACAGGCTACAAGTCTCCAAAAAGTGCTGTTCGTGGTTAGTGGATTCACTGGTTTTGGGCTCTCAGAAAACTGTGAAAACCATTTCTCCTGTGACCTGGATGGGTGATACACCTATCTAACAATCAGGCCTCACAAGTGATCTCCCAAGATATCAAGGAGAGAGCAACAGATTTTATATAGCTGTAACTCATAACAGGCCAGGAGTCAATTAACAAAACACAATCACTTTACGGGCTTCTGTAACAAGAGGATGTGATAGAAGTTGTGGAAGAGAAGAAGTGGAGAAAGGCATTTATGTTGCCAACACTCAAGTTAAAGAAATAGGCTGAGCTCTGAGTAAGGATGATAAAGACATGTTGGAAAGTTCTATTACTATGTCTCAGGGCAAAGTATATGTTGCAGGGGAAAATGTTGTCATAGGAGACAACACCAGCCAAAGCACCAAACTTATCGTAAATCTCACCGATAGTGAAGGTGCTCTTTTCACTGGGAGAGCAGAGATTGAAGGCAGGAAGAGATGATGGAAACATCACATGTATTTCAGTGTGGAAATGCTCCTGACAGCCAGCAGAAGATGGTGGGATTCAAGAGCTGGAGAAGAAGCCAGTGGCAAGAGGGGTGCTGCTGCTGCCCCTGTACATGGTGCCTGAGCATCCTCCAGCCTGAGCAGACTGGCAGCTCCCCCAGAGCTGCTCCTCTGCCAGAAAGGGATTGCCTTCTACAGGCTTCTGGGAAGAACTCCACTGCATTAAGGCTCCTCCTCTGCTCTGTTAATTAACTGTTGACCTGATTTCTCCCCCAAGAGATCTTTTGTCCCTTTATTTTATCATCCACCCTTCTGGATGTGTTTTATATCCATAAAAATTTGGGTATCATAAAATCCCAGGGACCTGGTGATATGAGGGAACTCTGAAGACTGACTGCACATGGCATAGAGGAAGCATTTCTGTGTTTTCTAGTTCAGTAGTCCTCCTTATTAGAAAATGTAAACTTTTCTTTTTCTGGCTTATTATCAGAGACAAGAGACTTTCCCACTGTAATTTCCCCCATACATACATTCTTCTATTACCTCCTTTTCTCGTGGCTCCTCTTTTTGTCTGTTACTGAAAACTGACCCCATTTTTCCAGGAGAGTTTTGACAGCCTGGCTCCTCAGCTGTCTCTTGGCTGGCTGAAAGAGTTTCCCCTTCTTTTCTGAGCTGGAGTTTCCCCTTCTCTTCTGAGCTGGAAGGCAGAAGAGCTCTGCCCAGCTTTGTAAATGCTGCTCCTCTACTGCTTTTAACAGACTGAGTATGACTGAGTGTGCTGTTCCCTGCACAGCAAAGCACTCGTTTGCTTTTGGGCTCTTGGCTGCACATTAGGCTGGATGCTGTCAGCGATGGTGCCCATCTCCCTCTCCCTCTCCCTCTCCCTCTCCCTCTCCCTCTCCCACTCCCTCTCCCTCTCCCTCTCTCCAGTTGCTAGATTTGGTGCAAACACTAGGATCTAAGATCCATTGTGTCTGCCCTCCTCCTACCCCAACGTGTGACATTTTGCCTCTCTGTTGTAAAACAACATTTTTTATTACTAACATTGCAATCTCACTGGCTTTCTTGTGCATAAAAAAATTATTATTTCCAGGGTTGGGTGACATAATAATATCCAACACATTGCCCCACAGGATTTTTATCCTCAGATGTGAATTCCCAGCTCCAACAAAATCCTAATAGACTTCAACATATTTTCAGAATTTTGTTCCTTGTAATATTTATAGTATCACTTCAAAACTCACAGGAGCCCAAAGAAATAGATTTAGTGAAATTCCAGTCATTCAAATGAACTACGATTGGCATGAAATCAGTGCTAAATAGTAAGAGACAATGTCAGAAATATTCAGCATTTTTAGGCTACCTTGCACTAGATTCCATCACATCTTGAAGATTTTGAAGTTTTGCAGTGTTAACAGAATGGGCCACAAGTTTGACTGATTCTGGTTGGTTGTTTGTTTTTTTTTTTTCCCTCTGGGAATAAAGCCACATAAATAACAATAGATCCAAGACATTTATTCCTGTAAAATAAAAATGAAGATGAAACCTTTTCTTCCCATGAAATCTAACAGAGAAAAATTACCACAACTGGCAAACGATTTTTCAGTCCTTTCATCAAGTGAAACGTATCTCGTGAGACTAGGATCTGAGACACTGACTACTTTTTTTTTTTTTTTTTTTTTTTTTTTAAATTTCAAGGAGCCTGTCCAGCTAGAGATCTTTGACAGGTTTGAAACACTGCAGCAACCTTTAATTTAGAGAAATTATTTCCAGTAGGGAAAGTGGCTGGCCATGTGCAGAACTCAAATTAAGATCAACACCAACAACACCCCCCACCCCCAGAAATCTGGATGCATAACACCATCCAGGCTTGGCTTAGTTCTGAGGCTGATTTGTGTTTCAGCAGCAGCTGTTCAAATAAGAGGTTGCCTCGAGGAAAGATCTGCACAAATGACTGGGCAGGTTTTGGGGTTGGATTTTGGTTTTTTCTTCTTTTTTCAGTTCTTTTCAGCCTCTTACCTAAACACCCTGAAACAATAGTGGCCCTTGTGATGGATGATTATAATAATTATTGGAAAACAATTGGAGTGTGATCAGGCAGGGAGGGTGGTAATTGAAATATTGACAGGTGGTTGCTTTGTGCCAAACAGGAGTTTTTAAAATCAGCCACATTTTGGAGGACTCCCAGCTATGATGCTTATGATAAACTATTTAATTAATTGTGTTATAGATTTTACTACAGAATCTACAGAAAGACCACAACAAGACTCAATTGAAGAAGCTCTGAACTTTATACAAGTAATCTTCTGTTAAGGAATGCTTTAGTACATATATTTTTATATCAGTTTTTCCTGATTGTTCCACCTTTTAATTTTCATGGATGATGTGTGTAAAAGCAAAAAGTTTGCTTATCTTCTCTGATAATCAAATATCATTGACACGTGATGTTATCCCAAAACATCATTAACACATGATATTATCATAATTGGGTGATTCTAAGGTAATCACATCATGGAGCCACATGTAGGAAGGGCACAATTTATTCCCAGACAACTATGCCAATGCTAAAGGGATGACTGATTTGTAAGGATTCAGTGGGTTTATTTGGGATCCAGAGAGCAGATGTGAATTACTGAGAGACTAACAATATTAAAAAGTATTTTTTTGTTGAGGTATTGCTCCTAATAGAATAAAGAGGAGTGTTGCCAAGACAGTAAGAAATACATATTTCTCAAAACCTCCTGGTAGGAAAAGTACTTCCTGAAATGATATCCTTAAAGGATGCTAAATATGAACTTCCTCATGAAGCATTCCCTCTTTACTAAAAGTCATTTCATCAATTATTGTCCAAGAGCTGTACAGAAGATTTAAGCACCCAATCTTGCAAAAGCTTCCACAAATGTAACTTTTCCTGAAGCATGAGATCTGAGACAGATGTTATCCATCATTTTGGACCCTATAAACCATGCATGCACTTTTCCGTCACCTGGTGAAATGGGATCCATTCCTCTGCCGCAGAGAACACATCCCCAAAAAAGCAATGATCAGGTGTCATAAATGAGTAAAACATGAAGGACAGGGCAGGAAACTGCAGTTCAGTTTGCATGGGTAAGTGGCTTACATATACACACTGGATGAGCCTCCTTCGTCAGCTGAAACAGTTGAAAGCTGAAAGCTGAATCTGTTGTTGCAACAGATATTTCTGAGTGAGCTGATCATTTGTAATTTAAGGCTAGTGATCTTCAGTAAACATTGCAAGTAATTCAGCTCTCTCTTTAACTGCCAGCACAACTTCTACCATCTCCACAATTAAGTAGGCTATTTAGAAGCATCTCTGTGGTAGTGCTTGTTGGTTCATTTCTAACATTTTCATATTAACTGTTTACAATTTGCAGTATCCTTGCTAAAACCTTGGAAACAGCAAGAAAAGGTGTTTTCTGCTGCACTTCCCCTGGCTGGTTTCCCTGAACGTCTCTGGTGTACCAAAGGGGCACAGATAATGGGTCTTATTCCACCCCTCTCCCATTTTTGCTTTGTTTGTGCCTGAGGTTGCTCTCTTCCTGCAAGGACCGCGTTTACCAGGGCACGTTCCCTGCTGCTGCAACTTGGTACCTCACGGTGTGTTTGGAGAAAGGCACATCAGCTCTGGGTCTGAGCAATGAGTACAGTTTAAATGCATCCTGTAAATCCTGATATAGATGGCTTGTGCTCCACCAAGGGCCATGGGCAGTGGATGGGAGAGAAAATCATCCCCGTGATTTCTCTGCTCTCGCTTCTCACAGCTCATCATGCAAAGGCAGAGCCTGAATGAATCACCCTGAGGGGTCACAAGGACTTTTCCTGAGGGACAAAAGAGGAAAAAAGGGACTCATATCCTACGTCATCTTGTCATAGCCCCTTTTGCAGAGGTGACTAATGAGATTTTTTTCAGGTGTTTAAAGTATTTCCTGACAAACATAGTGTTAGGCAAAGGAAAGTCTGTAAATTTCAAATTCAAGGGAACATTTCAGCACCCCCATGTCCATAAAATTGGGAGGGAAAAATTCAGGAAAGCCAAACCTGATGGAGCTTTCTCCTCTATAAATTCCTTTGTCTTTCTGAAATAAAATGTAACTTTGAATGTTTAATTAATGCCATGCATTATTTTTTTTCATATGGATAAAAATACCTGCCCACGGCTTCGGAAACACCTCACTTTGAGTGGATTGAAACTCTTTGTATCTCAACTGCATTTGCATGACATCATTACAAGGTGACTTTGCAAAAAAAAAGGAATTAAAAAAATTTTGCAAATCCTGTTTGTAGCTGGCAGAGCAGGTTGCTTATGCATTCTGGTGTGTGGGTGACAGGACAGACATGTTTTGTACCATGTCAGATGGAGTGCATGTTGTGGGACCTGATATGGAAGATGCTGCACCAACTCACAGCCCCGTCCTCCTCACAACATGATCAACCGCATGGCCAAACATCCTCGTGAGCCTCTTCCAGTGCCTGGCAAGCTGGAGCAGATTTTCCTTGTCAGTACCTGTCTTTCTTCTGCATATAAATGGAATTCAATCATCCAATATCTTGTTTTCTCACCCTTCCTTTGATCCTTCTCACAAGTACTTGACTAGAAGAGCGCATGGGAAATCAGACCAGGCCAGCTAATGTTCATTCAGTCCCTTCTCTTCAGTTTGCTCTTCTTATCTGCTTCGGTTGCCAGCTGCTATAAAGTACATGCTCAGGAAAATCAGTAAAATAAAGCACTAAGACCAGTGTTTCAAAGCTGGGCAGTGTCTTGAGAGGGGTTTTTGGTTACATTTATTCCAACTCATAACTAGCTTTTAGAGGGGCTGCAACTTCGATTTTGAGTTGTAGAAGCATGTAAGTGTTCAAGGACAGGTTGGATGAGGCTCTGAGCAACCTGATCTAGTGGGTGGCATCCCTGCCCTGGCAGGGGAGGTTGGAGCTAGATGATCTTCAAGGTCTCTTCCAAACCATATATTTCTACGCTTCTGTGAAGTATAGGATATTTATTTAGGTTGCAAACTTCAGCCAACACACAACCAAAGACATTGGCCTCTGTGTTTTGATGGCACCTTTTCAGTGTGGAGAAGTGTTTTATGCTGCAGGGTAAAAGCTGTATTTCTCCTGCAGACAGCTCACAGAGCTCAGCTGCCGTTTGAGTGCACTTGGTGATTCACAGTGCTGCAATGCCTTTCTCTGAAGTGTATGGTGCAAAAAAGACCAAACAAGACAAAGGCTGTGCTGAAACTGAATTTTTAACGTGGAACAAATCACTGTGTAACTGGAATATAAGGCATAAAACTGTGTAGTAGCTGTACCTATCAAGATGTGGTGAACTCTAGCTTCCCATTTAAAAAGCACAGGAAAGAATCCAGAATTGTGGAAAGAAATGAAAGATTCCCAAATAACATACAGTGGAGAAGACAAGGATTCAGAAACATCTTTTTACTGATAAGATTATCTGAGGAAAGTTGAATGTGTCATAAAATGAATACAATATTGATATTCAGAAACGAAAAAAAAATCCCAATCCTGTGTCCACTTTGGAGGGAGTTCCATCAAGCTGCAGTTTGATTATTTACAGCTGAGGCCAGCCTGGAAATCTGACATCTGGATATAGAAGGTAGTCTTTTTTTGCACAGGTAGAAGGGTAGGAAACTCATAGCCACTTTGTAAATGTTGTATTTTTATGATCATGTGGATTCTTCTTTTTTGTCCACATACCTACCGACCTGACTACCTACGTACCTACCAGTTTAATAAACAATTCTGTACTTACTAAAAAGATAGGATGTTGATTGAAATAACTTCATTCAGTGTTTATTTGAACAGCACTAACAATGTTTGTTTTCTTTTTTTTTTTTTTTTTTTTTTTTTTTTTTAACAAGCCTCAGAGTAGATCCAGAAAGCCCTGGTCTAAACAGGGATAAGAAGGACAAATACCCGAGTTTATAGCACGTGACCTGGGATGCACCATGCCAGCCTTGCTGGAGGGAGAAGGATATATGGGATTGAGGATAGGGGAAGGCAAGCCTCTCCTTCCCCAGTCCTCCCACCCTTGAATCCAGTAAATCAGTACCTAGCTGGTTTGTTCTTAATTTTCCCATTCTTAAAAACTGGGCTAAATCCCATTGCCTGCTGCCATCTAACAGTGTTTTCTTCGGCACCTTATTAATATAGCAGGGATCAGACCATAGTGGTGAGCACTTTTAAAAAAGACCACAGAAAATTACTAATGATCTTGCCAGACTTTGATTCTGTTGGCCCAGACTTATTGGTCAGTAGCCCACTGGCTTTGTTTCTCACTTTGTGGAACAGCCTTTCTAGAATTTGTGTAACTGCCTGATTCACTGGTGTCTCAGGAGCTGCTGAAAAATGCATTCTCTCCACCTAGAAAGAACCTGTATAAATATTCTCAATAAATAAATAACAGTTGTCATTTTCAAAATATGACAATCCCCAGTTGCCTGTGCTTAAATTGAATGACATGTCATTTATCCTAATAGATGTGAATACATGTATAGTACATATGAGTGAGTCACCTAATTCTTATTCACCTCAGCCTTGGTCTCAGTTGGGGGCAAGTGCCTCTAACAGGGTTTGGATGGATCAAATCACAAACAGAAAAATCTTGGTCAATTATAGAAGCCTAAGGCTAAAAGGGCTAAAAGGTCTTTCTCTTCTTCATTCCCCCTCCCTAATCTCACCAAGCACAGGATGCCCCTCCTATCCACAGGTTTACTAAGGAGCAAGTCAATCTCTGATCTGTGGAACTTCTGGGAATATCTCTTCTCCCTGTAATTTAACGTGACTCAATTCTCCATCCTGATAATACAAGTGGTGAGAAAAGCTTCTAATCCTATTGGCATACCCTCTTGTCAGCACCTCTTTATTTCACTGCTTTAAAGGCTCAACATGTTTTCATTTACAATAAGCACTAAGATAACTGCAGGTGCCCTCTCTAAAAGCAAGGTTAACTCACCTGAGATGAATTCTTTTATTGCAAACAAAAGCAATGCATGAGCAGGAAATACAATTAATACAGGTGCTTCCCTGAAACTTAGCAAATGCCATTTGTCTTGAAATGACATAAATCCCCATTATGTAAACAGGCCCCAGAGGCTTGATTTGTATTATTTCTGGAGAGGAAGGATTTAAGCAAAAGATAAATGAAGTGGTGAAGGTGAGGAGAAAGAAATCCTTATACTTAAAATGTATTTATTTGACAGTAAAACTACTAGTGTGTTACTTTGTGATTGTATTTAAAAATACATAAATACCTCAACAGAGACAGAAAATCCCAGACTAGATGGGATTTGCAAGTTAACTGATTTTTGCTGATGTTGTGCAATATCCAGTGTATCTGCAGTACAGTGTTACAGTTTTTAGCCTGACACTCAAATCTCCTACTTATTTGCTGTTTGGTGATGTCAGATCCTTGTGGATATTGCCAGATGCTGAGCACTTAGGGTCTCCACAGCAGCAGGAGGATGCTCCTTCCCAGCTCTCTCAAGGAGGATCTTGAAGGGTGCAGCCTGAGCTCTTGCTCATGCTCCCTTTACACCACCAGGAGTGCAGCTCCAGACCTCCTGGAGGCAGGGATCAGGGACAGGTCCATGGAATTGCCTCTATACCCACCACTTCCAAGTCCACTGCTGTCCCTGGGGATTCCGGAGCTCAGGATGTCTGGTGAGTGTGTGCTGATGCCATAGAGCTGGACATTATGTCATCTGCTGGGTACCCCAAATGTTTACTTTGTGCTTGACACTGGGGCAGCCTGTTCTAAAACAAACTAGAAATATGACAACAAGGAAGCAGACAGGGAAGGCAGCAGAGGAGATTCTGCTGCTGAAACATTCCATTCTCTTTCCTTCTCTGCTACTGACTTATACTGAGCAACCTCAGAAAACAACCTTACCTCCCCAGGACTTTTCATGCCCCTTTCCTCTGCTGATTTTGTCTGGCTAGTCTTTCACTCCAGGTAGACCACAGGGCCAGGTTTTTAGATTAAACATCTATTGTGCTCTGGACAACAATCTGTATTACATAATTCTCTGAGAAATGTGTGTTGCTTTCCTGTGACTGTGTACCTCTCTTCCCTTTGCAATTACCAGGATGAACTCTTGGTATTTATAAACAGGTAGGAGGAAAGTATAAGGCTGTCATCATAGCTGTTTATGCTCTAAAAGGCCACTTCAAAATAGAACTTAGATAATTTCTCTTACCCATCTCCTTTATAATTCACATATAACTACCTAAAAATCAGACTGCAAAATTACCTAAAACAAACAAACAAACAAAAACTGGAAGAAAGAAATTGTAATACTTAATAGGAGCATCAGGCAAACACCTGCAATTATGTTGACAAGTATAATACAGCAGTTTAGATATTCGGCTGTATCATCACCAAATTCAGTACCCCCTTCTTCTTCACCCAAATGCTGTGCTTTGTCTAATGAGTGCCCCTGATCCTCAGTTTTTAACAACTGAGGCTCTGATTTTTCTGACCAGTCCTGCTCAGTTGGATTTCTGCAGCCCTGCGGAAACTCTTGCCCTCAGGTTAACTGTGACCCCACCAGGTATCAGCCTGCAGAAAGCCAATTGCATCATCTGGGCCAAAGCTGAGACACCAAGTTGGACTGATGTCTTTCCTCTTCCCTGTATCCTTATAAGCCAGTAACTTCCAGTATCAGGACATCAAAGGCACAAAAGTTTACTCTTTCCCTCCATACCTTTCCAGGCTTGAACCCATTGCACATTCCAAATGTCCTCTGTCGTCCATTGGACCTTTAGGTGTCAGAAAAATACTGTGTCAGTCCCTTTCCCCTGAAAATTCAGGATTTATTCAGACAGCTACAGCAACATTTAACAACCTCAGTCTGCAGACACTACTGTCATCAGGAATGACAAGTCGACATGGTTGTATGCTCAATTAAACCTTCTCTTCCTTTTTAAACAAATGCATTAGGTTTCTAAATTATGTGCTAGTTTTCTTGTACACTTTGACTACATTAAGCTTCAGATGCCAAACTTCGGTTGCAAACCTTAACTTGGTTATTTGGAGAAGAGAGACTTAACACAGCTTTTTTTCTGACAGATATTTAAATAAAATTAAAATTGCTTTAGAGCTTTTTCATTTTTATAGAAAACGTGCATCTTCCCTAGAAAAACATTCCTAAATGTGTGAGGTATAAAACAAACTATGAAAGCCCTACTTTCCAGAAGTCCCAAGAACAAGCAGCTGACAGTAGAAATGGGTAACCATTACGTGAAAATCTAGCACTAATGTTCCAAAAAAACTGCTTTGAAAACTTTGTCAGATACTCAACTCTGTATTTGGATGGCAGGTGTGGCATTTTCACTTAATTGCTCCTTTCTTACAATCAGTCTTCCATGAATGAGCCTTTTCCTTCATGTAAAACCCTACTGGGGTCAGCAAAGGATTTGCATCTAAAAATAGAGGTATAATAATTTGCAAAAATTATATTCTGGACTGGCTGACTGGCCTGTAAATGTAAATATCCTTTTGGGAAAATCAAACATTTTTATAAGAAAAGCTGCTTCTACTGAAAGTCTTTAGGATTTTTGTTGTCTGGTAAACAAAAGAAAGCTTAACCCAGTAGAAACAGCAAGCTGCTCCTGGTACTATTCTCCTTGTCGAGGGTATTGATAACTCTTTCTTTAACAGAAGGAAGAGGTGAGCAAGCATTCTCCCTCCAAAAATAAGGTCTAATTTTCTCTTAGATGGATGGGTGGAGCACTTTTTTTCCAAGGAAAAGTGATAGAGAGCCTACCTGTATGAGTAGCTGCAGAAGGACATGTCCATGTCCATTGCCTCCACCATGGGTTGGTGGTCTCACCTTGCTGCAGTTTACTCTTGTCTGCTTCATGAAGCTCTTTTACTTTCTAAAGGTCACCGTTTGCTGTAATTCAGGGGGTCACTGAGTGGCATTGGTGTCTGAGACACCAAATACTGAATGGAAAAGGCTGATGCAAGAATAGCACAGAGCTGAAGTGCTTTAGGTGCATTGGCCTTCACTACAGGAATCAGTCACAGCCCTTGTCTTCCCATCCTACCTGAGAAGAGAAGACAAACCACTTCTGTCATGGGCATTGCATCGGTCTGAGGAGGAAGTCAATAACAGTTTGTCATATCCACCACTGTGAAGACTCAAAAAAAAAATTCCTCCAGGGGGAACAACATCCCAGCCCATCCCAGTCACTCCTCAGCAGCTGTTAATATGGTTTGCAGCCACTGGCTTTAAACCATGTACAGAGAGTCAGAGATGAAGGTTTGTCTATAATACAATTAATTTTCAGTTTTCTCTTCCTATGAAATATCCTCCAAGCTTTGGATTCAGAAGAGATTGCAGTAAAAGAAGGTTTCCCTCCAGATAGCCTAGGAACAGAGGTCCCTTGCAAGGCTACGCTTTTCATGATGGTCAGAGGGCAAGACCTTCAAGCCCATGCAGTAGAAACACAAACCTTTCACTAACCTTGCAAAGACCTGCGGTAAGCCAAAAGCACAGCAATGGTGTTCTCCTGCCACAAGTGAGAGAAAAGACTCTGTCCCCTAAACAGAAGAGCAGAGGACTGCTCAGGGTTGGGTCCAGAGGAACCTCTTGAACCAAAGGGTGATACCGGACAAGACTGTGGAATCCACCACAAGAAATGCTTGCAGTTAAAAGTTTTAGTAGTAAAATGACCAACTAAGCCTTAAATATGGTCTTGCACACACACACTCACTGACTTCCAAAGTCCATGACAAAAACAAAAAAAAATCCTCTGCCAAAATGTCCTTATAACAGACCTGGGAATGTGTTTTATTTCCTGCAATCTCTAAAATACTCACAGAGATCCAGGCAAGGAATGGATAGGACATATATCTCTGAGACTCCCAGAGTTCCAGGAAGATTTAGGTGCCTTTGAATGTAACGTGACCAAAATGATGATAATATTTTATGTCTCAATATTTTGATTCAAAATATTTGCAGCTGAAATAAGCAATACAATTTTTACCTTTATCCCAAGAATTTGTGTGGGCTTCAGATAGTTTAAAGTTGGAAGATTTACATTTCAGAAACACAAGCATTTAACAATGCCATGTTTAGGGAGCACCACATTAATTGGAATGGATCTGGAGGATAAGAACACTATTTCAGTTTGGATACTGAAAGAGGACTGCAAATTCTGCTGGGGTGGAGAGAGGGGGACAATGCATGGTCTGAATGAAACCCTGAAAGACCCACAGAGACTGAAAAGATGGAGAGCCAGAGGAAAACAGGACTGTGGACAAGAATTTCAATAGATGGTTCTGGTGATATCAAAACAAGTTAAATAATTGCTAAGGAGGGAGTGGAAGTAGCAGATATTTGAAGCAGGACGGGTCATTTGCCATAAGACTGGACCTGGCTGAATACAGTAAATGCAAAGAAAAACAAGGCGTTAGAGAATTAAAAAAAAGTGGTTTTCTCTGGATTACGATTCTGCAGCTTGAATATGATAAATATGTATGTCTTAGGCATGATATAAAACTCACCTACCAACTGTTCATGAAGAAATTAGACTGAGAGGCACTATTATGTCAATAAAAAAAAATACACTTTGCATCTTCAAAGATGTTTTGTTATTTCTGGATACGATTTTCTGATGTGCCTGATCTTTAGCTAGTATTGCTCTCAGTCAAGTGAACTTCATTGTAAAAGTTTGATGTTTTTTGAAAATCACACCTAATAACCTCTCAGAAGTTTCAAGTGAAGTTACTTTAAATCTAGGGAAATGCAGTATGTGCAATACAAATTGTCAGGATTAGATATAAATACTGTACCCGCAGATGGAGAGAGGAAGATGGAGATGCAGATTCTCATTTGGAAACAGACAGAGCTGCACCTGGGTGCTGGTGCTATTGAGCTGCTGTGGTAGATTTGGCATTCTTATCACATTCTTGCTTCAAAGTCCAATTGTCCTCACAATTGTCATTCTGATTATTTATCAGAGCACAAGAGTAATATTGTTCTCTATGTTGCTGTACGAAGAGATGTTTTTCATGCAGGAGATAAACACATTTCCTTCCTTTTAAACTCTGTCTTCTCCCCTTCACTTTGTCTATAAACCAAAATGTATATTAAAAAGGTGTTTGCCCCCCTATTCCTCTAGTTTAAAAATCATGGGTTGTGGCAGACCTTCTACCCTGATTTGACTCCTATGCCACCATCGCTTCATACACTGCACAAGCAGAAAATACATGGCAGTCTCCTGCTGGGGATTTTTTCCAGCATGGCAGATTTTCTGACTGTGCAGAAGGAACCTGACTAGTACCCATTGCACCATCCCTGCTGTCTCCAGCATGGCAGCAGGATGTGGCAGAGGGGTCAGCGCATCCCAACCACAGCTCTGGTGTGCTGCAGCATGCTGGAGCTGTGGGGAAGCACGAGGCCAGGTTTCTTCCCAGACCCTCTGGTTCCAACAGGCCTTTCAAAAAAAGTCTTCTGCCCACCCTTAAACATGTTGAGAATTCTGAAGCGGAGCGCCATCCCTGTAAATGCTATTTTACACTGGAGATGCACACAGGCCAGAGCCACTGCCAAATTTCCAGAGTCTTCTGTGAATGACACAAAAATGTTAGACGTCACGTGAAAGAAAAGATAACTAGAATGTGCCCTGAACTCAGAGCATGCAGAGAAAATGTGAAGAGAGGTAGTAGCTAGCTGGCACTATTTTCATAATTATAAGTAAATAGGCTTTTAGCATCAGCAAAGCCCCCATAATCTAATACTAGTAATCTAATCAAAGACCTTGTGAAAAACAGATTCTATATCCATATGATGATGTGATGGCCTATAAAATGATGATAGATGTTCCTAACTGACATTGGTAGCTAGGAGAGAAAGCCAGGTTTATTGTTTTTATTATGTGAAAATGTAAATTCTTTAATTATACACCGATCTGTTCACAGAACCCTGGAGTTCTAGTTGTTAAGTCTGCAGATTGGTTGGATGGAGATATTTGAAACAGGAAATAAAAAGGCATTATAATATGGAATAGAATAGAATAGAATAGAATAGAATAGAATAGAATAGAATAGAATATTTCAGTAGGAAGGGATTTATGATGGTCATCTGTTTCAGCTACCTGACCCCTTCAGGGTTGATCAAACCTTAAGACATGTTATTAAGGTCATTATCCAAATGCCTCTTTAGCACTAACAGGCTTGAGGCATCGATCACTTTTCTAGAAAGCCTTTTCCAGCATTTGACTGCCTTTTTTCCAAAGCCTTTAAAACATCATTGCTGAAAGCCTATGTCAACAGAAACAACCCATCTCCCATCTATTTTCTCACTAACGGACAGTTATCAGCAATAAAATTTTGTACCATAGCCAGCAGAAATCAATCCTGCCTAGCACATGAGAAGCAAGCTAAGACTGGCAGGAATAAAGGACCAGCATCTCAAATGTTATCATAATCTTCCATTGCAAAGACAGGACACCTTTTGATGAAGTATCCTGAAAAATAAATATGTTTTAAATCTCAAAGATTTAAAGACAAGACACACTGTATACGCTTCTCTCTCATACAGCAACTGGGGTTTGGACTACTTCATGCATTGTTTGAAGATGTGAGATGCTGCAGTGATGTGTAACTGGGAAACTATTGAGAATTAGCCTCCATAGAGATTTTAAAAAATGCAGGAACATATTGAAACAAAAATGTAAAATAAATTATGGGACTAACAGACTGTATTACAGGTTCTTATGGCAAGGTTTTCGTAGCAGGAGGTGATAGGAGTGGCTTCTGTGAGAAGTCAGAAGCCTCCCCTGTGTCTGATGGAGCCAAAGCCAGCCAGCTCCAAGACAGACTCACCACTGTGGTGATGCCTCAAAGATAATGTATTTAAAAAGAGAAAACTGCTGGACAACAGCAGCTGAAGAGAGGAGTGAGAATACGTGAGAGGAACAGCCCTCCAGGTCAGTGCAGGAGAGGCAGGAGCTGCTCCAGGAACTGGAGCTCAGATTGCCCCGCAGCCCATGGTGCAGCCCATGGTGAGGCAGCTGTGCCCCCGCAGCCCATGGAGATCCACAGTGGAGCAGAGATCCACCTGCAGACTGTGGGGGACCCCATGCCAGAGCAGGTGGATGGCCAAAGGAGGCTGTGACCTTGTGGGAAGCCCATGCTGATGCAGACTCCTGGCAGGACCTGTGGCCCCAAGGAGAGAGAAGCCCGTGCTGAAGCGGGTGATCTGGCAGGAGCTGTGACCCTGCAGGACCCACACTGGGTCTGTTCCTGAGGGACTGCCCCCAGTGGGAGGGACCCCATGCTGGAGAAGTTCATGAAGAACTAAAATGCATGGGAAGGAATCATGTTGGGAGCAAGGGAGAAGTGTGAGGAGAAAGGAGTGGTAGATACAGTGTGTGATGAACTGACCTCAACCCTCATTCTCTATCTCACCTGTGCCACTGGGGAGGAAAAGGTAAAGAATTCAGGAGTAAAGTGAAGACTGGGAAGAAGGGACAGCTGGAAGAAGATGTGTTAAGATTTGATTTCTCAATATCTTACTCTGATTTGACTGGTAATAAATTAAACTTATTTCCCCAAATCAAGCTTGTTTTGCTCATGACCATAACTGCTGAGTGATTTCTCCCTGCCCTTGTCTTGACCCATCAGCCTTTCATTATTTTTTCTCTCCTCCAGACAGAGAGCTTTTGGTGGGCAGCAGGTGCCCAAGGCAGGGTCAACCCACCTCATGTCTTACCTCAAAGTCAGCTGCGGTTCAGAGTAAGGAAGGTAGGATTTAATCTATGGGAAGTATACATGAAAGAACTTCAGGCTTTGCTTCCTTTAAGTACAGGGTACATATTTAGAAGTACAGAACATTTCAGTGTTTGTGTTAAATCCTCTTCACTTCTTTATTTCATAGCCACAGTCATTCTATTTTCCATTTGCTAAAAAAAAAAAAAAAAAAAAAAGAAAAAAAAAAAAAAAAGAAAAAGAAAAAGAAACTTTGCGTTTAAGAAGAAATCCCTTCTATCCGGCACCATGCAATTAGCATATATGAATAGGAAATGAGTTCCTGCTGCTCTGGACCATTGTTAATCCATATTGATGGGCTAGAAAACATGACATCAACTGTAAAAATCCAAGAACATTCCTTAAAATATTCAAATGCTGTACCTGGTCCTGTATTCACTCTGCATCTCAAATTCTCATTGACTTTGTGGGTGCCTGGAATGCAGGAGGAATGCGGGATTAGGTACACAGGCTACGTGTGGTATGTCTACCTTGACAGCAAAAGCAGTTTTTGATTCTCTCTGAAGTTCTCTGACACATGTATTCAAGTCAAAGGAACTGGACAAAAAATACGCACAAATTTTGTACAGCTGCTATTTGTTCTGGGCCAGATGCCACCATGAGCTGGCTGGGGCTGTGTTTAACTGCTGCTGAAGTGGTTTATGCACACCGCTCTGTGCAGCGCTAGAGAACCATGAAGCTAACTACCTTTTGAACTCCCTTAGGAGACCCACACATGCTTGTTCATTAGCCTCTCTTATTTTTTTTTACAACTTTTATGCAAACTGGTAGCACATACAATTTGTCTTTAATGATGGGAGAAAAATATCATCATAGTGATGGCTGAGACACTGCGCAATTTTGTATTTTCGGGGAAGTTCTCAAGAATTAGTGCTGTGGAAGTGCCCTGAGAGTTGCTGGGTAAAAAAGACTTAGGAGTCATCTCAAGCAGTGTATATTAGAGCAGCCTTAGGGTTGATTTTAAATGCAGCCAAGCCCAAAATTAGCCCCTATGGCACTAGAGATAGAAGTAAAGATGTCACAATCACATTCAGTTTCACCATTCTTCCTCTTTTTTCGTCCTCTCTGTGCAGAGAGAAGTGTCCCTTTTCAAGCCAACAAATTGTATCTGTGTATCTTTGCCTCCATTAAAAAATGCACATAGAAATACCCTAATCCATAAAGAGATGCACCCCTGAGTTCAGATCTGTCTGTAAGAGAATATCTGAGTATTCCTAGAGTCTCCAAAGAACTGTATCTACCTACCTAATGACAGCCTTCCCATGGTGTGGGCTGGCTCAGAGGCTTTCTCTCAAAGCCCATTTACTTAAATTGTTGTTCATAAATTGTTGGCCTTATCGAATTTAATGACATCTTCGGAACCATCATTATTGAGCAGGGAAGGGTGTGAGTCATTTCTCTCCCAACAAATAAAAGTTCAGAAGTTTCAAGCACCAGCTAGACCTTTACTTTTCAGACCAATCTTTCTACCCCCAAAAGTCAAAGCCATTAGTCCATTTTAGAATCTGCAGGCTGTGAAATGTCATAAAAAGAACAACCTTTTTTGAGATATTGGAGTACAAAAGCTGCCTTATAAAGGTATCACAGTACCATTGATAATAGCCTTGGCAAAGACCTTTCAGGTCACTTAGTCCAAACCCCAGCAAGGAACAGTTACGCTAACCTTTTGTACAAGCCTTGTTTTGAACGCCTCAAAACCAATGCAACTCCAGGACTGAAGGCTTGGTTCCAGCACCAATTCCCTTCTCCTGTAATCTCCTAAAACTCCCTCTTTTTCTTTGGAGTTAGGTCTCCAGTCTCTTTTACATTTTTTTAACCTCAGCAGCACAAAATGTTTCTTTTCAGAATGCTTGCCAATTTTCACCTTAGATGAGTAGGTCTAATTTGGAATCAGTGAACCAGTGGGTTCCTCAATTTTTGGGGGCTGTTTTCACTCTCTTACCATTCTGCTGGGCTTAAACTTTTTTAAACTGACACTTTCCTGCATCTAAGTGATTTCTTTGAGGGTACAGAACTTAAGCTGAAGGATTCAACCGTTTCCAAAATCAACAATACGAAGAAACGTGATGTTAAGATATTCGAGTGGTGGTTTTTGGCAGAAGGGTCTTAAAATACAGGAGGGACAGCTTTCTGTGGAAAAATACACTTTTTAAACGGAAAAGGAACCTGTTCATCATAGTATTTTGTTCTATAAAAGACAAATCAACATGGACTATCTAAAAACTGTAAGCCTTTGGGCAATATGTCCTGACTGGGAAATGCTGCAGAAGAAATTATGGCTCCAGGAAAAAGAAACTAAGCTTGGTAGTTCTCACTTTCTTGGGATACCAAACTAAGTCTCAAACAACTCTGCTGCAGAACAGTAAAAAGAAAATGCCAAAATATTTAAAGGGGAGCAAGAAAATCTTTACTAGGAATCTTCATTTCTAATGGGCTTTTCTTTTATAGTCTGGTGAATAAAGCATAGTGATTCCAAATACTCACTGGATTATACTTTTAGTGCAATTATTTATTTTGCTGCAATCACCACATTGACTAATTAACACTGAATTTCATCTGAAAGTTCAGAAGAAACAATCTTGCCATGATATTTCAGTGTTTCTTCTTATGCATCAGCCCTTAAGAGGAGAAACATCAAGTTTAATCCTACCTGAAAGACAGGACAGAGAGGTCAGTGGGTTTGTGAGCAACAGGGTTCAGAGCCTCTCATGCAGAGGATGCCATGCCCCCAGAGGTGGGGTCACCTCCCAGCCCTCATCTGCCAGACCCCGTGCCCTGCTCCCCCCATCCCTCCAGGCAGGCGGGCAGGCAGAGGCAGGCTGGTGCTGTTGGTTTTCATCTGCCTATTTCCTCGTTGCTATGACAACCCACCAGAAAGTACATCAAGAGCTACATCATCAGCTATCACAGAGCCAGTGACAGGAGGTGTGTGGCACAGGAGCCCTTGGCTGGGGCAGTACGTGCCGGCAGTGGTGTCCGCTCCCGCCGTGGAGGGGCAATAACACACATCGCCCTGCCCACAGCCAGCCTGTTAGCCCACGACAGATGCCGTAGCTGGCTCCTCGTCCTCCTAACTGCAGGCAATAAAATGTCTGCAGGAGGTTATGTTTTTTACCTTCCCTATCTAAACTTGGGATGAAGCCCATGTAAAATGAGTATTTCCTTTTATTCCTTGCTCCTTCCCTGGGCTAGCATATTCTTAGTGTTACCATCGCCGTCTTTCCTGTTTTCAAAACACACCTTACACTGAATTATTTTTTTAAACTCTTACCAAATTTCTTTCTAAATGAGGTGTCTTTATTAGATATTGTATTCCCTGCTTTGTGTACTTGGCTTGCTTTGGAAGTGAAAGCACAACCTACCTCTGTTTCTCAGTATAATAAAAGATCAAAGCATTACAGAAGCTGTGTCACATAATGTACTTTCTTGCAGTATATGTTATTAATTTTGTTTTTGCTGGCAAAGCTGTGTCATTTCAACTCAGGAGAGGAAGGGATAGCTTCTCCCTCCATGCAAGTAGGTGGCAAGGCTGCCATTGGTATATTAGACTATGGGGGAGTTTATCCCTCCTAGTCCTTGGGAAGAACTGGGATAATGAAAGCCTCTGTAGTCATTGCCAGATATCAGCTCCTAATTTTAGCCACCCTGCAATGTTTCTGAAGGTAGATTGTTGCTTTGAAAGGCCACTGTGATGTTTCCTCAGCCTTTCAAAAGCAATGTATTATTTTTAACTTGGGGCATTTTACTGTCTTCTTAAACACCAACCTACCTGGATTTCTCCCTTATTATGACTCCTACACTGGAAACATTTTCTTCTCTCATTATTCGAAAAGCAGAAGTTTCCAAAGCTATATAAATAATTCATGAGAAAGCATGCCTGCCATGTGTGGGAATAAATTGTATGCCAGAGGAAGAGTTCAGGAAGTACAAAACTTGGAACAAACAAGTGCAGAAGATGCTAAAACCCGGCTGGATTAGTGGCTAATGTCTACCAGGCCAATAAAATGCAACAGAGAAAAAAACCAGAGAAAATGGGCTTGAAGTGATGACCTAACCTGGAAGAAATTTGGGGCCAGGACAACATGTTACATGTGTGCACAACATCTGAGTACACGCTCTGTGTAGAGGAGGAGCGTAAACTGTTGTCTCTATATGAACCATAATATGGCTAACCACACTCATGTTCACTACTAATGAAAACCAGCAGGTTGTACCTTTTACCTCCCTCACAGTAAAGGGGATCATGCAAGAGGGTGGTAAGAGATGCTCCCATTTCAAAATTTAAAAAAAAAAAAAAAAAAAAAGGCAACAAATCCTGAAAAAAAAATGAAAGCTACTCTAAAAAAAAGGTGTTTTTCTTTAAAAACAGCTACCTTGATTTGGGTGCATTTTAACTGATTCAGCATGCAGGAAGCTTTACAGAGATGTTAACCTTTGGAATAAGCATTTTCTCTTTCTTTGTCCATCGATGCCACTAGAAGAAAAAGAGCTGTCCATCCACTTGTAAAGCTGAGGAGAGGGCTCAGTGCTTTGAGATTGGACTGAAGTGTGGGTGATGCAGTTCTTTCCTGACTAATTTCTTAATACATTCACTTCAAGAAAAAAAATGTCAAAAGCCATAATTCACAAAGTGTGTGTGGGATTCTTAGTTGAAGGATAGCAGTCCCTTTTGCCTTTACCATGAGCATTTGTGGTGGAAGAGCAGTGGGATATCTCCCTGCCGTGATGGGGACATCCAGCCCAACGAGTTGGGAGCTGCACTTGGTAGGTGAGTGACCTCAAGGGAAGGCTGTGTGTGACACTCCAATCCCTCCACAGGACTAATAGCCTGACTCAGGACAGTGAGAAATTGTTACCTTAGTTTTTCTGAGTTTCTTTATTAGCCTTTTGATTTTCATAAATGGAGTCAGATCTTTTAGTTACTGTAGAATATTAGAGCAGTTTTTCTACCTTTCCCACAGAAGTAATATAAACAAATCCTTTGTTTTTCATTCCCTGTCCTTTGTTTGCATATTTCTAACCTGAAAACAATTGTAACTGACAATTCGTCTGGCCACTGAGGCTGAGGGGTGGAAACCCCAAAAAGCCAATCTTCTGCTAGACCCACAAATGTATAAAAAGTAAAAGAATAAACAAAGGGGTTCTCTTCTTCTCTCAGCTTTCAGCTGTGAGCTGGGATCAGAAGGACCTCTGCCTTGCGAAATCTCGTCTGCGTGTGACTGCTTTGTGTGTCTCGGTGACAAGAAATCTCTGCAGAGTCCTTGGGCTGCAGAGGTTCCCGTCTGAGTTTCTCAGCCTGGTAAGCTGGGGTGCATTTTAGGTCCTGCAGTTTGGGATTAGGTGTCTGCAGAATGGATTATGCATATTTCCATGGGACTTCTTAATGTGAACTACTGAAAGAAGGTGAAGAGCTGCCAGGCACTGCCAGGCTATCAACAGGACAGCCTCAATGGGAGGCTCAAGGTGTGTCTGGGAAAGGCACAGGTACTTCTGACTCGCTTTCCTCTACCTACCAGCTTCAGCCTGGGCTCCCACTATAGCCAGTGGAGATAACTGGGATAAAGCAAGCCAGACAGACACCCATTTTCCTTCTACTGACTATTGCCATTGCTTAGACAACTTTCTTCAATGACATGTGACTTCTGGTGACTTCTAGATGGCTAAAATTAAAGCAATTGTATCCTCTTCTGGGTATCTGAAAGCAAAAGTAATGAAGGGAGGTACTGAGGCATCCCTCACCTATTCTAGGAGTTAAGTGGACTCCAGAAATAGACTTTCTTGACTCGCAGCATTTGCTTTAAGCAAATAAGCCTATCCTGGCTAACTCTTGTTTCAAGCAAGGCTGTTGTATTCACTTACTGATGCCAGGCCAGAACACATAAGGCAAAGTGAACACTGAAAATTTGGCCCACTGAACTTCAAAAGAGCTAGAGGTCTCGAAGAGCTAGCGGACTTTAATGCAGAGGCATGTGGAATGCATTTCTAATATGAGTTTAGCATACTCCTGTTATCAGTATGTACATCACCTTTGACATTGCTTGAAAAAAACTTGTTCTCTGAAACAGGCACGTTCCTTCTCCGCGACTCATAGAGATACAGAAACTGAAATCATCTTTTATGAATGGAAAATGAAATTAGCCAGAAATTACAGTGATAAATGTAGCTTTAGAAAATCTTAATTCACTTCAGTCGAGTGATTAACTTCTGCCACTCCACAGTGCTCGGTTATTGCAGTCATTTTGTGACATTAAACAATTAAACTTTAGACCTGGGAATAATTTTGCAAATCTTTATAGAACCATAAAGTTCATTATTGTTTTACATGCTTGCAATGAAATACAGTGCACAACTCCAGCTGTTTGCTCTCGCATAAAGCCAGCCTCTGGATAGAAAATGATAACTCTGGGCAAACTACCAACTCTCCATCAGTCCAGCTCTCCCCAATGGTTATTCTCTGCAGGATAGAGACTTTATTTGTTTCTCATATCGAAAAGTTCCTGCAAAGTAGTTTCTGCAGTAATAGTCTGACCAGAATGATAACTGTGGGCAACAGTAGTCAAAAACAATCCTGGTGCGAATGGGCTCTTGCTGGGGCCAGCTCCGCTGCTGGCGAGCACTGGTTTCCCAGGTGGTGGCTTAGAGGCCTCAATTCAGCTCACCTGGCATTCAAAGCGCTGGAAATAGAGGTGTTTCAACTCCTCTTCGCAGTATTCAGCCCGGTCCTTTTCTTTGTGTCATTATTCCACCACAACAGGAACATTTTCATTGTAAATAGCCCTATTTCTGAGGAGGAAAACTGGGGCCCTTTAGGAAGAAAATTGTTGTTTTACTAAAAACACATGTGAAATGTCATGATTTCTCATTTTTTCACCACCAAATTACCATTTTGTGTGACACACAACAAAACCAGAACATATGTATGGGTGTGAAAATGGGTAATAACACAGCAGAAAAAATGTAGTGAATGTTCTCAGTGATTTTTCAAGACCCTGCTCTTTTTAACAGGGTAGCTCTAGTACACATTAAACTAATAAGCAATATGTATTTGATTTCCATAATGTCCTTGTTGACAGCAAAGGCAGCTAATTAGCGTAATTGATATTTGTATTTACTTGGCTGTTCTCTTGCGTAATTTTGGAGAACGGCTGCTTATGCTGATTATCCAAGTGCTGGGTGTAGGAACCAATCATGACAGTGGCATTAGGTGTTTTAGGGTTGGGCACGGACCCCAGGAGGATTCAGTGAGCCTGCAAAGCCTTGGTTTGTCATTGTCACTATCATGACAAGCTGGGGCTTCATGGGCTCAAGCTCAAGATCTCCTATTGTCCACCCCAGCCACCATGGCCCTGCTTCATTCCTGTGGCCACCGTCCAGGGGCTACAGCTTGGAAACTAATTTTTGAAGCCTGGAAATGCTCATTTCCAAGCAGATGCTTATTTCCAAACAGAAGCTTGATTTTTTTTTTTTTTCCCCCCCAGGTTCTGGTTACCAAATGGTATCTATAACAAGCTGCAAGACTACAGAGGTGATACCAGCAAGGCAGCAAATCGCTGCATGACAGTACTACTTACTGTAGCAAGAAACAGCTTTTCTCTGTGACCACATTTCTAATTGGGCTGTAAGAAATAGCATTAGAGCAGTGGTGTATGAGAAGAATCATATTTGTATGAGGCTCATGGCTTGCTGTGGCTCATCCAGATACCACTTTACAACTTCAGTCATCAAATCAGCAGAACCACAACAGGCTCTGGTACAAGCCAAAGGGGAAAGTGCCATTGTAAAACTGAATACAGCTGCTTCCATAATAGGACTAATTGCATATTGCATTGCAGAGCTAAATTAGTAGTGAAAACAGTTATAAAACCAACAGACAGTGAAACATGACTCACCAAGCAATTGCTGCCAGTTTGGCGAATTCTCATTGGCCCCAGTTCAACAGCCCACACCTGCATTTTCTGAATAGTAAATATATAATAAGGCATAATTACTAGAAAAATACGCAGCACTCCAAATGTGACAACACGCTACTTGTTTATTGGGATAGTGAATAGTATATAATAAGTTTGACCCAAAGTACTCCTGAGCCACCTGGGGTCACAACGCAGAGAGGAGACAGACAGCACAAGCCTGAACCCTGTAATGCAGGAGAGGTTATCTGTAACGTAGCTGATGGCTGCTTCCAACCGACACACTGAAGAGATACAAACCTCCCCGTGCCACTAAATCAAAGGAGAGTAAATAGGAAGAAAACATAAACAATAATCACTGTTTAAAACACCAGATATTTATAGCTGGGCTTAAAAATTCAAGCTGCAATCACTTGGGATGTCTCAGCTGACTTTACTCACAGTAACAGCTCCCTCAATAAAAAACAGATGTAGAAAGTGAACTTCATCTGTTTCTTCTGCTTATGGTCCCTTTCTCTCCTCTCTTTCCAGGGGGTTTTGTGACTGTGCTGCCCACAGCTCTGCGCGAGAGGTGGAAATCCGGGGTGCAGGGGATGTGAGGTGTGCAGGGCAAGCTCTCTGCACTCCAGACCTTGGAGTGGGGGCTGACTGCCACAGATAAACCCCTGCTCAGGCTCTGAGGATGGCAGCGCCTGGGCACAGCTCCAGGCTCAGCAGTGACTCCCAGTTTGAACAGTGATTTCAAAGGATGTTGAAATATTTGGGTCCTGCTTTCCCTCTCTCCCGTGAGACTCCTTCCTCACTGATTTCTGCAGAGCGTAGGTGGAAAATCTTTGGTTTTCCTCCATCTTTATCAGACAAAAGACATTGCAATGCTCCAACAGCTTCTTTCAAAGTCTGTTTTTACACCTGTCTCTGGACTTAATGGGGGAACAGCTCCAGAACAGGCACATTAGCATTTCTTGCCTCACCTCCAGGGCAGCAGTTATCCCTGAAAAAGAAATTTAGACATCTAAATTCATTCTGCATTTCCACTAGTGCTTCTACATGTAGTTCACAGAAATAATTTCTATCCTACAGCTCAGCTTTCAGAGGTGCTGGAATCTCTGTTCTGAGCCACTTTAGACTCACGAGTAGTGTGATCAGGTCGTTTGGTGTCTCAAGCCACTTGATGGGCAGCTAGCAGGACTAGCCTCACATGGGGATGAAAAATGTAATTTGGGTGCATTGAAGAAATATGTCTCCCCGCTTTCAGCAGTCTGATATGGCATCACTGCCTCAAACTAACCTGTATTACTCTGTTTTTCACTCCCATGAGGGCTTGAAACTTTTCCTTCAGCAGACAAAAATCTTCACTATTTCAAGGTTATTCCCTTTAGTAGAGAAAAAAGAAGAGTTCTTCCTGTGCTTCCAGGACAGGGTGTGCTCCAGCTGAAACATCTGACTATTAGCAGGAGCAGTAGAGCAATCCCACATCACTGGGCTCTGGGTCTCCAAATAAGCCACTCACTGTGTGTTTCCTTCCTTTGCCTTCTAATGCCTCTTACCACATTCCTTATGGAAAACAACAAAAGGTGTGGGTGGGATGTCCCTTAAGCTGGACATAGTTGGTGCTGCTTCACAGGCTCGAGGACCATCTGGAATCAGGGAGTTTCATTACTTGACAGGGCACAGGACGTTTTGCAATACACCACATTTCTGCCATGACTTTAAAAAAAGAAGAAAAAAAAAAAAAAATCTGTTTCAGTTGTGTACAAATCAAAAGCAGGTATAAAGTCAAAGGCTCTGAGTGTCCCATAAGACAATACTGACCTGCATAAAGGTACATCATTATATACCAGGGCTTCCCAAGCATTTCTTCCCTTTCTATCCAGAATATTTTTCTTGGTAGAATTTTAGAATTTTGAAATTCTAAAACTGTCCATGTTTATCTGGGATTTCCAGGCATCTGGGAATGTTATCAGCTGGCGGCCACACTGAATCAGATTTACTGTGCATGTACTGAATTGTATGCAGTCTGGAAATGCCATACGGGGATAAGATAGATTATTCCTGCATGGAATAAAGCAGCTGATTAAAACAATAGGAGATCTATTACTGACACAACAGGGCCAGGATTTCACTCCCCATTTTGATAAAACTTTTTATGGAGTAGGATTTTGCCCGTGATAGTTTAATTTGAAGGAATGCTACTGACAGTAGCTTCTTCTAGAGATCCAGATTCAAGTTTATGTTGTAGGACTATACATCTTGCTCTGGTCCCACCTCACTAAACTGACTTTTAATTTCCATACACACAATTTTCAGGGACATAGTCCTGCCCTGAAGAGCTCAGACTAGAGCAAGAAGAGATTTTATAGCTCAAGACTGAAAGGCATCAGGAGCACCATATAGAGAGCTGCTTGCCTCAAGTTTTATGCTGGCAAGTAGCAGAAGCCTCGCACACAGGAACAAAAATTTTACAGTTAAAACTGTACTACCAGGAAAGAAAAAAGAATGGAAGGGAAGGGAATGAGTGCCTCTCAGTTTAAGACACTGAGAAATAACTAAAGCATAAGTGTGGGTCAGCCAGGAGCCTAAATCCAACTAAGATGTTAAACCATTTGTGTACTGAAGGGCAGAAATTAGAATTCAGAGCAGAAACATTTATCTTATTGTGTACATTCAATCTGCAAACCTCTTAAACTTTAAAAAATTCTTGTTCAGTTTTCTTCCCGGTTTGTGTGCGTATGTCTGTGTGTGGTGCGCTCACACAGATTTAAAGCCACTTTTCTCTGGTGAACTTTTAAGAGCTTAAGTGTAAAACATTATGCAAGCAAGTATTTCTGTGAAGCTTTGGAAGATATTCAGAAAGCCTTGTTATCGGCTTCTTGTTGGCAGGCTTGTGGGTATTGCTTAAAACCCAGTGCCAGCCAGCACTAACAAACAACCTTTTATTCCTCCACCACATCAGTTCCTCAGAGCTGAATATTTCTACTCATATGGCAATATTTTAGCAAGTTGTTGAGTTTTACTTCAGTGTAACTTCAGCAACCAAAGAGCTGCACTTTTTCAAAGTTTCAGGGGAATGGAATAAATTTAGGTTAAGTAACGATGATTATTCTAGGCAAAGATTTCCTTCATTTAATCTTCCCATAACCAAAAAATGCAAGCAGCTTTACCACTCATTAAAAAAAAAAAAAAAATTCAAAACCAAACACCCCCCCCAACTAATGAATTTCCAAGGGAAATTAGGGAATCTGTCCTAAAGCATTTGGATTAGGGAATCTAATTTTGCAGCCTCTTTGCATATGAAGCAAAAGGCAGAGTGGATGAGAGCCACATGCTATGTAGTTCTTCAGGCTGGCAGATTTATTTTTCATTCCTCTTTTCTCTGGCCAGAACGTCTGTTTCATGCTCTGCACCCTTCTTGCTCCAGTAAAGTTGTTTTTCGCTAGTTTCCCTAGGGTTGTTGTAAATCCAGACCTGTACTTAAGCTTTTGCAGAGGTTTGACCTTTGTTCCTACACTTGACTTCTGGTGCCAGGACTTGGCCTCACCTTCAGAAATTTTCTGAGTGCTGGGCCACCAGCAGGTGAGTCCTGGGTGCACCTTGAATACAGCCTCTGCTTTGCTGTTGAGATATTTGCGTGCCTACAAAACACATTGCCTAGCACAGGGAACTCCATCTTTCAAAGATTTCCCCATCTCCTTTTAATTTGGAAGCATTCCCAAGGAAAGTCAACAAACCGAGACCAGATGTATCTTCTCTGGCAGTGCTGGGGGCTGCCCAAGTTCTGACACTGCCATGTTTTTAATTGTCTTACAATGGGGCAGCACCCAGGAATGCAGGGTGTGGTGGTGGGATCCAGCACCATCCTGGCAGGAACAGCAGTGTGGTGACTCCTCAGGAAACTGTCTCAGGAGCTGTGGCACTAGGAATTCGACATTTTTTCCCCCTCTCTGTCTCACATTTGTTTAGTTTAAAAGGTAAACCTTTTTCCCGTCTCTTTCAGTCCCTCAGACCTCAGACGTGCAGTAGGAAAACGGTGAATGATGTTTTGCAACAACTCTATATCTGAAGAACACTACTACCACCCCCAAGTCCCCTTTATTTTCCTATAGCACCTCTACAGCAAGTCCATCCTGCCTGTACAACCTCCAAACTGAGCAGTTGTCTTCAGACAATTCATATTTTAATATTTTGGTACTGCTGCTGGACCAGCCAGTCCTTCCTCAGCTACAAGTCAGTTTGACTCTGAAAAGGTTTCAGGTAGCAAGGACTGGAGGACATGGGAGGAGAGATTTCTCCCATGCTGAAGAACCAACCATCCTTCTCCTATTAAAAGCTAGCTCAGGATCAGATAATAATGTACCATGGAGAAAGAGGGGGCAAGGGGAGCAGGAGGTTCTTTTGGCTGTGCTGCTGGGCAAGGTCCCAGAGCTCTGGTTTTAGTTCATCACCAGACCTAGGGTTGTCTGGGTGTTGCTTAGGGTTTTATCCATTTTGTACCGATCCTTTCCACTGATTTGGATATGACATGAGTAGCTCTACCTCAGCTCCCAAATTGCCAAGCAACACTGCTCCTCCACTTCCTGAGCCCCTGTGCCACCTTGTCTGTTCAAATCATTACCAGTTGGAGAAAAAAAAAAAAAGTGTTTTGGGCAGAAAGAGTGTGCCAAATTTTGTTTGTGAGATGGGAACTGCAGGTCTGTCTTTGACAGGTGTTGTGTGATCCCTGGTCCTGCCATAATATTGAAGTATGAAAGGGAGGTGATTGGAGTGAGGATAGAGAGCCAGGAACCTCAAGGAGCTCTATACCTGCCACCAAGGAAACTGAAAACTGCAGCCAGAAGATATTTGAAATATCATTTCAAAGCGATGGTCAGATTCCCAGAAATTTGCTTCTCTTCAGAGACATTTGCCAGACAGGAGAACGTGGCAGCATCCTTCTAATAAACTGTTCCTGCAAATTACTTGCCCAGCTCCTCCATGTGTGCCTGTGTGCACACATATTGGGCATGGTTAGGAGTGTCTTTTTTAGGGATATCTCAGGCTGCATCTCGAATCCCTGAAATATGATGTTGAAACAGAAATTCTGGAAAACAGGATAAAACCAGAAATGGATGCAAACACAATTAGAATGTATGGTGTGCCGTCTGCATCTTTAATAAATGTTTGTCTGCAATGAAATACAATTAACATGTAAGATAATGCAGTTTACCTCATTTAGCTCTTCACTGGTTTATAAACAAATTCTGCCAGCTAACTGTCCTTGTTAAGCAGATGCACTCACCATACATGAGCTAAAACACACCGCAGACTGCAAACTGGAACAGGTGCAGGGATTATAATAGGATGATGAATTTGTCAATTTACCAGCTCTACACGTTGACAACAAAGAATGCATTTTATTTAAAACACTCGACATTGAAAAGCAGTTTTTTTCCTTAGTCTAAGGAGTCCAAGGTGAAGGGAAAAACATGCAATAAAACTTCATAACACATTCTAACTTCTAATGCTGGTACAGAAGGTATTTCAGATGAATTCTATGTACTCTGTACTAATTAAGAAGGCAAATTATGCCATGGATTTTGAAATGGAAGGATTACTGGAGAACAACATAAGGAGAGCTGCTGATTACTCTAAGTAGGTGCTGTGAGCAAGGAAGACGTGGTGGAGAGGAAGCCATGTAGGGAGAGCTGCTGAGGGAGAGGGCTGTGGATGGCACGGGACAACCTCCACAGAGAACAGAGCTTATGGTAATATTTTATTCACATCACAGTGGATTCCAATGTTGGTTTTTTGTTTACCCAAATTACCATCCAGTCTGATTTCCACAGGCATCCTGTGGCCGAGCAATGTCCATAGGCACTTCTCCAGTTCAGACACACCAACAAAGGTAACATCTCTAAGTACCAATCTGCATCTTTGAACACCTAAATATTTACAAACCTGGGCTCTTGTGCCCAGATTCCCAACACCCCAACAATGCCTCATGCTCAATCTTGCTCAGAAGCGTCCTGAAGGACTGTCATCTATTGTCAAAAATGTCTTCTTGAAACCTGTGCCTTTGCTTTGTGATTTTAGCTCATACTGGAAGATATTATTTGCTATTAATTGTTTCATCAGTCTCTACGATTTCACTTAGTTCTCCAAAAACAATTCAGTTCGGGTGAATTTTTTTTTGTCTTTTCTTTCCAGATAGAGCTGGATCCTCATCCAGCATAAATGAAGAAGTTGAAGGAGCTAAGCCAACATATATTTCTAGGGAGCATCAAGACTTTATTGTGAATAACAGCTGAAACATTACTATTCCCAGATACTTTTTCAAATAAATTATGCTAGGTTTAAGTGTAGATAATGAAAGCCTGGAATCAGCCTTGGTGTAAAAGGGTAAAACTCCTTTGACAGCAAGAACGTTGCATTGGTTACCCCACCGCTGAATTTAGCCCAGTCAGTTCAGCTTGGCATTATCAGTGGGAAGATGTGGCTGTGAGTTCATGAAATGTCACAGCCTTACAGCTATAAAGGTGACACTTTAAATTGTCTTAAAGAATACGTGTGCATTTAATTTACATTTAACAGGATGGTTACTGCATATCATTTAAATACTAAATCACTCTGAGGTTTAGTATGTGCACTAAAGTTAAAGAGTTACAGCAGCTGTGGAGGATGGGCCAATTCACCTCTGATGAAAGGGTGTTGGCTCAGTGGAGCTACAAAAGGGAACATTTTGGCTCGTTTTGTTTTGTTTTGTTTTTCAGAATCTTTCAGCACAGAACATTGAAGAAGCCTGAGATAAATGAAACATTTTCTTGCTCATGTTTCCATCTACATGGCAAACCTAAAGAAAGATTAGTGTTCCCAAAGGCTAGCTTTTCTACTGCTGACACATTTGGTTGCCCAAAGAAATTGTGGCTATATCCTTCAATCACACTTCAACTGCTGATGCACCTTTTAAAACCACATATCTAGGTCCTAAAGGCACAGGATAAACAGCCAGAGATACAAAGGGGTTTATAGGTTGTATGTATTTTTGTTGTTGTTTTTTTTTTGGGGGGGGGGGAGGGGAGGGGCAGCAGGAAAGCAAGATTTTTCATTTTAAGGTGAAATGTCAAAGTGTAAAAAATGATCATTCCAGAATAAAGCAAATCCCAAAGCATTTCTTAGAAATGGAAATAGTTCATTGATATGCATGTTCCAGTATTTCAGTTTTTTAACTTAATAATACAGCATTTGATTTTATTTTAATATCATTAAAACTATTTTGTTTCAACAGGAAATGAAAAGTCTTATAAAAAGTCATCTTTCTGGGAAATGGAAGTGCTGTGTTCTTAGAGGATAGAAAGATTTATTTTTCTCTCATATTTGAAAACAAATTCTCATCAAAGGTCAGAAATTTCTGCAAAATATTTTTGCCTTTGATAGTTTTAGTCAGGGAAACAGTTTGTGTAAAAGACTGCTGCTAGCTTTAGCAAGCAGAGAATTATCAGGAGGACACAAACTAATTGCCTACACGTACACAGAGGATGGATGTTTGAGTGAAATTGTGCCTGCATCTACTTTAAGTTATTGCTGGAATTTCTATTCTACACAGAAATGCTCTTCTTCCCTTTACCTCCCTCTCTCTTAGATTTCAAATGTTGCTGGATATTAAAGGAAAAAATGGGGAGGAAGTGGAAAATATCCTTTTTTCCTTTGAAAGGCAAATGTCATGGCTCTGTATTTGAATTCTTTCTTGTTTAGGAATTTAAGGCTGAGGATTGCTACTCCTGGACAAAGCAGCTGTTGTTCTACCCCAGCTACATCATTTTAGCAAGAAATGAAAAATGTACCTTTACAGTTTTTGGAAGTGTGTACCAAAATCACAGGAACAAGAACGTGACAGTAGGATCTTCTATCTGAAGGAGACAATGGGAAACTCTCACAGTTTGAACACAGATGAAACAAACTACTGTGGGACTACTGGCTGTTTGTTTATGTTTTACACCCTTAGGCAGAGAATACCAGATGAGGTCATACTTTCTTTGTAAATCTGAATTTTGCTTTGGCTCCTACATTTACTGCTGTATGTGACAAAAAGTGTCTAACAGAGAAGAAGTACAAACTCTTGGCATTGAAGTGAAAATTGTCATCAATTGAAAGTATGTTAGCAGCAGTTTTACTGATGAAACATTAAGTCTAGGATGTGTTTGATTGCCTATTATTTTTTATTCCTTTGGATTTAGTAGGTAGTAATAATTTTATTCCTTTGGATTTAGGAGGTAGTAATAATCCCATCAGCCACTGATACGAATCTTGACCATTTTAAAGTTTAGGATTGAGCAAGACAATGGAGGGGTAGGCTCCACTAAAGCCACTGAGAAAACACACAGAGTCACTTCACTGGAACCAAAGTTTCATCTGAAGTTTGGTTCAGACTGATCTCTAACACTACATCTTCTGTGGCAGCTTGACAAGTAAGGCTGCATTTTTTCGATTTATAGGATAAAGCCTAAAGTAAAAGCACTTAATGCACAAAGCGTTGGGAAAAGATATATTCAACAGAAGAGGTTTTTTTCAAACTCTATTTGCCTTGAACCATAACAGAAAGTTTGGGAAAACAGTGCATCTACATACAAGATGATATTTTTTGTATTCTCTGGGAATTTAAGATCCGAGGGTCATATTTGATTTGCTAGCTGGAGAAAAAAATCCTGTGGTTATTTAAAGTTACTTAAAGTCACTCCTGCTCTGTAGTGCCTGCAATGCTCATACTTTTACTTGATGGTAAAGTTTTTAAAAGTGGTTTACCTTGACTAGATTGATTGTCTTTATATACACACACATATGTGTGTGTGTGTGTGTAACTCTGAATATATATGAATGCAAGAATAAATAAGACACAAACTACTTTCTCTGAACTAACCCTGAGAAACCGTGGGGTTGCCTGAGACTGAGAATCACCAATTCTGCGTATGGTAAATAGTTTTTCCTCAGCATGATCTGGAGACCATCAGCCTTTGATGAACCCCTACATTGTTTGGCAGCTCACCCCACACTCTGTGCTGGCTCTGTGACTCTCACTGTGCTTCCCAGGCAGTAATTGTTCATTAGGCAACACCTCCCCACTGCAAGGCAGATAACTGCTACAGAAAGGCCTTGGCAGAGGGTTTAAGTGCCTTTGTTTGCAGTGGCAAACAGGGGCAATGTCCGAGTAGGAGCCCAGAGCTCTCCCTTCTCATCCCTACCTTCAGTCCTTAGGCTTTCGAGTGCCAAGAAAGAAGATGGATAATGTGGTAAACTTCTTCCTTAGCAACTTATTCAGAATTTTCTAGCTTGTGTATCTTGGTAAGTAGCTGTCAAATTAAACAAAATAGGAGTGGAGGAGGAAGCATTAGATGTCAGAGCCCAGCTTAGTCTGCTTCCATTTAGCCTAGATCATGCACTGACATTTTCAGACAATGCATTCAACTTTTTTATTCTAGAAATGAAAAAGCATATTTTCCTCTTTCAGCCGGTGACCTCGTCTTTTGCTGATGACTTCAGTCATTGTTTGTAATAGTCAAACCCCTGGGGCAGAGAACAGAGTGATTCATTGGTACTTGGGGCACTTGGATTTATAGACCACTAAACAGACTGAAATTATTCTTACTTGCCTCTTGCATGAGACAGTCTTCAAAACTAGAAATGTTGCCAAACCAAAGCCCTAGATCCAGATTCAGATTTCAGTGGGCAGTGCAACCTGTTTCCATAGCAGGATAAGATGTATAGCAAACTTTTGGAAAGATCTCTGTTATGATTAGCCAAATTTACGATCATTCACTTATGAAGGAACCCTTTACTGACAATTAAAGCAAAGCATGGTGTAAATCTCAGCCAACATACACATTCTAGACAGACCATAAAATGCTACTCAAAAAATGGTACTGGCTTAAGATGTTGGAGTGTCCCCTGCCAGGAGCTGCTGACCTCTGTAAATTGTCACCCTGCTTGGTGGCAGCTTATCTGGGCATTCCCTCAGCCACTTCATCAGCAGCTTTGCTTATCTGTAGCCGTATGCCTGGCACTAGGCTTAAACAAAGGGCAAGCTCTGTAGCTCAGAGAGGTGGGGTGGATGACCACTCTACAATACAGCTGGGCGCCAAGAGCACCATCCCATCTTTGAAGTGCCATCTTCTGGGCAGTATCAACTAACTTGTTAATGAGAGAAGGCTAAAGCCAGGATTATGTACTCAGCGTCACACAAATCTGAGCCAGCACTGGTTTTCATTTTGCAAACCAGGACCTGACAGGTGAGGATTTGCAAATCCAGATCTCCTTTGATTTTTTTTCTTTAATAAAGATAGGTCAAATGTAGAACTCACTGCTACCTGTGAGGAAAATTTTCAACCAAATTGGAATTAGCCTGACCTCTCTTCTGGATTCAACTTTGCAAAACCACCCTCTGACAGATAAGCTCTTGTGAAACCCAAACATCTCCAGTTTGGTCATTTCTGCTTTGCATATTTCAATAGCTCTTTTCCAGCTACAGTGCTTATGATAATAAGAATAACAGAAACCAAAGTGAAACCACAAGTTAAGCTACTTATTATATAATTTAATTAGACTCCACTGCACTTTCTCTTCCAATTCCCAACTTACAAGGGTTGAATTGTTAGGTACATTTTTCACATTGGGATTCTGAAGAGTTTATTTTGACCTGGCAAATGATTTTAAGTCTGAGGAAAAGCAGGTCGAGCAGTGGTGAAATAAAATAGGAAGTATGCAGTTTCTTCTCACCAAGCCTGGTATCTGCGTGACTCCAGCACACAAAGAGCTGGTGTGAATTTCAGGTCCTGTGCCTGCCTTAAATCAAGGCATTTGCAGAAATTAGTCATGACATGGTTTACCCAGTGGTCTTTGCTAAAGGAGCATTTTGGGGGGGAACTTTTACATCAGATGCTCATAACTTATTGGCTTCATGAGGTCACATGTACCATTGAGTTAGGAAGGAAGCAAAAAACATGTAGTTATTAGCAAGCCCCTCACCTTCTTCCCCTCTTCTCCCTTCCCCCCTTCTCCCTTCCCCCCTCTCCTTCGACTTCTACTCTCTCTTTATGCCTCTTGTATGAGCAGTTTCCTTCGCAGTATCTGCTAAACCTGCACGGGCAGGACAAAACGCTCTCTCTTTCTTTCACAATGTAAGGTCCAGTGTTTCCTTTCTGCGTGCTCATATATTGACTTATACCCTTTCAAGCCGATTGACTGATTGTCCCATAACACACCATTTAACTTCTGTGTCGCCAGAACATTTGTTGTCTCCCCTTCATTCTTCTTTCCCCCCAGTTTGGCTTTAAAGGCCACATTTTCCAAGAGGGAGACAATCATGAGAAATAATGTTTTTTTGAAAAGGGACTGATTGTCACCGAAACCGATACGTCTGTGTGATAACAAAAACTGTCATTGCCTCGCATGGAACAAGTGCCCCAGGGACTGGGAGGAACAAAGAGATCCTTAGAGAGGAGCAGCGAGCCATGTGCATCCTCTCATCTCTGTGGCACCAGGCAGAACCCACAAGCCATTTTTTCTCATACACCACTGGGACAGACAAATGAAGGAAGCATTTGAACAGTTTCCATTTAAGGAAGGACTTAAATAGTTGAGTCATTCTTTTCAGCTATAATATTCCTTCTGCAGTTTAGAGCACCCAGTCGCTAGAGGAAGGACCAGGGAGAAGGTGCCTCTTCTGAATGTTTGGGCTGATCCTGCAGGTTTTCCATTTATTGACAGAAATATCATCTTGGGAATATGGCTTTTTCTCCCATTTTCTTCCTAAGCACCAGCTCTGCGATTCTCTGGAGGGAAGCAGGTCACCTTCTTCTCATGTTTGCTTTTTTAGGAGACTGAAGCCATAAAGAGAACTTTTGTTTCCTGAAGTATTTCCTAGAGAACAGATGAGAGCAATATTCTGAGTTTGTGGATGGCAAATGTCAAGCTTTCTGCCATCTGTTTAATCAACTGATCTGCTGCTATCTGCCAGCTATTAGCTGTTAATTTGCTTTACTGCATCAGCTGCACAGTGTCACCATTTACATCCTTTGTGTCACTTTTCTCTATTATCATGAGATGCAAAATGAATAAGTTGCAAAATTGTAACTGCAATCACATTTGAAAATGAGCCCTAAACAAAATTAAATAACATTGGCTGTGCTGATCAATGATCACTATTAAGGCTGTGCAATAAAAGGAAACACAGCTCAGCTCTAGTGGCAGAAAATAGGACCCTGTGGGCCACTCGGAGGTTAGTAACTTTTCCCTCTGAGGGATTCCACAGGCATTTATCCCATCAGCTGTATTTTCCCCCCGTTTATATGATAGTAAAAAACTGTACTTTTCACTGATGGATGATGTGACTGAGCTCACAGACCAAGATGTGCCAGGTCTGTCTGCAGCAGCTTTGCATATCAAAGCTGAGGGGACAGGGAGATACGGCTGGCTTGCCTAGGCTGAGCTGGAGATTCACTATTAAGGTGACGCTCAGCTAAGTCTCAGGTTCCCGTACCTTGGGGAGTGTGTCATGGTATTGAGGCATAGATACCATCAGGCTTTCTGGCTGCTTTAAACAGAAAGTACCTGTTGCTATTTCTGCTGCTGGATAGTGTAACTGATACTTTTGCTGCTGCTGAGGCTGCATCTAGGGAAAAAAAAAAAAAAAAAAAAAAAAAAAGTACTACTGAGGGCAACTAAGTTTCCTAAATTTGCTTTCTTCATGGACCATGACTTCAGTTGGCTTCTACTTTACGAGAAGGATCTGGAATCCCAATACCTTTGAGAATTGGAACTAAATGAGTACAATCAGGTGTGAAGCAGTAATTCAGTATAGACACATAAGGGAAAAGAATTCTTCAGCAAACCTCTTGCTTGTCTTGTTTTCTCATAAGGCAAAATCTCCAACAGGATATTATGGCTCATTATAAGATTGTATGTAAAATGGAACATAATCCTGCACTTCTTATTTTCTACATTGCAAGCCCCAAAGTTAAATTATGGTAATGTTCAGCAGCAGCCGTTGCTTACTCTTGTCAAAAGGCATAAAGCAGAAAGGTTTGTGTTCTGCTGAGAACAATATAACAAATTATATCTATGTAGGGGGTTAAACCCATGGATCTTAAATGTGCACTAGGAGAAAAGGACGGCGTAAAAAGTCTTTGCACCTATGTTTGTACAGAATTCTGGAAGGTCTTCATCTAGAGCAATCACAGAAAATTTTTCCCACGGGCAACCCAAACCCACAATAAAAATGATTTAATAAAATCAGATAGAGTTTGTCCATCTAGCCCCATCCTGCTGCTTTGGGGTGCCAGCAGAGCTCACACGGCCACACTGAGGCTGTATTGGAGCTGCCCAGAGCAGCTAGATGGGAGCTCTTAACTCCCTCTGCAATGCTGCCAGACAAAAGACCATTATTCTGAAAATTTCCATGTTGTAGACAGAAAAACAACAACAAGGCAAGCTGAATGGCCATCAAGAGCAATTAAAACCACAGGGCATATGATGCACTATTGATTTTATCTATTTCTCCATTAAAATTGCTTCAGACTGCTCATGTTTACAAGAAGTTTTATCAGATTCAGGTAATGTTAATTATAAAGCAATGCCACCAGAAGTGTGCTCTCCACAAGGGCTCTCAGGGCATGAGAAAGCTCCCACCCAGAAGCCCCAAAGCCTTGGTGGGGTGTTTTTCTGAGAGCTGGAACCAGGAAGAGGAAAGCACAGGATGTTATGTGAATGAGAATCAGAAATGTTTTGCTTAAGGCCAAATGGATGAATTGTATACAGCATTAACAGTTGCTAATGGTGAATAATTTTGCGATACCATAAATATAGTTTTTTTTTCTAGGTTGTGGGTTTAAAAGCAAACCTAGGTTGCTGCACATAGGTAAATAAGAAAAAATAGGCTTTGTTTTGTCTCAATACTTACAGAAAAGAGGGAATCAACTCTGCTGTTGCCTATGGCCGTAGCACCTATATCTCTCTCTTAGCAGGATGTGCTGATTAATGAGCACACAAACCCAGTCAGGAAGCAGGTTGTGGTGCTGGAGCAACATCCAGCCCCCTCCATCAAGCCACCCAGTGATGCCACCTGTGTCCCACCATAGCCTACTGGTCATGGGTGCATGCCAGACCAAATGGCAGTCCTTGCCCTGAAGGGCTCATGGTGTCAGTAGGCAGACACAAGTCACATTAAATAAATTACATGAAAAAGAGCCCAAACCATCGACTGTTGGAGGTAGTGTCCTCTGCAAGGACATGGCCCCATTCCCAGCTGTGCCACTGAGAAGTTTCCCTGAGAGTCCAAGGTGAGATGGAGGAAGGTCAGGTGTACAGAAACAGGGCTCTATCCTCCTACACACATTCATTTATAAATTTGCATCCATTAAAAAAAAAAAAAAAAAACAACAAAAAAAACCCCAAAAAACAAAACACAAAACAAAAAAAAACAAAAAAAAATAAAAAAAAAACCCCAACAAAAAAAAAAAACAACCCAAACCACTCCAGAGTCACTGGCTGGTAGTTTTTAATAGCAAGTTGACTGGTTTTCCTCTTAGATGCACTTCTGCTCATGTACCTCTCCTTTAAAATACAGCACCAGGTCTGGTGTTACCAATTATCCCATACACTTGGTCTTCAGCGTTATCTGCAGATGACGCTATCATCTAGTCCCGTGATAGATGGCTTTCAAGGCCCGTCAGAATGCCTCACGCTGAACCACTCACAGGAGAAGATGCCTGTACAAGCCTTGCTATCTTATGGTTTCTGAATTACTCTGTGCATGTACAAGAAACACCCCTCCAAAACAAGCAGCTTGTGTATCTTATAAAAATTACTTCTAAATCTTACATTACTCTTCTTGCTCATCTATTATTTGAGGGGAAGGTAGAGTTTCTTTTTATTCCTGTCTGTCTTCCATTAAACTAAAGAACTCTATAAATCAATAATAACCTTTTAGAGATGAACCTCTTTGTAATTATGTCTCCAAAGCCAGGTAATTGTTTGCATATTTTTATGAAGAAATAAAGAAAAGTGTTCGGTATGACCGAAACAGAAAAAAAAAAAAAAAAAAGTAATTGAAACTGTTATCAGAATTCATCACATTCACACTTTTCATGTTTTCATCAACATTTTATATTACTTTTAGAAAATTAACTTCTTTTGCACAAGAATCAAATCAATCAAACAACAGTACACACAGGAGAAGGGAAAGTACAGTCTCTCAATTGGGATCTGATTTGGGTTTTATTACAATATGGTCCTTATTAAGGATAATAATCTACAACCTCTGAGTTAAAGGAATGGTTGATTTGAGTCAAATCAATCTTTGTGTATCTCTCTGATGCCTCACTGACATTTCCCAACAGGAAGGGGCTAAGAGCCCAAACGGGAGTGATCTCCGATTAAGAAACAACACAGACATCTTGAAGGCACTTGGTTTGTAGAATAAGATGACAGCAACCAGAGCGCCCTGGGGCACTTTTCCAGGATGCCTACTCGCTGTGTGCCAGCCATCTGGGTTCATTTAAAGTCCCCGCCTGCCTCCCCATGTGTGTGTGCGTGCGCACATGCGTGTGCCCGGGGAAGGTGGGAGCAGAGGTGGAGGGGGTGTTTCAGGTTCCAGGCTTCAGTGTGGGCTGTGCTGGGGGCTAAACCCTCCCACCTGGACCTTCTCAAATCCACCAACATCATCTGCTGGTCCCTCCAGAGGAGCAATTTCAGCAGGACCAGCTGCAGGGGATATGTTTAGCATATCTTTTATTCAAAGTGAAAGATGTTAAGCAGGAAATTTCAGGAGCCCTCTTGTTCAGAGAAAGAGAAAGGAGGATCAGGGGGAGAAAATAGAAACTGGAAAACATCCATGAAATTAGTCCCAAATCATTGCCTATACCGAGCATTTCCTGACAAGCTGTCTGTCATGTATTTGCAGCAGGTTATGCAAAAGTCTCCACTGCCAGTAGCGTATCCACATGACTAATGCGAAAACCGAGCTACCGGTGTTTCAGAAACTGCATCCGCCAATGTTTTATTTGGAATTAATTTTAAAAAGGAGCATAATAATCTTTGAAGGGAGAACTCACATAGGATACGGCCAGCAGACAGCTTCAAGCCATATATTTCCTCTCCTTATTCCCCTGGATTTTAAAGCACGAGTGTATCAGCCTGAGCAGGCTGCGGCCCCGGTCCCTCGCCTCTCAGGCAGTTCACAGGGGGCAAATAAGCTTTGACATGGCCGGGAGACTCCCCAGGAACTGCAGAACAGGGAGGGGTGGGAGGATGTGAACTCTGCAGCCCCGCAAGGATGGGAAATGGGCAGAAATTCAGCAAGACTAAGTCAGTTCTGAAGATACAAACCCAGAAAATCCCAGGGAAAAAAAAAATTCAAGTGGATTCACAGCATGCTGGGCTGAGTAGCATGACACTAGAGTGAAAGAAGGACCATGCAGATCACATACACTGAACATACGGGATTGAATATATAACAGAATGAGAATTTAATTTCTCTTTGTGCTTTCATACATTTAGTTGTAATAGAAATTGAATAAATGATACAATTTTGATGGCAAATTTTTAGATTTTTAATTTTAAATATTTAATTTTAAAATCCACAAATTACTTGTAGAATTTTCAGACTGGTTTCATTGAATTAAGTGGTTTTGTCTCCACCAATCACACTCTAAGGACCAGATCTAAGAAATACTGTGGTGGCAAGATGTGACAGTAGCTGTAGCTACAGTGTGTGTGGCACAAAGAAATGATCCATCTCCATGCAAGAACAGCCCAACTTTATGTATTCCAACAGACAAAACCTTTTAATTTCCCAATAGACAAAGCACCTAGAGATAAAGAACAGTGCTGCAGCTTTTCCCAGAAAAGGAGGGTGTTTCTTGGTGAAAATTTGATTGTCTCTGTGTTTGTGCTGGTTTCATCCTCAGGCACCAGATTTTCCAGTTTCAGCTTAGATCTAGAGCTGGTGGCAATAGTTTCACAGGCAGATCTATTTTTCTGGCTGGGTCACCAGCACAACTCCTTGACACGTTCTGCAGGATAGGTGAACAAGAGAAAACTTCCAACCCATGCTATACCCTTTACCACTCTGGTTTGATGGGGAGATCCACCAATCTCACCACATCTGCAGAGATGGAAAGGGGCCTCTCCTCCCATATTTGGGCTCTCAATAGCCATCTCTTAAGAGCCTCAGCTCACCAAATTGCTCATTGCTAATAAGCAGCTGTATTATGTATCGACTCCCAGCAAAATATGGTCAAAGAAAATGGTAGCACATAACTAAATGTCCTCCTGGGACTTCACAGTTAGGTTATATTTGTGTATTCGGGTTTATATGTGCGCATTTTCTGTCTGAGCCAACATGAAAAAATGAATGAGGGAGGATTTAGCCAGATGGGACTTTGCCATCCTTGCTGAAATGTGCCCAACTTTTTGAAGCAAGAAGGTAAAACCAGAAAAGCTTTGGGGAATTACCTACTGTAATACCTACTGGTCTCATCTGTATCCTCTGACATCATGTAGATGAAGAGAAGGGCCAGCTACCTCAATTTGAGCAAAATCCATCAGGAGAGAGGATTGGATTAATTCTGCTGACCACTCCTCAGGTTAACTTATTCTTTCGACATTAATGTCTTGCATTTTTATATGTTTTTTTAGGAGTCTTTTAGGTAGCAAAACCCTGATTTTTTGGTGCAGTATAAAGATAAGAAACAGTTCCTGCTCCACAAAAGTGTGTGGAGCTAACAGTCACACCTTAGAAATAGTAATTGTGACAGAGGCACAAAGGAAGAACCAGAAAAAATACAAAGGTCTTTGCAGTCCTGTTTCTCTGGCGTATCACCTGGGCCATAGGAAACAGCCCATGAAAAAATAAATATGTTTGGAATGAAGTGGTGTTAAGAGAAAAATTGCAAATTCATTCCCTGAGTAGCCCCTCTGAAGCTGGTGGAGTTGCCCTAGGGATGAATTTGGTCAGGGATATGTCAACCGGTCATAAGATATAATTTGAACTTCTACCTTTGCCAAATGAGCGAATACACACACACCATTTATTGCCAGTTCTGTTGGTTTAAGAGGTGCTCTGTGTTTCAAAGCTAACATTTGTACCACTTGTTGCTGTGGTTGTCTCTTATTAACACAGCAAATAGCTAATGAAAATCTATGGCCTTGGAAAAAACCAGCTCATAAGTTAGGACTTTTAAATAAGTCTGCCTGACATGTACACACTGCATGGTACCCTGCTACTTTTTGTTTTATTCAGTCAGCCCATTTATAAGGACGCAAAATCATGGGGTACAAAGGTTGGGAAGGATTTTTTTATTTTTTTTTTTTTCCATGAGGAAACAAGCCTGGCTCAACTGCAAACAGCTCATGCTCTATTTAAAGTCAGGCAGTATTCATTTCTCATGCCAGAGAACCCAATTCATCCAGGGTGTAACTCTACAAACACAAGAAACTTCTACTAGAGAATAATTTAGTCCAAAGTGCTTTAAATTCTTGCTTAATTTATACATGTTTTAGTTTAGCTTTAAAGCCATCAGTTCCCAGCACCTTCCTCCAGGACCCGGTGCCCCTGTGCTGTCTCCCTCAGCAGAGCAAAAGGGAGATGGCTGAGAGCTATTTCCTTTCCCTGACATTCTTCCTCAGGGCTCCTGCTCTGCAGAAAGTGTGACAACAACCTGCCTATGATAAAAATGTGACCCATCCAGCAGTCCCATGTGTGTCCCCGGTTTTGGGCAGGCGTTTTCTGAGATCACACTTCCTTCAAGGAAGCTAAATTCCTGTTTGATTACATAGGTCTAGTTAGCACAGTTTTGCATTGCTGCATGTGCAAAGGTGCATTTCTGCAAAGCAAAAATAAACTGTATAAAGTTCATCTTAGCAACAGCTCCCTGCCCCACACCAGGGACTAAATTAGCCTATAGCATTTAAACATCAAAAACATGGATTTTCTGTAGCGTCCTCTGCTTTCCTTTAATCTTGAATATAACATGTCCATCTCTTAGCAGGAATTGTGTCTTGAGAATTTCCACCCTAAAGAGGCTACTAATACATAACGTGAAACCATGGCACACTGACACGGGGATTGTACCCCAGCTGTAATCACCAGACTTTCCCTAATGGGAGCTATATGGGTTGGATTTGCAGAGGCTCCTCCCAGAATAATTAAAGCATTGAGCTGTTACGATTTTTTTAAACAAGGTTTCTGGCCCTTTGCAAAGCATGTGTGCTATATATCCTTAAACATGACATGTTTTCCTCAAGGAGTTCCTTGTCAAGAATCTTTGTATTTAATAGTGGGTGATGATGAGAATATGCCCTAAATGAAATGTAATTGAAAATGAGATTATGTAACTTTACTTCCTCCATAAGTAGACTTTCCCTTGACATGTTGTAGTCAGGGTTTACATTGAAGTCTTTAGTGTTAAGCAAACTGACAATACAAGATTTCTTTAAGAAATTAAAAAAAACCCACAGAGATCTGATTCACATCTGCTGGTCTTCTGCAGCAGGAGGAAGCAGAGCTGCATTCCAGGGGAATAAACTTAAAAGAAAAAAATCCAGTGGGTGATGAATTTTAAAAAAAAGAGTTAGTTTAGAGTGAAAATCATGATGTCACTCAAATAAATCAGACATCAAAACAAACAAGCTTTAATTTACTAATTACCCTATTGGTTGTCAAATAAAATTTTAGTCACTCTTAGTATAGCTGCATATACTCCTCCTGAAGAAAATGGACAGAGTTTCTGTTTTATTAAAGACAACTAATTTTAATTTTTTTTTTTATACCCAGGGTTGAGAATGAGGCAATATTCTGCTTGAAAGTTTCCACGCCCTTCCAGCAGGCAAAACACAGTCTGATTAACTTATTCTCAGTGAGACCTCAATAAGAGTTTGGCTGGCAATTTCCCTTCAAACCAAAAAGTGAGAGTCAATTTACTGTTTTAAATAATGCAACAGTGCCTACACTTTAAATGTCCATACGTTGTCAAAACAATAATAGGGTTTGTTGCCTACAAAATACCAACTTCTAAAAACACTATAGTATAAAAAAATTGTGTGCTGCTCTCTTGCATTGGACCGGATTCTTTTTAATCTTGACCTGTGATTCCACAAGTGATATTCTGAAAAAACCTGTCTGTGGGGATATCCCTTTTAAATTATTTTTTTTTAACTCTTAAAGACTTGCCATTTACAGTGCTGAGTGGCTATTTCAGCAAAAAAGCATTCTTTTCTCTTGCAAAACTGACAGAAGTTACTATCTCTGAGTAGTTTTACTCACCATGTTTATCTGGCTTGCTAGATTTAGTTGAATCCGTTAGGATTTTTCTCATTCAGCTTCTTTCTGAAAAAGATGCTGATATCGGTTTCATTTTCATCTTTGCCAGGTAAATAGCACTTCTGTCCTTGAGGGCAGACCACGTGTGAATGAAATGATCAGTAAAAGTAATTACAGTATCAACAGGAGCTAAGCTTTTGCCAATGCTGCTGCTCCCACCTCAATTTTCAGTTAAACCAAATCACTTTATAAAGTGTCTGGGGACGAGATTTAGGCATCTGAGGTTGGAAACGGAGATCAGAATTATCTTTTTGCTGGGGGCAGTCCCCTCTGGCCATGTATTTAACATACATCCAGGTGGAAGGAGAAGTCAGTTGGAGTAAAGCTGTTGCTCCTGCTGTGCTGTTGAAGTTATGATAATGCACTTACAGGAATCATGGCAGTGGTTGAACGGCCAAGGAGAGGAAAGAAATAAAACAGCCCTTGATCTTCGAGCCAAACAAATAAACAGCACTAAAATGATGCTGCTACAGATTTCTGACTCATATCCTGCACCTAAGAAGCTGCAATATAGGGGTGAAGCCTACATGAGAGTGAGCTGTGCACTCTCTGGCCTGAACACAAGTGCACCAAGTTACATGGAAAGAAGAGGTAGCTCTGATAGCAAGGGTCACTGTCTTACTTCCTTCTCCATGGGGCAGCTAAATGGACAAAAATTCATTCTGATAAAGTAGATTTGCACATCTGCATGTCTGAACACTGCAAAAGATGAGTAGAATGACCTTTACGTTCAGGGAGAGCTTCTTATGAATATGTTTTCATCTGCTCAGGTAGGTTTGTTGACCAGAGTTTCATTGGAGTTTAGGACAGTCAACAAAGCAGAATTTTCCACATATGAGAACTAAAGAGGACCTCTGTCAATTATTCCTTAGTAAACTGGTAATTCCATCAGTGTATGCCCTTTTTCTTACATTTTGCACGAGACATTATCATTCTCTTACTCTATTACTGGACCATTTCTGTTTCCTAAAAATCTGGGCCTGAGGCTTAGAGATGAAGGAGGACACAGGGAGCAGCTGCAGGTGGTGGAGTGCAAGCATTCCAGCTGTGGCTCCTTGTTCCTGGCTAGTTGAATGCCAAGAACATCCCACTGAGACATTCCATGTGCAGAGCAGTCTCTTCATGCTAAGGTAGCTAATGTGGTAGTAAATACATGTGTGAATGGAGCTGCAAGTGCTGTGAGAGATTAAGAGGCTGGGGAGCTGGTACCTGTTACTGAGAAGCTGGGGTCTTCTGTGATCTCCTGGCATCAGTTCTGACCCTTAACGTTCCAATTTGGGTAAACAGGACACCACTGTAATGGTTCAAATAACTCCAGCCAGCATGGGTTTGATCTGCAGAGGCACAGTTCAACATGAAGGGCTGGGACAACCTCTGTCCTCAGACTCCACACCAGGACTATGACAAGTTTGGCTTCAGCCTGACAACAGGGGGCAAGGGGCAGTGTGCCCAGGGCTCTTCTGGTTCTGAGGCTGGTTGGCATGGGATGGCTTGTGTCCGTGCTATTAAACTGTCAGTAACCCCCAGAGGGGGTTAAAAGGCTGAATGATTGATTTCTAGTGCCTGGAAACATTCTTCAGGGCTATTTAATTTATTAGTATGGACAGAGTCAATGTGAACTAACAACCAAGTCCAGACAAGGAGCTGGAGTCCGGCTGTAGAAGTAGCATCATCAGCTGTCCATAGCCAGGAGGCAAGGGTGGGGAGATCAGAAGTATTGCTCCAATTTGCTACCACATTTCTGTTTTTCTGTGTTTGCTGTCCCCTATACCGGGCAAATTTTGCTCTCTTGTACTTTGGCACTTAATGGTTGTGAGTGGAGAAATATTGCCACCTGTGAGCACTGTGACATCCCTGTGTTCCTTCCATGGGATAGAGATTGAGTCTATAACATCTAAGAAAATGCTTAGACACATACACACCTCCAAGCACTAGATTATTGCTGTATAGATTTTAGAACAAACACATGTGATACCAGACAGTCAGATTTTTAGTTTCACTAATAAAGTAGGTTGAAAAACATAGAAAACTCACTAATCTCCAGCCATATATTAATTTTGCTGCATGCAAATCTGATTGGTACATGTTTTAATAGAAGGAAGAATTAATGATGAAGCAGTGCAGTTTATCAACAAATATTTTATCACAAAGCTCTCAAAACCTAATATAGTGCTTTCTCCACTCAAATGTAATTTTTCAGCAGTCCCAGTGAACCCGTCCAACTTTTCAGTGAAACTAACATCCTTTTTTTTTTTTTTTTTTTTTTTTCCCTGGGCTGGTCTGTTCCTTGGAGTCTTCTTATGCACATATGCCATTTTCTAGCCTGATTCTCCCTTGTAGTACTGAGCTGGAAGCTCTTGCATCTAAGCCACTACCTGTTGGAGTCCAGGGCATTCCTTTGGCTGCCCTGGAGGGTCAGAAACCTGGACAGGGGCGTCTGGGACCCCAGCCCAGAGCTCAGAGAGACACTGGCTTTGATCTCAATCCATGGGAAAGACTTCCTACACTGCAGGATGGATTGCAGGCCACAAGAGTGTGAAAGATTGTAGTTTAGCTTATCACAGGGTGAAAAAACAGTAAATTTAGATTTATAGCATTGAAGTGAATGGAGGCAAGATGGAGGATTTGGGGCATTGTCTCCTGCTTCTTCCTTCTTCTTCCCTCACTCCATTTCAGCAGTGATGGTGGCACAAAGTAGTTTAAGGGGATTGGGTCAAAGTAGAGATGACATTTTTAGTATAAGTGATAAGTATTGGCAAGTAATGATAAATAAAGGATACGTAGCAATTAGTATAAAAGATAACGACAGCCCAGTTCGGGAGGAGTCACCAGATGCCCAGGCAGCTGCAAACATCTTTGTTGGGCACTGAGAAAATTGTAAGATAAGAAAAATAAAAGAAGAATGCAACCTTGAAAAATCAGAACTTGAAGACTCCGTCTCTTTCATCCGTTTGGCACAGAGCTTTGCAGAGAGCAAAAATACTCTAAAACCACCTGAATGTCGGGGAAAGCCCACGACAACTACCTACAGGCATAGTGGAAGTGAGCCACAAAGAAGACAGGATCAGACAAAACACCGAAGCATTTGAAAAGAAATTGCAAAGAGGAAAAGAATATTACCTGGATGAAACTGGGCAAAAGTTTTGCTATCTCTTTCCTTCTGGAGCCTTTTTGTCCACTATTTGCTCTGTCTTTTATGTTATCCCTTGCACTGTTTTATCCTTGCATCCCCGGGATCCCTTTCCTTCTGTCAATGCCTCACTGTCCTGTCCTGCTCTGCACAGTGTATTCTCTGCTTTTCTATTTCCCCTGTGCTTACCAACCCTCATGTAGCCCTAAAGCTTCAGAGAAATTGATGCAATTTTTTTTTTGTCGTATGTGGCTCATTTTCTTTTTATGACAGCTGCATTTTTCTACTTCTTATCTGTATTTGTATGTAAACATAATCTCAAATTCCCTTCATATAAAAGAGGGGCAGCTAGCACAAATGGCCAGCAGAGCTATTGAAAAGCCACCACAGGACATATATCTGTATGAAAGAATACACTGCTTTTTGATACCAGTAGTAGCAAGGTCATTAATGGCAGGAATAGGAGACAAACAGTGTTAATAACAGGCTAGTGAGGAACTGAAGGAGCTCCATGCTTCCTATGAAAGCTTTTAGGATTTTCTTCAAATCCTTCCCTGACAGGAAAGGAACGAGAGGACTGGGAGATTTCTTCCACCCTGGCTGTTTCTTTGGTACACCACAGCCAAAGCAGGATGCCGTGAGGATAAGGGTTTCCTGCCTGGCCGATGAATATGTTATACATTGACCATGGTGGCAGTGGAACTACCTCTATCTGCCCTCTTCTACCTGCAGTTCTCTGAATTCATAGAGGATTTAGATTATAACTTTCAGGGTAATTGTTGAAATCCTCACTCAATGGGGAAAACGGAGAGGTTATGAGGGATTAAGAGGTTGAGAAGGAAACTGAAAATGTTATAGTCTGTTTCTTTTGACTCTTCCCCTATTAAACTTCTTACTCTCGAGGCTCATCCACCTGGATGGACATGAGTGAGGTGGCTCATTCCCATGTGACTGTGAACAAGAATTTGGTTCAATGGCTAACCTAGTTTTAAAACTTGGAAATAGATTTTTCTCCAACAGCGGTACAATTAAGAACAACAACTACTTGGGATCTGGCTTTCATTTCTGCTGTTTACAAGTTTAATTTAGGTTGGGTTAGACCTCTGTGAACTTAAAAATGAGCAATTGCGATCAGCTGTTCACTGACCAGCTGATCAAGAGCTTCTTGCTAAATTAGGGAAGAGGAATAATTAGCTTGTCAACATTTAAACCCCAGAAGTCTGTAGCAAAAGGTTATTTTGAAGGATTCCTATCACCATATTTATTGACCTTTAAACTCTTCATCTCTTCTGTCATTGATGTTTAATCGAGTCACTTAGGCTGTCAGGCTAATAACTAAGATAATGAAGTAGTCTAGGACCTTGGTTTGGTACTTTGTTATTCTAATGCTAATTTTAGAATGCTAAAAATAGGTTCACTAAAAATAAGACATTGTGGGTGGGTTTTTCTCCTAAAACAATTGAGCTTCTGTTACTTCCCTTCCCAAACTATTAAGATACCATTAGATTTCAAGAGGTTATTTTGCAGTAAAATTTAATTGTAATTTTTGTTGTGAAGGGCTTTGTAAGCCAAATTCCTGGGCAGGTTATACTTGAGGAATAAAGAAAGATGGATTTGTAACTTGTTTACAATTCTGTATTGCTAAACATGAAGGGAAAATAACACTTATGTCACACTAAGTGCACCAGGAAGGTGAATCATTTTATTAAAGGACAATATCTTTAAAAAACAAAGTCACTGAAGCAGGAGTGATTGGTACTAAAATGTTTTAATAGTATGCTGATTGCATGGAATGTCTGTAAGGACAATTTAGGTTCTTCAGACGTTTACCTGAGCTGCTTTTTTTAACCTTGAGTTGCTCAAATTTTTTTTAAGCATGATTTTGTTTAGCAAATTTCTGTGTGCACAATGCTTGAGCTTCAGATAATGTTGATATGGCTGCAACTTCTTTATTTACCGCTTGGTTCCTGGTAAATACGTTTACCCTGCAGCCGTTTCAATATATTTGTATTTTGGTGTAGCTAGCAATATGTATAGATGTGTGAAAGCACTATGCAGGAAAGAACACAGTACTAAAACCAGATTCTGAGAAGAAAAAGAGAGCATCTAAGTATGTTCTTAAGAATACTAGCTTGACACATATTTTTCACAAATCACTTTCTTACTTTCTTAGAAAATCTCCCTCTTTCTTTTTTTGGTTTTATATGCAGATTTTTTCCCCCTAAACAAGAGCCCCATCTATTCAGATACTCTGTAATTCCCAGAATATTAAATCAGTTTATGAGTTTTTGCTTTCCTTTTAAAATAAAGTGACTTTTTTTCTTCAGCCTTCCTTTTGACAGTAATGTGCCCTTACGGCCTGTGAAGGGTTCTATGAGATTTCAGGCCATAAAAACATTGAGGGATGTGTTTTCCTGGAAGATATATTGGAGACTGTTTTATGTATTGGAAAATTGTGTTTCAATGGGATTTTGTTTATTAGTACTAAAAGAAAAATAATTTCTTACTTTTTTTTTCTTTTTTTTTTTTCTTTTTTTTCCCCCAAGGTGTAAGCTCCTCTTCATTTTAAAATCCTCTGTTTGCTATACTCCACCAGTTTGACCTTTGCAGCCATAAGGACACTAGGCTATTTTATTTTCTCTGAAATGGAAGTTATGCAGACAGCCTTAGATGTCCTATAGCCTGACAAGTTTCCTGGATTATTATTTTGGAGGACACAGCTGATTGTGTTAGGCAGGGGGAATAATGCTACCACTACTCCCTGAGTCTGTTGCAATCTCTGTCTCCCCTGGCCCACAATGATTCCTGTATTAATGCTGTGTGCTCTGTCTAGGAGTAGAAGCAACTCCTCCAGGCTAAAAACGAATCTGTTTTATGTGTCTGGTAACTACTGTGCACATTGAAGACACCACACAAACAACAGTAATGTCTTTGAGATTCGTTACATCATTTACTGCACTTTCGTACGGGGCTTAAACCTGGTGGCCCCTTAATGTTCAATAATTCTGAATGACTGCTATGATCTGGCATGGCTCATACCGTCATCAGGGGAAAAATCTTTCTTCTTGTGGATCCATGGCCTTGAATGAGATTTTGCTTCTAGTGAAAAACATTTTCTGGAATTTCTTTACGATTGCTGCAGGCCAAGAAAACTGTCAAATGTTTCATTCAGAAACAAGACTTTATCCAGATAAGCTAACTCACGCTGACCTCTTTTAAAAGGACATCCTACCAAAAGTACATTCTCCTGCATCACAGTGCCTTCTGAACATACTTCCCCCCAGCATTGGCTGGAGCACCTGTAAAAGCTGAAAGGCAGCATGGAGCACCAGTCCTGCTTTTCTATTTTTAGTCCACAGCAATCTTTCTGTTAAGTATGAGCTTCCCAAGTTGCAGTTTGGGAATGAGGCAGTTCTGGGTTAGAGTGAGTATCAGAGGCAGTCGAGTAGAGGCAGTAGAGGCAGTATCAGAGATAACCACATTTCCCAGGCATATTGACTACCCCATGCTCTTAGGATGGCTTACTGAACTTCATGTTCATAATCTAATGCTGCTTTGGTGCCCCATTTTTTGGCTGCTGATAGAAAGCACACTTGCCTGGGAAAGCAGTTTCTGCATGTCAACATGGATATCTTAGTCACAGCTCTGGGGGAATATATAACAGTGTTTTAACTAGTCCTTCCCACACAGAGAAGAGCTGTTTTGTACCATCAAGTGCACCACACATAGATCACAGCATTGTTGTAGCCAGTGGACTTGCTATTTCAAATTAAGATACACCCTTATAGAAATATATATATATCCACTTGTATGCCGAGAGAATAATTTTATTCCCATAACTTGCAAGAGTGTTGTAGTATTCTCCCAATTATAAATTTTGATTTTCCAAAAGATTTTCTTTATGCAGAAATGTTGCATGAAGACCATATTTCATCTGCATCTCCAAGTTATTCCTCTGATGAGCATTCTCGCTACTCACTAATTATTACTCTGAATTTGTTCTTGGCAGATACCTGTTAACATCTCAGTTCTCATTGCTCTGGGAGCAGCCACTGCACTCAAATTTGGTTTTTCTTTTCTCGGAAAAGAAAATTATTATTGGGAAATTCACTGCTTCCATCCAAACCCGCAGGTTTTCCCAGATAACATGAGCTAACAGTACTTTGTTAGATTAAACTTAAACAGGAGCTTAGTCTCAACATTCATACAGCCAAAAACTGGTTGCAGCACTGATTACAAGGGAAGCAGGCTTGTGTCTGATCTGGATCCCTAGAGCCCGGTTAAGGACATGCTCCCCAGCTATATATCCATAGCAGAGATCCTAAAAGCAGCCCCACACAGAGAGAGGTACAGGAGGCAGTGACATCCTCACTGTCTAATGCTGCTGTGCATCCTTGCACACACACTGGGTCTGCAGGGCCCCCACACACTCCCCGACCCTATGGCTCCAGGCCTCCCTGCTAGAGCCACCTCCACCCACCAGCACACATCTCCTGGGACAGCGCACCCCAGCCTGCACCTCCATGCCCTTACACTGAGTCTCTGCTCCCAGACACAGCATTATTCTTCAGTTTCTTTGGAATGGTCAGGGAACTCATGCCTCCCGTCTGCTGGATGGGCCACACAAACGTGCCACCCCCTCTGTCACCATCAAGAAGAGGGCTTTCTGCCACCACAGGGCACCAATCCCACACTGGAATCGCAGTGCACCAAGAGTTTTTATGACTGAAAAAAGCTGTTTATTTTTGGCTCTCACCAACCTGCTGGAAGATGATACATGTCTCATCTATAGAAGGACTCACCTCCCCTCAATAAACCCCAGAAATTACCTCCCTTCTTTTCCTAAAGAGCTGATGGCATGTTCTTCAGCAAATCTGGACTCTGCTTGTCCCTGGCCAGATCCCTTGGCTCCACCAGAAGGAAATGCTTGAGGCCTTGAACTGGGGGCTGTCAAGGGACACACCAGCATATGCTGGCTGCAGTCCTGCAGAGCAGAAAGCAGTCACACTGTGGCATTCAAGGGATAGGAGCAAACTACCTGCAAGCTCGCTCCAAAATTAGGCTCCTGCCCCAATTTCTGCCTTCCCTCAGCTACAAAGAGCTGCTTTGGCCCAGTAGAGACAACCATTACTACCAGAAACCTGCTGCAGATTTCCCACGTCTTAGGCAAATCTCTTGGTTGCCTCAAGGCATTTCTCCAGCCTCAGGTTTAGGCACCGGAATCCTGCCCTAGATGGCAGTAGTAGGACAAAGAGAGATGCAGAGCACTCGTGTCCAGTGGATGCCCTATCTTGGATACGGCCCCGCAGCACTGCTTAAGCCTTTATGCAACTTGAGCACACGAAAATGAAAGCTCATTGATGTTGCATGGCCAGCTGTAGCTTGCAGGCACACCAAAATGGAAAAACTCATTATTTCTACTCATAGTCAGCCAGAGCCTATTTTTCAAGGCATATTAAGATTTCTCTTGCCAGTTATCTTCTACAGAACACAATTATATGAGCTTCTCATTAACAGAGAGACCTCCCTGCCTGTTGCGGCCCCATTCCGGGCTGAAGGCGCCTGTACACTAGGCTGCAAACTGCACACACTGGGACACTCACGACTTGGGCTAGTGCTGGTTCAGCACTGCCCTGAGTAAACACTGCAGCCACTCATCCAGCCTCCTGTTTTTGCATTCCGGGATATTTCAGGAACACATTTGAGTTACAAGCTTCACCGCAGCTGTACTGACTCTGAAAGAGAAATGGTGGCCTTAAAAAACATTCTACCTCTCTAACTCAGTGACGGGATTTCCAGATTGTGAACTGAACAACTTAGTGTCAGAGATATTACTCTTTGGCTATTCAATATACTTGGATGAATTGCCTATTTCCTGTGCCCTTATGGGCTTTTTGAAGATATTCCTTCTGTTTAGAAAAAAACCTTCATTCTTCATTACACTCTAGGTACCTGAAAAATATTTTGCCAAGTGACTAAGGACTTCAAAGGAAGTCAGAGTCTTTGCCACAGATGCCTTTAATGTCGGACGTAGCTATGCTTTTATTTATACATTTATATTATATATGTGTGAGCATGTCTGTGTATACACATATGAAGATATTTATTCTAGAAGGGGTTCAAATTATTTCTTATGGATTATTATTTTACACTTATACTCATTGTACTGGAAAAGCTTATAAATAAAAAATGCTACCAAAAATTACAATTCAGAGTTTTTAATCTCTCACACTTTAAAAATAGCTGCTTTTCCCTTTGTGGGAATGCAGTGGCGTCCTGCCACTGCCCATGCGCACAGCTGCCTGACTGTGGGATGCGTTAAACAGGAATAGCTCACACAGTCTCAATGACTGTATGATTTAACGAACTTGACTCAGATGTATGAGAATATAAAGACAGTGAATATGCAGCTGATGCGTGACAGGGGATAAGGGTTTTGCTAGATACCACAGTAGCAGCACCACATTTTCCGGACAAGAGCATGATGACTGCATTTTTGGGTGTTTGAGTAAAGAAAGGGTTTGTATGTGCACGGGGAGATTGGTTTTCCCTGGAATAGCTCGAAGTCCTGTAGGTGCTGAGCCCAGCTCACATAAAATTTTTCTCAGAATGCAAGCTAGGAGTTGGCTTTATCTCCACAAGTCAGTATTTGCTCTCTTTTCTGTGCCAAATCATTCCATCTCCTGTGTACTGAACTGATCACTGGTTTATCATTTTGAGAACAATAATTTGAGTCCATGTTTCAGCTAGAATTTCCTTTTTTCTTCCTCTTTCTTCCTCCTCCTCCTCCTAGCTTGTCACCGTTTGCCGCTGTGTGGTGACTTGCTGCCATAGGGCCCTGAATGTTTTCCAAACTCGCTAATGACACCCTTCCTACATCAAATGATTCACCCATTGCTTCCAAAATGGGAGGTCACCCCTTTTCCTTTCCTACAGAGTCTCATATAGTGCTGCTGGAGAAAAACTGTCAGCTGTATTTAAGTGGTATGCGTGGTTATATTTCACCAATGTTTGAACAAGTCTTTCAGGACTGCTCCCGATGAAGGCACACACTGTTTATTCCTGTTATTATTAGCCAAAAATGCAACTGAAAAACTTAATTTCAAAGCAGATGCAGACATTGCAAGTCCTCAGGCAAATTTCTGGCATGACAGCCAAAGGATCTTGGTGTTACTTGTCTTCTTCAGCCTGCTACTGAAATAAAAAAGCTTGGCTGCACCGTCCTAAATCTGATAATTTCCAGAGAAGCCTCGATTCTCCAGCTGCCACCTCTCAGTGTAGGGCCATGCCACTGCCTTGTAGGACCACAGGAGGTATCTTTGAGAAAGGACTTTTTGAAGTCCTATTGCCACTTCCTGTGCCATCAACTGGGCATACGAATAGAAGATAGGAGATATTCCAGAGTAAGTAGAATCCTTTTAAGGGGATGTCTGAGGGTGATGAATTTTTTCAGAACAAAAATTTTGGTCAGTAGATCTTGTGGCAGAAAAGCTTTTAAAATTTTGCTAATCTCAACAATGGGTTCCCATGAATAAAAACACCCACTTCATTAAGCAGAGCCACAGTGCCATGACTCCCAACTGTGATTTAGCAGGAAATATTTCAAAAGTGTGTGTCAATGTAATATCTAAACTCTGTTCTGGGAATATAAAAATGCAGAGACCCACTCAGAAGGACAGTATATCAATTCAGAGATGAGAAGTCATATCATATTTCATCAAATATAATTCTATTCATGTATTCAGTTGTACCCCACTGCCAGCCATTGTAGGAAGCAACAAATGTGTTGCTTGTTATGCAAAAGTCTCAAGGCTCCTTCCTCCTGGAATAAGTGAATAGCACTGGCTCAAACCCCACTCCAAACTTCTGGGCTCACTGAGCAGCCTCCCAAGGGGCCCTCAGAGGATGACATCTCGCTGTGTGTGACTGCAGAGGTTACGCACCAGGGGACTTGCATGGGGGAAATGGCGCTTGGCTTGGGAACGCACATCCTGTCACAGCTGGGGCCACACGCCAGAGTCGTTTAGAAGGAACATTCCTGTAGCGAAGTGCCCTATCATTGCAACACTTACCAGGAGCTGAATAGTTTTATAAACTTAGTGTAACGATGTCTGACCTGCCTTGAAGTCTTTGAAAAGCGCAGCCTCATCCTGTTCTGCCAATTTCCCGAACCAGCCATGGTAACCTGGCACACGCAGAGGTCACTCAGCTCTGCTCCTGTTCTCATATCTCTTCCCTTCAGGAGCCCTGCTAGAGGCTTCTTGTTGGAGAATGACCACAGCTCACTGTAACTCTGAGCAGGGTCCTTGATGGAGAGCTGTACTGCCCACCACAGTGCAGAACCTCTTCTGCCCTCTTCCTGTCATCTGCTCCTCTCAGGCTCTCCTCCAGTTCTGCCTGTGCAGTATTATTGTTCCATCTCTTGTTTTCTCAGCAGGCCTTCGAGGTACCAGCAGGTTTATGCTGCTGAGTTTTCCTGCATTTGAACTAAGGAAAAGGAAAGGAAAAAAAGAAGAATTCATCTCTGTGTCTGTCTGAGATCTTACTGCACTGCTACAACTGATAGAAAATCTTATTAAGCAGCAAGGTACAAACTCAACTGTTGAACAGATCCCACTGCGCTCTGAAGTTCAGGAGTACTCAGGAGGAGATGAAAGAGCAACAGGAGAACCTCAGGGCTGGGACCAGTGCCTGGAAAAAAGGTGATATTGTAGGACAGTCAACAAATAGATGATCAACACTGCACTGCTGTGTTGAATCAAAGGAAGCATCTCATCAGATTTCATTACAAGTCCTGAGAAGGAATGGCAGGTGAAGCAAGAAGTTGGGACTGCTGCATCACACCATTTGTTACAACTCCTTTCTAAAATTCCAGCAATATATCCCAGCATATATCCAAAATGTATAGAAAGACCAAAAGTGATTTAACTCAAGCTTGGTGTAAACTATCAGGAGAACAACTGTAAAAAGTAGTAAATTTAAGATCAAACTTTAAAGTGTTCAGAAATGCAAAATTGGACAGGGAGAACAAAAAGCTTAGATTCTTTTTAGTAGCATAAATTTTCAATACCTTTGCACAAAAGTCTTCACATTAAAAGAGGGCTAATAATGCTGCTAATTCTTGCAATTTTATAATGGATTTTAAGCACTTTAAAAAATCTAATGATAACATAGCTCCTCAAAATTCATCTTTAAAGATGAAGCAAAACAGCACAGAAAAAAAATCTCATGTTTGAGGATTTAACTCACACAATCAATTCTTCTTGGCCATAGTGAATTAAAACAGGATATCGCAACTATGCACATAGCAGCTTTTGTTATGAAAGACATCAGGTGTAAGTACAGAGGTCAAACATTGTCTTTCATTCTGGAGATGAATCAAGTTGTAGAGAGTTTTAGATCCCATTTATTGCAATGTTTTTCCTTTTTTAATGTAGTAATGGAAGTAATTTCATGGGCTCTAAGCCTTGTCTCTGCTTGAATGCAAAGAGCACAATAGTCTCCCTTAATCCCCAACATAAATCTGGGTAGTCTTCCAAAAGAAATCAGACAAATTATATGGGAAAAATAATTAAGTGGTTTCAGCAGAGGGATTTATGTGTTTTCCCCGCTAAATAAAAAATTAATGGGGATGGAGTATCAGCAGCTGGGATCTGCTGATGTATTCATTCTTGGTTTGATGGTTCTTCTGCAAAAGTAATGGGGAGTCCTTCCCATTACAGTTATAATTCTCATTGGCATCAAAAGGGAACACCATTGGCAAAAACTGAGTGGTTTTGAAAATCCCAGTAACAGTATTTTTCGATTAGACTCAATTTTATTGGTGAGTTGTGCACTATCATGTGATGTAACAGGCACAAATATCTTTCTTTGCTCAGAGCGTGGGACAAGAAATGAAAAAGGGGAGATTATTTACTTTTTGGGATGAGGAAGGACATTTGCCATGCAAGGTGGAGTGCTCTGCACTCTATTTTGTCCCTCTGCTAAAGCAACGTTTACTATTTTCTTCTGCTTTTTCCTGTTTCCTCTTTACATCATTACCAAAGCAAAGTTTGTTTATTTTGTCACCATAACATCTTTACCTCAGACAGAAATGCACCTAAATAACCCCTGTGAGTCTGATGCCAAGGTTACTCTGTGAGTGAGCTGGCAAGGGATGCTGTTGGAGGCATGCAGCCAGGACACCTTCCCAGGGATGCTACACCTTGACCTCATACTCTGCCTGTCTGCCCTTGCACACCATGGGACACGACCTCCCACCTGGATGGTGGCTTTTGGCTTCCAGAAAACAGGGAAGTGGTAAAGAAGCCCTTTGGTTGCTTGATCCCATCCATGGACTGGATCCATCCAGGCACCATCACCCACCAGAAACTGTTTATTTATTTCATGACTTGTACTGGCCCCATGGCAAAACCTGTAAATACTGCCTTTTATCCCTCTTAAAACTCAGGAGAAATGGGAATGTTGTCTTAGTACATTCAAGACTGAACTCCTTTGAGAGAAAAACAAAACATGTTTTGCCTCCGTTTATTAAGAGTTTTCTCCAATGTGTGTGAAGGGGTCTTTATTTTACAGAAATATGAAAAGGAAAAGGCCTGTGGTTCATAGCCCTACTGATGTGGAGTGCTCACACCCTCTGTCTGGCTCAGAGCAGCAGGAGTGATGTTTGATAATCTCCCCCAAAAGGGAAATTTCTGCATCTGCACTATATTTAAATCACTTTTAATGGGATGAGTGAGAATTCAGGTAAAGGATTTGGGAGAGACGAGAGCAGTACAAGAATAATTCTTGGAGGTACAAGACACGAGAGAAGATAGAGAGGAGAATAGTGTCCATTGAAGGACGAGGGAGCTGGCCAGAAGTTTAGGCTGACCAGGTATGAAACCAGGACTGCAAAGTGTAGGGCACAGATTGATCAAGACAAGAGTTACTAAAAAAATATAAAAATATAACAGAAAATGAGTGGGAACTTAAGGAACTTTGCATTTGTCTGTTTGAAAGGTCTCCACGCTTTGGGATAGCCAAGGCATGGTTGGCCTGAAAAAGCTGCTTCTGGGCTCTTGCAGAGCTTTTGCTTCCTCGCGCTTCTCAGCAGTAATGCTTCAGCAATGTATATGTTGGAATTAAAAGACTATATTTGTTAATTTGCTCAAACACAAGCGGGTAACTCTGGTTCAAAATTTGATATCCTTCTATTCTTGGGATAGAAGACTGACAGGAAACAATAGGGGCATAGAAATATGAATCATCATTCTTCTATTTTGCTTTTAGAAATCATTTTAATATTTTTCAGTTTTTCTTGCATGGATTTTCTGCGCACATTTCCCCTCTTCCTTGTTTCTGGAAAGTGATCACTGGGTACAATCCCCTTTGCTTCACAGCAACCACTAGTGCTGTGGGAAAAGGTGGACTGGGCTGGGATGCTGCTAAGAGCCCCGGCTGGTGTGACAGCCCCAGGCACAATGCACACACCTCTGCTGCCCTTTCCTCTTCCACACCTCCATTGCACCAGCTACAGATGCTCCTCTTTGTTTTGGAGATGTCCCTTTTCTCCAAGCACTGATGTCCTATAATTTACATGAGGTGAATAGAAACACCGATTTTTTGTTGACTTAGCCCCAGCTGCTCAGGTTTGGGAGTCAGACTGTGGCTGTACTGGGCTAAGGAAAACTTGTTTGCATATTGCAATTGTAAAGGCTTACATGAAAACGTGAGTGATTATACACACTTCAAATTACTAATTTGTCCTAGTAGGTAAACAGAGATGTCTGTGGTCAGGGAACAAACAGGTTTACACATCCTGTACGAAAACCTGGGGCTGCAGCCTTCTTCCATTGTTTGCTATTTACATGATGAAAATCTAATTGACAGTTAAGATGCCAGAGGTTAAAAATACTCTGCAAACTTAGCTGAAAAAACCCAACTGTCAAGAGTTCAGGTAGCTTCTGTTTTTTTTAACGTGCTGTCAGTAGTACATTCACACTTCAGGAGGCTCTCATATAAATATTTGCTTGCAAATGCCACCAGAACAGAAAACTACATAGTGAGTCCTGATGCTTTGAATGAGGATCTAAGCCTAAATTGGCCAACTGTTTTATATAGCCTGCTTTGGTAAACCTGCTCCAGACGATCTCATTTACTCTTTATCGTCCAAATATTTGTAGAAAATTTGTTTACTTCTAATTTTGAATAAGCCCCTATATTTTCAAATATCTTCCGCAATATTGTGTACTTAGAGGACTGCATCCTCAAATGTTGCAAAGCAGAATAACTATAGTGAACTTTAATGAGCTGAAGATCTGGCCAGCCTGATCCATATGAAGAATTAACTGCTTTATTTTTAAACTGTTAGTAAATTAAGTTAAACTGAGATATAATGCAATTGGCAATTGGCTTCTAAGCTTTACCAGATTCTTATCGTAGTAGCTGTTAGAAGGCAAATCAATGGTCTTCACTGATGACTTAAAATTATACTCTGTAATATTTTCCTCCCTTAGTCATGGATGTTCTGAGGTTCAAGGTCTGAAAAATTAACTTTATCTTCCTGGTGGACTCCTCTCTGAAACCTCAACTGTCTCGAGATCAAAGAAGATCCCTTGCCCGTGTTGTCATTTTGAGTGACAGATCAGCAATGTGTAATTCAGTAGATCAACCCCTACTATGAAAATAATAATACACCTTCTTGAGTTAGATCGGTAAAATCAAAGCGATGGTCTAACACAATTTCATCCTTCAGAAAGAAGTCATTCTTGAGCTCACAATAACCTCAGAGGTTTTTTTTTTTTTTTTTTTTTTTTTAATCTGTTTCCTAATTAACCGTTTCACGGCCCAAGCCCATGCTTCATTTGTCTTTTATCACTATACCACATATTCTATTTTTTTTTTTTTTTTTTTGGCTTCTTTTTGACCCCCTTTGCTTCTTTTCCCCCTCCTTGGATAGCTGGGAATTATTTTAAGGAAATAGCTCAGGGAAAAGTTTACATGTGGAGGCCTCAAGGAAGCAGTGAATATTTTTGGTACCAGTGTCATGAAATAAAAATTTCTGTAAAATCTGCCAACAATGTCAGTCAAATTCTCTCTTAATGTCTGTGTGTGCCCCACAGAGTTCTTCCTGGGATCGTAAAAATACATTTCTACCTGCTGCAAGAGAAATCTGCTAAAGCTCAAAACCGATGAAGGTGAGAAGGACAAATGAGCTTTTGGGATGTAACTGGGAGGTAAGTTGACAAAGCATTTTTGGAGGACAACATTTCTGTTTTACAGGGAGAAAAAAGACACAATCTCACTTTTGGCAGCTGCTTTTTTTTTGCCGAATTTGCAGTTCAGTTTTTCCTAATGTTTGCTTTAGTCATACTTAATCCTGACAGTCCTGGAGATGAGAATATTTGAATGTACACTCGGAAAGTTTCTAGCACATGTGCACGTCTTGTATAATATCTGCAATCCCATGTGCAGTAGCTAGTAATTGCAGAAAGGCCACAGGGGATCAGCAGCTTTGCTCTGCAGCAGTGACCAGTACCAGCTGCTTCAAAGGAAGATGCACAAATCCTTGCAATAAGGTTTTACAGCATTGTTGGTATCTAAGGTAGCTTCCCTCTCATTTTGGCTTGTTAAGGATGGCTCTTGAGATGGCACATAAAGGGTCAGCAATTCTGAGTTCTCTGCAACTCTGGCACTGCCAAGGAAGTATGGGAAGATCAGGTGCAGAGTATCTGTGAACTTTGGCATGAAGAATTTGTTAATTTTCCTGCTTCAAACTAAAAGGATTTCAAAGGCAGAAGCAGAGGCCCCTCTGCTGCATGCTCCACTGCTAGCTCTTACACAGCCACTTTGGACTATTTCCTCTGTCCCCTTTCCACTGCAACCTGTGCACAGGAACCCCAGCTTTCACCATCTTTCAAGCTTTCAGCTGCCCACGCCTGCTGCGGCCGGGAGGAGGAACGGAGGAGCAGCACATGCAGAGCTCTGGTGTTTCCTCAGTCCCTCGGGACAGACTCTTCACATTTGCTCAGTGACACCACGTACGTGCAGTACCATGGCAGTATGTCATGTCAACTGGATAATGGAGTGCCACAAGCAAACCTGAGACAGGGCAACAGGATGCTCTCTGTCATTCCCACCTTCCCTGTCTGACATTGCAGGTAGAAATGTGCACTCTTTGCAATGCATACTGCATGAACTACTGGACATCTGAAAACTAGGTGGGATGATAAAACCAAGTGTATCACAAAATTCATCCACTGTTTTTCTTTATTGATGGTATTTCACCACTGGATATCTTTCCACAAGCGTAAACTGCTCTGACATTTTCATACTCCTAGACCCAAAATTCCAGGATATTCTCTTCCATCTGATGAGAACAAGAGACTGTTTCATGTCAAAACATGGGATTTACTCAATTTGCCTCATTGAATTAATGTCAGGATTTTATGTTAAAAGTTCAGGATGCTTATTAACTTTTGGGAGTAAATACAAAAGCTCTATTATATACCTTTACTGTATTAAAAAACCCCAACCAATCTTTGATGTGTTCAGCATGCAACTTTTTGAAGTTTCAAATAGTATGGCAGGCGAAGCGTGGAGCAAAGTGCCTTTGCTTTGGTCCCTGAGACTATTGACCTGTGATCTCAAGCAATAAGCAACTAATAAAAGCAAAATTAAGATACTGGAACATATTTTCTTAGAAAATTAGGCTTTTCTTTGTTTTAGCAGTCTCAGAGTCTCAGCAGTGTCTGCAAGCTAACAGAAATTAAACTGCTTTCAAAGGGAATAGCAAGCTGTACAGTCAGAGTTTAAAACCCTTTACATTCATTAAAATGTATTTGAAGAAAGATAAATCTTCCTTGCATGTCAGACAGCCATCTTTTCTGCTTTATTTTAAAAGCTGCTTTCCAGAGGTCTGAGGGTAAACAAGCATGCAACGACCTCTTTAACTGCACAATTTTTTACTTTTTTTCCCCTCTCTAATAAAAGAGTGTTTATGACTTCATACACAGGACTGGAAAGAAAAGGATGTGACTAACAAAGATTAAAGGTATAAAATCCACAGGCAATATTTAAAAGTAACTTTGACAAGCTTTATTTAATGTTGTATATGAAAATAAATTATTTCCTCTGTCTGTTTAAACCAACTATTGCAACTTTCTTTTTTTCTTCTATTTTTGCACTTAGATAATTTTATTACTTGCTATCAGCTTTTATCTGAACCTAATGAAGGTTTGGCAGAGCCGAAATACAGTAATAACATACCCTGTATTAACTGAACATACAGCATTAAAAGATAAATTTTAGAAACAATTTCAACTAGAAGATTAACCAGCTTTATGCAGAGAACATTGCAATCAACCGATCTTAATTTTCTGGTGTTAAATGGGATGACTAACCACCGTGATGGTATGGCTATTTTCATAAACACAGATTATTTAGAAAGAAAAGGGTACTTTTCAAGCATTGTAACTGCCACCTTTTACTGGTCTAACTAAGGCAAAAACAATTTACATCAGTAGAGTCACAGGGTTTTCTTTTCAGCTTGATAACCCACAAAATCATAAAGTGCCATCTCTATACTCTCCACAGAGAAGGAAGGACTGCATCGTCAACGTATTCATAACATATACATTAAGAATGCAGTATTACTTTGGTTGAAAGGAGACATAAACCCCATTTTATATATTTTCTAATTATGGCAAGTGACTTTGCTTGTTCTCTGTGTTCAGCCATGCCTCCTAGTCAGGAGCAATGATGCTCTATACTCCCTTTGCTATGTGCACCACAGAAGTCATCACCTATTTTAATACTGCTGTCAGCTCCAGACAGTCCTCTCACCTCTTCTTTCATTTGCAATTGCCACAGTTGTGAGTATCTCATGCTGAGGCATCCTAATTCCACTCCTGATGCCCCCTGACCTTCTAACCATTATTTTAATGCAAAGCAAATATGGCCTATATGATCAGGAATTATGCACTTTCCTGCCTCATCTACAGAAACAAAAAAGCCTTTGGATGGAAATATCTACCCCTTTCTGATAGGCATCTTTCATTTGCTCTGAAAATAGGTAGCTTCCTAATGATTTTCTGATATATTTTAGAGCAGCAAAAATCACCATTGGCTTATTACAACATAAACCAAATTTTTCGGGAGGGTATTCAGAGAACAGTATCTCAGGACATCACCTACTTTCAGTTCCTTCTCTTATAGGCTTTCTACATAACCCCAGGACATTCTCTTAGGATAAAATTTCTGAGACGGATTTGTACATTAAGTCTTGATCTAGAAAAGAGCTTATGTGATTAAAATGGAACTTAGGGAGGTTTTAAGTACCTGTGACCAAGACTGAAATCCTGCCAATTTTTGCTCAACTACAGCTTAACCTCAGAGGCACTGAAAGAACATATGGGCTTGAGTTTTTATTTTTTGTTAAAATGTTTTAGAGATGTAAGTTACTACAAAACACATGAAACCATTCCAGAGCACGTCCTTTAGCAACGTATACGGAAAATAAATGCTAATGAAAGGTCCAGTGGTTTGACTACAGTAATGAGGTACCTGTTTCCTTCTCCCTCTGGGTTTGAAAGTGATAATATTTGTGACGTTCAATTAACAAGGCTATGGCATTCAGATATTACCAGGCCTAATTTTTTTATTTTAGTAGGAACTGACAACCCACAAAATTCTGAGGTTTGTTCTTTGGATAAAAAAGATGTCAGTAAAAGCATAACTTGCTTTTGAAGATGTGACTTACATATTTTGGCGATGTTACTTGTGGTACCTCCGGATCTCAATTTTTCCTTGGTGAAAGAGGCTCAGAGGTGGTTCCCTGCTAACCGAGCTGATATGCTAGGTGAGTCTTTTAAAAGCATGTAGCTCCTAGGTACTAATGGAAATCTATACTACATTAGTTTCGGTTGAATCGTATTCAGTTAATTTTATGTTACATTAGAAATAATTTCAAATGCAGAATAGCCCCAGGATGTGTTAGGAATTAAAATTACACAATGCAAGGTGCTGGAATTGCCATAAAACACAAACCTTAAAATTCTGTTCTTTCTGTGAAATTCTAAAGGAATTTGGACATTACTATTGCCTTTTCTCTTAAGCGATTAAAACAAAATTGTGAAAAAAGTAGAGCAAACTTGATATATGTAAAAAAAAAAAAAAGCTCCTCAAGATTCTCCCAACATCTGACAAGATTTTTTATGCTACATGGCAGTTATTTGTGCAAAGTTATGTGCTGGTCACAAGGAATGATGCATGTCATAGTTTCTAAGAAATTATTATATTTTGCAAAATGTCTCATTGCTGGTCTGCAGAACCTGCAGAAAGAATGGTAATCTAAATGCTGCACATATCTGCCTTATGTAAAGAGATACTGATCTCTGACACAAACAAGTTCTTAGAACAAGAATATTTCTTTCCACTCCTATGTACTTAAGTCAGGTTTGTTTTGTTTTCTAGGTAGTTTTTTTACTAAGTAAGAAAATACTTTCATTATTTTATGCATAATTTCTTCCCTGTTTACTTGTCCAATTTAGTTTAAAATAACTCTTAACAAGGAAGTTTGGGGAACCATTTTTCTTTGGAAATTGTTTCACAGTCTCATAGATATTTCTGCTTGAAACTTACTCCCGTTATTCTTTTCAAAAATGTAATTTGTTAAAATAATCACATTAGCTTTTAATCCTTGCAACCATTCCCTTCAAAGGCTTTTCAAGGCAGCAAGCAGCGATTAAAACAGCTTTCTCCCCTCCTTCCTCTGCAACCACTCACACATCTCATTCTTCATTTGCTGCCCAGGATTTCCAGCCCTAGGTGACCATCGATACCAGAAAACCCTCTGAGAGGATACTGGAGTTCAGCTTCAGGCCAGGCAGGGGAGGACACCGGTCAACTTAACTTGTCCCTGTGAGTTGTTAGTGCCGCAAGCAAGAGAAGCTCTTTGTGAGCATGCAGCCATACACCTCGGGAGGTCTCCACCTGGGACTTCTTGCTGCCCTCACCTCAACTTCTTTGCACACCTTCTGCAGAGCTCCTGCTCCACTGCCACTGAGGGAAAAGAAGCATTGTCTTGACAATATGCAATCCTTTGCGGAGCCAGTCATTCAGATTACATCACTGCTGTGCTAAACCCTGCTTCAGCTTAAATATTCTTGCCTAATTTTTGCTCACTTAAGCAACTCCTGCCTGCATGTTCTCCTGTTTAGCAGTAGCCACTCTCAGCTGGCAGTCCTGGCTCTGTATCTGGGAGACTTTTTGGCTTGCTGTGTACACTGAGTTCGATGTTTGGTTTGCAGGGTTTTCCATATCTGAGCTCAGCTGTGTGGTTTGTTTAGTTCTTGGAGACTGGGGTTGGCCATCTGAATTCCTAGGTCTTGTGTGTCTGGAGAGAACCAGTTTGGTTTTACAAAAATATTCTCTGGTATGACAGGCTCTTGAATAGCAATCAGTGTTCAGCGGCAATGACAGACAGCAGTATCCACAGGAACTGGGTAATCTATGGAGACTCAAGTAATTGGCATGCTAATGGTAAAAAAAAAAAAAAATTAACTCATTCTAGGAAAATGAACGGCAGGGACTCATGAATGGTACTTTTTTCCAAAAAGGTTGTGATATCAATATTTTCAAAAAAGTTGTCAATATCGATAATTGGGGCTTAGAATATTAGCATAATGGAAATACTAGCAATGGCTGTGTCCCACAGGGAAGAAAACAATCTGTCACAAGGAAACATAATGGTAAACTAGTTACAGTATAATAAAAACAACCTATACTTAAAGCCTAAAAGCTTATTTGTTTGTTACTGTTACTACTAAACCTCTTACTGTATAATTGCTAATGATTTAATCAAGTGTTTGAATTTCAAGTCCTCTCCATGACAGCAAATAAAGACCTTTGGAAACTGGAAGTTCTTTGGGGCAGGCACCTATATCTGAGAAAGAGCACATGTACCACATCTCGCTAGCCCCCCCAAAATTCTGGACTGAGGGTATCTCAGTAATGTGAGCAGCCATTAGGAACATGATTAGACCTCTCAGGCACTTGAGATGAAGAAAAATGTCTAATTTTATAAGGGGCCCCACAGTGTATAACAACTTCCTGTAACATACATGGCAAGGTATGACATTTATACCACATCATCCTTCCTTTATTGGTCATAGCATAGCTTCTATTTTTTGAAGTTATTTATCATAATATATGAGTATTTTCTAACTGTCTGAAATTACCTAGTTCTGAAATGACAGGATTTTCTGCACCTGGCCAGCAGGAAGATATCAATAAAAACAAGCAGTTGGATTAAATTTTATGTTGTTTTCTATAAGCTAACACTGATAAAAAGGGTCTCCACTAGCTCCAGTTTCCAGCTTTCTGAAGGAAGGGAGATGCTGGTTTCTTCAGGAGCTCTGCTTGCTTTCCCAGAAGAATCCTCTGTTACACATTAATTAGTCTGTATAAATACAAACTGCGTTTGAGAAAGTTACTCCCAAAATGCTGATGTCTGAGAGCCATGCAGGCAGTGGGAGCACTGCTGTTTTTCACAGAGGGAACAAAGGGACACGCTAAGCTACTACTAAGTTTCTTCTTTGTTGATATTGGACACTTATTCTGGACAAAGTGATCCAGAGGAAGATAAATAAAAAGACTTTGATTTTTCAAAATAGTGACTTTGAATTGGCCGGAAAAGAAAAATAAAGAAAGCCAGTACCATGTTACCACATGCCAGGAGACAGTGGTAAGATTTTATTTTTATAGCACATTCTGGAAAACATCAGGGAAGGAAAAAAAAAATCACAGAATCACATAATTATAATTCTCTATATTAGGAATTAAAACGCATTTTCATATAACTTCTCCTATGTTATCCTTTAGGAGCTTTTGTGTATTTTAGATAATTAATAATATTAACAATTAAAGAGCTTAATAAAAAAGGAAATATAAAATATGTCTGCATTTCCCTGGGAGAAAAATATCAAAGTAAATCTGTCTCGGTTTCTGAGCTTACACCTTCAAAAATGACCTTTGATGTTTCTGTTGGCTGGTAGTGGGCCTCTGGATGCATGGGAAGCTCTCTCTGTGTCTGATTGCAGGACTGGGACTTCATGTGGTAGGTCTTTGAATGTTCACCACTTTACACAGAAAAGGCTCTGGTTTGCTGGTTACCACAGTGTAACCAATGCAAGCCTAGAAAAAGGGAAAATGGAAGAACTGCATAATTTTCATCCTCATGTCCAAAATAGTAAGCCCATTGAGATGACAGCTATATAATATACCTTTTGTTAGTTTCCAGTGAAAGTGGCTTCTGTGCTTTTGTGGAAACCTTCATTCTTTCTTTTGAAGTTTATAAAAAGCTCTGTCCTTTCCACATAGAGATCCGATCCTGAATGACCCCTGTGACCTCAGTGCACTACATCCATGGGTTCTTCTGGCTACAGTGGAGACGATTTTGCCACTGCCTTCAAGATTTGCTGTAAGAAAAGAATTTTCTGGGTTTGGCTAGCTGGACCAGGCTGTAATATCAGTCTGACATTTCACAGAGCTGAGAACCTTTGAAAACTGAGTGCTCCTTATAAACAGAAAAAAGAAGCTGAGGCTTCTTGAGGCCAAGGAGGCAATGAGCCAAACTGAGGCTGCACAGACCTATGGCTACAGGTGATCACCTGCTGTGATGACAGAAGGGCCAAAGTGTGCCTGAAAAGGGCATATCACAACAGTTCCTCATTACTGAACACAGCTATTAGCCACCTATTTATAATTTCATGGAATTAAGTCTGTTTTGCGTCACTGCAAAGGTTATTCGTAGACAGTAGAGAGTTCCGTGCTTGTTTTGAACAAGCCAGCTCTGACATCAGAAGAAATACAACCATATTTTCCAATGCTGAGGCTGTAGCAGTACAACATCCCAGTCTCATCAGCATGGCCAAACTCAACATGGATTGACTAAAGACTGTGACCAAAGGGCCAGACACTCCACAGAAATTATTTTGGAGTGATTTTCAAAGACAAAGAAAACAATAAGCAGATCTCTAGTATTTTTTTGCAAGGTCAAAATTTTAATTTATAAATTAAATTTGTAATTTTGCCATCTATAGAAACAAATAAATACAAGTTTTAAATCCTACTGATGGACTATAACCCATTTAACATAGCCAATCTCTGCTGGAGTCACTGATTCTACTATAAAATGAATAAATTTTACATAACACCAATAACAAAGAATGGCTGAAGACCTGGACTGGAGTACCAAATGCTAGAAACCCATGGGCTTTAGGATAAAAGTGGAACCAAAGAGAACAGAAAGTTAAAATCTCTTTTGAAGTAATACAAAGGTTTGTAAGCAAATTCAAAACTAAAGAGGTAAGTATCTGATGAACAAAGCATCCAAAAGGAGGGGATAATGATGAAGCAGTGTAAAAAGGAAGCTTCTTATTTCAGGGTGTAGGCACAGCAATAGTCTTTCCATCTCAGGCAATACAGCATTCTTATTACTCAAAAGTGGCCATTCTGTCAAAACATAATAAAAATTACCCACAGAACACAATTCTAAGTTATAAAACCCCTAAAACTTTGAAAGAAAAATCAACGAAGTTATCTTTTCTTGGCTTCAGCAGCATTTTCTAAAATTCAAACACAATTTGTGGACTCGATACAGTTTTATCCTAGTAAACGTAATAGAATGGGATTCTTAGTATTCATAACAAAAAATAATAATCTGTTTGGTCTTGAGTACCTTAATGCAGCAGCATTTTGTAGTGGTGTCTTCAAAAATGTAATTATGAGCAGTGGAAAAGGGCATTTCTTTTTGTAGTTTTAGACTTATTGCCTTTCAATTTCTTTGAAAGTCAGTCTGCTCTTGAATTTTTGAAAGAGTCAAGACTACTAAGCTCTTTTTTTTTTTTTTTTTCTGGAGCAATCCTTTTCTTGCAACATAAATACCATCTTCTTCATGAAGCAAATAGCTTCAGTTTTTTTCAGTGTCCCCTCAGATTCTTCTGCTTTCTGCTCTTCAGTCCTTTAATTTTACTTGCTTTTGCTTGATCAGTGTTTTGAGATTAACTTGATGGAAATCAAATATGATATCCACCGTCAGATACCTACTAAATGCAACTGTGTCAGAAATGCCATCGTTGTTTACTGCTATAATTCCATTACATAAGGACTATGAGCTGCTTTTATTCTTAATAACATACCATGCTGTTTGCTCCTGCTTTCTGTTTTCTCCCTGGTGACTGATATACCAAAAGCAGTTTAAAGACTGCGTGAGTGGTATGGGCTAAAAGGAGCAGGTACCCTTTCACAAAGATTTAGTGCTTTTCTTTTAAGATGACACAGTGTGTGAGCCTGTATGGAGAGAGTGGAAGTACCAGCACTTTGAAATACACTCCTCCTGCTAACTCTCACTACTTTGTCCTGCAGACACTAAGAGTCAAGTACATAAACTTCTGAAGGGATTTCTTCACCATTTCATGTATGCACAAATTAACAGTTTCCAAGGCAAAATGTTGACATTTGTATCAACTAAATCCATTCTAGCTGGACTATTAGAAATTGAGCAGGGTGAAAATGGCTTAAATACCCTTTGCTATGCTCACATTCTAGGATTTACAGAAGAGAGTTTTTAGACAAGCAGACGTGATCCTATGTATGAATGTGGATTTGTCTCACAGCAAATAATCAGAGAGATGCTAGAGTTCATGGTTATTCAATTGAGGAGACAACTTTTTATAAATTGCTTCCTGAATCAGCTATGACTATGGGGCAATGACTACAAACATAAATGAAGAAGAGGACACCTCTGTGACTGCATTCCATAGACACTGGTCAACTGCTATAACTGCCAGAACATACAATGTGGGCAAATATCAGCTTTACCTAAAGCTATAGACTATATCCAGAGTTTGGATCAATGGATCATTATTTCTTGAGTCTTCACTCGCTACAGCACATAATGTTGTTGACCTCAGAAGGATTTTCATTCATGTGATTCAAGGCCATTAGATCTACTCTGGAGAATGTGATTAGTGTTTTTAACTAAGTCTTGCCCTGGGTTTCCTTAGCTGAAATCTGAATTCTAAGCCATGGCTTATGCTGCCATACACTACTTGGCAGAAATTGCCTGCCTGGGCCCTTAAGGAAAATACACATCACAAAACTGTCCCAATGAGTAAACATGTTTGTGACCTGAATCTACTCTTGCTTTGTAAAGGCTAGTTTGAGAGAGCTGCAAAACCTCAGACTCCCCTGGTTCATTCATTGCAATTGTTGCTCATAGTTGTGGTTGTTTTCCTTCAGACACTCGTTCTCCTTTTCCTGCTTTGTGGCCTGTTTTGCACAGTTCACTTGCTCAGGCAATGAAAATAACTTCCCTTGGAAAACAACACTGAAGATCTGCAGCTTAAAAATGTCATAGCAGTGGAGAAGGGATTGCAAAAACATTAAGAAGAAGATGACAAGTTTTCAGGAATATTCTTCAGTTTGAAAAGTGTTCCTTTACAAATTCGGATACATTGAAGATAAACCGATTTTCTCAGAACTACCAATACATCTCTGTATAATGGAAGATTACTTTTTGTATTTGCTTTGCTTCAATGAGAAATAGAATTTACAGTTAATGATGACTTTAGAATAATATGGTTTGTTTTTTGAGAAGTAGTGAACATTAAGAATTTAGAATTAATTAATCTATAATTTAGAAAGCAAACCTTTCAGTTCAGCCTTTGGTTTATTCTTAGCCTAACTTTGTTCTTCAACAGCAGTAGCCTTTAACCATTTTTTTATTGTGCATCTATTAAAAATGTTTTCCCTCAACTTTCAGCTAACCCAGCATGACTACTGTAGCCTCAAGTCAGAATTTCTTCCAGGCATCAGATGAAAGCAATCATATGTATGTAACTTCCACTCTCAAGGAGTGTAAGAATACACTGCAGCACATTAAAACTCCACTTTCCACTAAAAATGAATGGTGCATATAGTCAATGCAATCTATTATTTTTTATTTAATCAGCAAAAGAACTGTGCAATCCTAAAGGTGGGATCTGTGATCTTTATTAAAACTAACTTCTAAATTCAGGAGTGCACCACATTCTTCCATAAAACATTATGATTAAGGGTACTGATCATCATGAGGCATGAAATCCCTGAGAAAATTATTAGGAAACAATGTATTTTTACAGAACACTGACAAATCATGAGTGTTGAAGTAATATCTGCAATTTGTAAGATTTTCTTTTTAAAGCTGGGAATCCTAATTTCACATCAAAAGTTGTATTCAAGTAAATGTCTTTATTTCCTCCAGTAGTGTAGGATTGATATTTTTTTTGCATTTGCAAATATAAATTTGTAACCTGTTTTCACCCTACATCTGCAATTAGTTCCAAATTAAAAATAGTTGTTACAGGAATAAAAATGGGTACTAGGTGAAGCAAAAGACAACAAAGAAATCAGTGGTTTGCATAAATCCCATTTCTAGTTGGAATGCTTTCTACTGTTACATGATTATTTCTACAACAGTGTCAAAAAGCATTTTCCTCCAGAAATTTTAGTTCTGTCTTGCCAAAGTAAATATTCTTAATCTGTTGTAATTTTCTGTCATTCTCTAAGGACCAGCATACCTCTGTTTGAGGCTTTACAGTGTCTGATCAATGATTGTTTCAAGGAATGTCAAGACTTTCTATATACATTCTGTGCAGTCATTTACCTTTCTAGAAGACTGAACATACAAAGCATTTTAATTCTGACAAAAAATAGTGCATTTAATCTGAACTGTTCTATCTAACCTGCCCTTTTCTTCAAAACAAGTGGAATCTCTCATCTAGTACTTCAACAGAACAAGCAATCACAGTTATTTTTCTGCTGTTCTACTATTTCTAATTGTACCTACTTACATTCTATGTCTCAAAAAAGAAAAGAATGCAATAAAGAAAAAAAATGACATAACACAATTTATTCATCATACAATTGGAGAGAAAATATAAAGTTTTTTCAGCACTTTCTATTATAAGATTTTTCAATTGCCTACAGATTAACCCATCACACTGAACCATAATATTCCACGGAGCTGGCTGGCTCACAGTGACTTTTTTTGAAAGTCTGAGCAAAACCGATTCAGTCATCCTGAAGAGCAAGATGCAAAGAATGTCTTTTCAATGCTAAATGTCTTTTCAGATAGTTAGCTGTGGCATTCAGCCTACTCTGGAACAGATGGATGAAAACTAATGGAGAGCTAATACTTGTATTAGGGATGTGCTTTTTTATTACTGCATGCCGGTAAAATGAACTAATTTGGACAAGATGAAAACTTTGGAAAATTTGGAAAAGTCTGCAGATTCACAATAATGGTTTGCTCAGGGCTGCTACTGAAATTCTTTAAATATTTGTTCTACATTGAGTCAGCAACTGAAGGATGTTGGCTCCCCACATTTCCACAGAAAGGCTACTCTTTGATGTTGTTGAATAATGCAACATTTTAGATGCAAATAACAATTAGGGAATTTCTTTTCTGCCTCACTGCACAAGAGAGGATAAAATGGCTCAATTAAGGCATAGGAGAAGCAAGTCAGAACTGATGTGCTGGGTTACAGAAGCAGAGTTTGAGGTAAAAAAACTGAAGCAGAGGAAGAGGTGCCATTGAAAAGTCTTAGCTTAGAATGGCAAAGGACTTCAAGCACTGGGCTAGGAAAGGAAAACTGGTGAACTGAAGAAGGATGAGGTTGCAACTACCCAGATTAGAAAAAAGTCAGACTGAGCAAGGCTGCTCGGTGACAGAAAGAATGAAATGGGGACCATGAAGAGAAAGGCAATTGGCCAGATAAGGAGCTTTATGAGGAGTAGCTGTTGGGGAAAGACCAGGATATTTTCTGCACCACAGCAGAAACATTTGAGGTTTATTTATTTATTTATTTATTCCTAACACAATGAGTTAGGAATAAATAAAATCAGCAGACATCAAGCAACTGAGTACACCAGCATTCCTGCAGATCTTTCTGATGCTTGCACTGTCTGTCATGTACCCAACTGCAAGCCACACTGTATGAAAATTTGTTCAGTTTCCAAAGTCCCTGCTGGATCAAGTCCTCTAAGGAATGCAAATTCCTGGCCCTGAGACTTGCAGAACCCCACATGGTGGCTTCTCTAGGGTTGTAGTACCTCCTGACTCTATTGTGAGAAAAAAAACCAAACAAAAAAACCAGCTTTGGAATAACATTCCCAACTGTTTCACCATCTTTTCATATATCTGACACAGAGAAGTTAGGATTTCTCTTCAAGTATCACAGGTTACAAAAAACACCTGACTAGGCATTTCAGAATCACATACAAAAGCTAGATGCAGTTTAGTTAAGCAAAGAGAACCCAAGGTACTGACCTCTGAAAAGTTGGCAGGAGCTTTTGGAATCACCTTCTGATATGCAGCAAGCAGTTGACAAGTAATGATTAACAGATTCCATATATCAACTTTAGACCATGTAGCTGTGGTCAGAATAAATGGTTCGTGTTAATGATTTACACAAGCATTTCAAACTCCCTGGCACCAAACTGAGTATCTTTGATTTTAGTAGCAAGAATGTAGAAGATCTGCCTGAAAGGAATCTGAAAGCCCAGCTATTGTGATACTTGACCTGAGCATCTAAAGTTCCTCCCTGAAACAGAAAGCGGCATCTTAGATGCTTAGGCTGTGCTTGTTTCTACATAAGCATCAATGGAATATTTTCTTTCCTCCAGAGAAAAAGCTCTGACTGGGACTAACAAGACTCTCAAAAGGTAGGATTCACTAAGTTTCACTTAAAATGTGTCAATGCAAAGTTAGATAGAGACTTCCACAAAAAACTAACCAGAACTCATCTCCTCAGCTCTTGCCCAAAAATGCACTTAACAACAGGCTCTGCAACAGGCACTGCAGGTCAGCAAGCTAAGGCCTTCCAGAATTAAAAGGAAACATGCTCTAGAGCTGAAAGTCATTTCTACTCATGCCCAAGTTTTGCAGGATATGGATCTCCTACTTGGTATCAAGTACAACAAGAAAATACAGAGAAGACTGTTAGTTTGCTTAGCTTTTAAGAGCAAATAAACCAAGACCAAAATCTCCACTATATAGGGACATATTTGGGAACCAATACAAGACTGACAGAGTGGGAGGTAAGTATTGCATTTCACAATCGCCCAGAGTCAAGAAGTCTGACAGATGTGTCTCATCCACTCTAAGAGCTGCTGCTGCAAAATGCTATTCTACATCAATTTCCAAAAGAAATATAACAATACTAATGGGCTCCTTTAGGTATCTCTTAGACACAATTCCCCCAGTAAGCCATAATATTATGTAGTCACCTCTTTCTGAAGTTCCAAATGCTTTTTAGAGTCATTTTCTGTGTGGGCATCATAAAACCCAGTTTCAAACAGGCAAAAGGAAAGTGAGTGGATTCTCAATAAAAAATGTGCCAGTCCCTAATAGAACAACCAATCTGTCCATATTCAGTGCTAGTTATCACCTTAGCATCAGATTAGTGGCTGAGGATTCAAGAAGGGTAATCAAATCTTGGGGCAAAAGGTGCATGTACTCTCTCAATAAATACATCCTACTTATTTGAGTTATCTGGCTGAATCTAGTAATGAGTCTCACAGTGATTGCATATGCTCTGCACTGACAGGGGTATTCTAGAAAAAGAGGAAAACACGCAGGCCTTGAGTGCATTTTATGACTATTTCTCTGATGCTCCTGGAGAAGGCTAGGGTAATGGATTCCCTCACCAGGTGATGAACATTTCAGTGATGTGCACCTCAAGTTACTCTGTATTAATATAAACAAGAAAGCAGTACATGACAAAGTGTTTCTTCTCACCACAGCAGAGATGAACATTTTTTTCCCCTTTGTAAGTTTTCCTTTCTCTCCCTGGAAAAGGACACTTTGCTGACTCACATGTGACTAGCTCTGTTGCTGTAGTAGAAGCAGTGGAAAGGAGAAAAAAAAAGAATCTTTTTCTGCCTCATACTTCTATCTCCCCACAAAAACCAATAGAGGATAAATCATAATCCCAGATGGGAATTTTCCTACCGATCTCAGCAAGCATAGCATTTTCTGTATCTATTGTTTAAGTCTTGCTAACTACAGAAATAGTGGACTAAACAACTAGAACATCTGTCTCAGTTAAACTTTTAGGAACTTACTTGAAAGCCCTGAAAATCTCCTTCTGATATAAAAATTGTGGACATCTGGCTAGAAAAGCTCTGAGACACAAAACCACAAAAGCTGCACAACTCATTTTTACTGAGTTACCACTGATCATACAACTCATCCTGAGAAATACCTTGCCTACTTCATAAAACCGCGGATCCAGGTGGTTTCTTTCCACCTCACCAAGGCTGGTTCCAGCCAAACTGAAAACAACAGCAAACAAAAGCAAAAGAGAAAAGAGGAGAGAAACAGTTCTAACAAACAAGCAGATATGTGAGCAGAGATCACATGTGGGCAAGAGAAAATCTAGATCTCCTGTGGGTTCTTCTGGAACTTAAAGAGATAAGTAGCTGAGCTGATGTCTTCTCCTGTAGTTAGGCTTTCCTAGTGCCTCTTTAGATAGGGATTCTTTAAAATCAAGAGATGAACCTACTGTGCAGTCACTTCTTCAATGGAAGCAATAAGAAGCCTTTATTCTTTCTCAGGCTGCTGGTTTTTTACAAAATGTGGAGGAATATAATTCCTCTGAGAGTGCTACTTTTTTCTCAGGCCTGGTTGAAACTGGATGCCAGCTGACTTTTGACCAGGTGCATACAAAAGCAGTGTGGCCTGCATTTCTTGGTAATGAAATTAAAAACAAGTTCTCCAAATAATTAGAAGTTACCATCTTCCCTAGGTAAACAGACTTGCTATCGGTGGTTCCAATCTTGTAAGTAATTAAAAACCTTTTGAACTTTTGCCTCAATCCATCTTATTTTAACAAAACAAATACCAAAAGCTGGCATACACTGATAAGAGAGAGCTGTAAATACCATGGTAGGTGATAGTCATTGAGTTTAAGCAAAGCACTGAAATAACAGAAAAGCTCCACTTGGCTTTAAAGGACTTTGAGCCAGATCATCTTTCTTCATCTTGTGGAAAAAGACTAGCTCACAGCGGGTCCCTTGGAAACATGTATTAATACTTAATAAATGTTTTATCTCCATGGAAAATAAAAAATTATGGGTTTTGGCTGGAGAATGAGAGAAAACATTGAGTTCCAAGATGAGCAAATGTTTATATTTTCAAACATGTAAGTTTGTTGAAGCTAAGAGAAACTCAGTACTTTGTACAAAACTCTGCAGAGGTTCTATTAGTTTCTGTTAAGTCTTGGCTAATCAAAATCCAGCTGTCCTCTTGCACAAAATGCAAGTTCAGCATATGCAGACATTTGTATGTACACTTTAAAGACCTACAAATGTTGTTAAATGATGCCTAGCCTATTCTGTGAGTAAACTCTGATTGAAGTAGTGTGTCTATTCAATGGATTTAGTAGCAGATTTCAATCTATCTTGTTAGGGATAATACTTTATATTCTAGGTAGTTTGGTGACTAAGGTTAACTTCACAAATAGCAAATTAATATAATGTATTAAAAATATGATCTACTTTTGCTTTTTATTTTGCAGTGATTGACAGATTTATTATAATTTTTTCCCTCTTCATAAATACTTCAGTATTGAGATGATCTAATCCCTCTTTTGGTATTTTAGCTTGGAGTTGCAATTTATTTTATGTAATAAATAAAACTGCAGAAAAAATAAGGTAATTTACCTCTTGATAAACCTCCATCTTGTTAGCTTCCATCTGTGAATAATGGCGAGTGAGTGTGCAATGTGCCTGGTACTGGTTGGATTTGGTGTATGTGAAATAATTCTGATGGTCTTGTTAGGAGCTGTTATCTGCACTTATGCAAATTTTTACTGGTCCAGAATAACAATGATTTAATGCAGCAGAACACTTCAGCACTCGACACGCAAACACGCAAGCACAACTCTTACTGGGCTTTATTTTTTTTAATTCCTCCTAAAACAACAACAACAACAACAACAACAACAACAACAACAAAAACCACCAAAAAAAAAAAAACCAAAAAACCCCCCACAAACCCAAAACCAAAACCAAAAACCAAAACCAAAATCAAAAACAAAAACAAAAACAAAAAAAACCCCAAACCAAAAAACACCACCAACAAAAAACCAACCCCACAAACAACCAAGAAAAATATAGATAACTCCTAGATCTGTAATATAATTTACATTCAGTACTTAGCTTATAAAATGTGATACTATTAGTAAATGGTACGACAAATATTCTAAGCATATACAACTTGCACTAGGTGATAAAATATTCTGAGCATGTCCTAAAATGATTCTCTCATCAGAGATGGCTTGTTACCTCCACCATCAGCAGATACTGATAATTAATCAACTGAAATGAATCTTTACAGAATAAACAAATCTGTTATACATGAAGGATGATTATGTTCTTTTGGCTGTGAAGATTTTTCATAACTTATTCATGCCAATGATGTGCCTGAGTTATGAAGTATTTTTCACTTACAAAATAAATACATCTTTCATTTGTCCTGTATCCCCTCTATCTTTTGGGCTTTACCAATGTAAATCAGCACAAATCTACCACCTACACTGATTTACACCAACAGAAGAATTAACCCCCTACTCATCATCAGCAGCAATGTTTCTTTAGTTATTTCAGATGCATTTCTAAACCATAGCTTTGGTAAAGCATTTTCAGCTGTTTCATTTTTACAGCAATGTGTAAATGCCATTATCAGTTGTAAGACAGAATCATAGCTGTCTGCTTCCAACTTTGTGAATTCCACTTTCCTGGTAGACGTAATACACACACTGGAAGCTGGTGTTGCATTTTGAGATGGGAAAGCTGTGAAAATATACTACCATTTGTATGGATTTTTAAAATAAATTATTCATACTTCAACATGCTGCTTTTATACTCATTTTTCCTTGAACTATTTAAATGACCAGTTTGCTTTTTCATCAGCAGAAACACTGATAGACAATGAATTCTAGACAGGCATGTAAAAGTACTTGAAAATCTTGTATTAAGAAAGGGAATAAGGTCGTGTTTGGCTGACCTTCTCAAAAATCACAAATAAACAACAGGGTTTAAATTAAGAATATATGTGACTTAAAAGTACAACAGCAAAAAAAGAAATATTGACAATCATTAGACAATGTTATAAAATAACCAGAAAAACAGCAAATATAATTGAGGAAATCGTGATCTGCAGTGAATATCCTTCAAACAGAAGAATTGTGAATGATTCATTTAAAGTGAGTCATATTTTATTAGAGAAATTCTCAGGGTTAGGCCTACTGTGCAAGCACAAATTCTTGGCAAAAAAGTCATAAAAACTGATGTGCTAACTCACATCAGCCAAACATCCTTTATTAAGGACAAAACAAAATTTAAAATACCCACAGAAAGATCAAAAAATCCACATCAAACCCTTGACCTGAGAAAAGCGATATTGCTTTGTGCCTTTCCTTAAGACTTCACTGAAGGAGAGAGGTCAATAAAGAGTTTTAAGAAACAAGATCTGCTCAGGAAAACTTTGTGCCCATTTCTTTTTAACATCCAACTCTTTCCCACTAGGATTGAGGCCTCTTGGGTTGTTGTTTTGGTTTTGTTTTTATTTTTACTATCAGCTGTACTTGCAGGAAGATGTACTTGGTGCCAGTTTTGTGGTAAGTTAGCACACAGGAAAATATCCAAGTTGTTGAACATAAAATATAACACAGAAGGAACCATCTGGAAGATACTTTCTATGTTGTGAAGCAGAGATAAGGTATACTGAGGAAAACAGCTCAGTAACTTGGATAACAGCACAGATCTTGAGGGTCTTGGGTCAGACTTTGCTTTATCTCAGCCTTTTACCAAGACAGTAATCCAGATCTGTCCAGTCTGATTTTTCCAGATCCAGTCCTCTCCAGACCTCCCCAGATGCTCTCAGACATTTCTAGATCCAAGAAGATATTTATTTGCCTTTAATCTACATACTGCAATGCCTACATTTTAGGCGTCTGTCTGTCCATACAAAATCCAGAACATTGTAAGAGAAATCATAGAAACTGTGATCAATGTAGTAATAGAAAGTAATAGTAATGAATAAGATCCAAAATAGCCAGCACACTGAGCTCTGCCTTACACTGTCAATAGGTAAATGTTAAACCTTTATTGGTCGTTTAGCAAGTCTAAAAAAATCATGAACCCCAGGCTGTTGGTCTCTCCAGGGTAATTGTTAATAAGCTCAGCAAAGATCATATGCGTCTATTGAGATATGCTGCCCTGCTGTACAATACCCTCACAGTTAAAACATCAACTCGTCAATCAGCCCTCATTCTGTCTTCTACATGAAAACTATCAAAGCCTAATTTTCCTTTTCACCTCAAGGACAGTGTCCAGATACTTGGTTGTACCATCTTTTGGAAACAAGCTACAGATCTTCCCGCAAAATCTATCCCCATGTGTAAAAACAAATTCAAGATGCCGTATCAGAAGAGAGCACCAGGAGATAACTCTAGGCTGTTTCTTATTGTAGAAGGGAGCCTTGAAATCACTGTGTGCTCTGTTTTGTATTACATGTAAAATACAGAAAAAACCCCCATTGGCTGGAGACACACAATGTCCTGACTTCTCTAAATAATACTTGTATGTTTTGTAATAGAAACTGACTCACAACTTCACCCTCATCTTATTGCATTCTACTGTATAAAAGAGTCATGTTTCTCTCCAGTCCAGAATCCAGTCTTGGATTCTCCTCTCAACAATGACATGTCTTCACTAGAAAGAATGAAAAATGTTCCTCCTCTCTTTCCCAGAGCAGTCTAAGGCTTTGTGGCTAACACGTACTGAAATGAGTATGACACATGGGCTTGACCCTAACCTCAGTCAACAGTGGACAAACAAGTTGATTATGTAGCCAAGGAGAGTGCTGTAGTCCACTACAGTCATATTGCTTGCAATCTAAAATGTGTACATTATTAGTCTTCACTGCCTTTTCTACGAAGATAAGGAACTTGGGTCTGCATGTGCATGTTATATGGGTCATGATCAGAGACCTGTGGGGCCAAACTCAAGTTCTCCTGCAAGGCAGTGACCTCCAGTCTTGTCAGCACCGAGGCAGTGCTAAAGGCATGCTCAGATCTTGAGGTGCCTGGAGCTCTTGAAGGATGGCAAAAGAAGCGGATTTAGACTAGATAAGGGAACGGACTTTTTTTGAAACACTGGAACAGGTGGCCCAGAGAGGTGGTAGATGTGCCCCCATCCCTGGAAATATTCAAGACCAGGCTGAATGGGAAATCTACCCATCCAGCCTGATCTTGAATAAACTGAATAAACTGGTCTGGTTGAAGATATCCCAATTCATTGCAAAGGGCTGGGACTAGATGGCCCTCAGAAATCCCTTCCAAAGCAAACCATTCCATGATTCTATGATTCTAAGTGTTAAAAGAGGTCAGGTGCTTGCTGCATTTATGGAGCAGTTGAATAAGGCTTTCCAGGATTATGCTTTTTCACTCAAGTCTCTAAATTTCACCACCAATCTACTTGAAACACAGACAGTTTTTTGACTTGTGTTTTTCCTTGGAAGTTAGCTCAAGACCATGTGTCAGTAAAACATGAGAATTCTAGTAATTTTCTTAGCAATCATAAATTGAAAAATAATCCCACTGAAGCCTCACAAAATAAAGCTCAATAGGACTGATTTTCAGGCTCCCATCTAAATATCCTGATGTATGAATATACACAGAATGTAGCATTTGTATTCTAAGACAATTGTTATGCTATTTTCTCTACATAAGTTTTCCTCTTCTTAGTGGTATCATTAAAATAATCGAAGATTGTTTTCTGTTGTTTATAAATGGACTGCTATTATCCATACATTTATGACAAGGTGACAGTATTTACTTATCTAGTTTGCAGATAAGCACTATATAGTCTGGTTTTTGTGTTTATTTGAAAAAGTGGGGTTGGAGGAAGGCTCCAAGTCTGCTTTGATCTAACTGCTATTTTCTAGGTCAGGGAGATGCAGCAAGAAGAGAAAGGTTGTGCTGACTCACAAAACAGCTGAGCCCATGCAATGGGCACACATATGTGGAGCAAGTTGAAAAGGAAGAAGATCCAACAAGTGGGAAGTTTCTACAAGAAGCTGAGACTGGGACACTGCTGACAAGGGGGTATACCTGCTGCTGGGTCTCACAGGTGATGGAAGAAACTTCCAAGGGGCACAGGGGAGACTACAATTTGCACAGACACTGGAAGCAGTTAACTCATTGGACTGAAAACATAAAAAGAGATATTCTTCATACATTTATAATGGGCAAGTACAGATACATCTATGAACCCTTACAATTTCTCTGCTGTGAAGATGCATTTAGGAATCCTTAAGATTCCTCTACCATCTCTCTCTACGATAACTAATAGCAAATAAAGAGTTAATTGTTTTTGGTTTATAATGTAGTAGGTGCCTCTGAGATCCTTTGCCTTTTTAGCATCTTTATAAAACTCAGCTTAAGAGAAAGCGCTGAAATATCTACCTCAAAGCTATGACTAACTTGATACATCATTATTAACTCGAAAACTCGCCCTGGAGCTGTTCTTGTAAGCAACCTTTCAGTTACACGCACGTGGCAAGCTCCCTGCCTCCACTACCAATCCCAGTCTATCCTAAAATCCCCTCAGAAGCCGCGGGACGAGCCGGAGCGGGCACTGGCAGCCTGGCGCTCGTCCCGGAGGCAGGCACAGGCCCGCATCCCCAAATGGCGCACGGCCGAGCGTGTCCGGGCCGGCTGTCCCGGGCAGCGTGCGAGCCGCCCGAGGCTGAGCGTGCCACACTTGCGGTCATCGCGGGTACGGCCCGGCACTGCAGCGGGGCTGCTCGTGTCTCGCGTTCGTGCATGCTTAGAAACTAGCACAGCATTGACAGAATTTGGTTGAAGGCACGGCTTATTCTTGGGACATCTCACCACGATGGCTGGGGATGCTGCAACCGGATGAAACATCCCTTGAACAGCCTGTCTTGAGGGGAAGAAAACAGCACTGGGCAGGACAGCAGGGCTTGATGTGAAAGTGTTGGCATCCTTCTGCCGCTCGCCCCGGTGTCCTCCAAACACGCCGGGGACGCTCCCCGGGGTCAGAAGCGCGAGTCACCCGCTGGTGACATGGTCACGGTCTCCAGCGGGCGGAGAGGCTGCCGAGCTCCCAAGAGCTCCGAGTCTCCGGGCGCCCGCTGGGCCACCAGCCGTAACCGTGGAGGAACCAGGAGGGCGACTGGGCCCTTCACAGGGATGAGGCGGAGCTCGCCCCTCAACGCCGGCGTTCCGCCGGGGCCCGAGGCCGCACCTCCCGCCGCCTCGCCCGGCGCCCAGCGCGGAGCCCGCGGGGCCGGCCCGGACCGTGCCGGGCGATCACGGGGCCGCGGCGGGGCCGGGCGGGGGCGGCGCCCCGTCCTTGCCTGTGAGAGCGAGCGGTGACGGCCGGCGCTGGCGGGCTGGTGCGCAGGCGGGGAAGCTGCGTGCCGCGGTCGGAAGGGAGGGGAGCGGAGGAAGGGAAGGGACGGGAAGGGGTGGCCGCGCCGGGCACAGCATGGCTGCCAAGGTAAGGCACCGCCGGCGGCGGGCGGGCGGGCGGCCGCGGGGAAGGGGCCGCGGCGGGGCGGTTGCCGGGTTTGACCTCGGGCCTGCCCTTGACGAAACCCGACGGTGGCGCCTCCTCTTCCTCCTCGCGGCTCGGCGGCCGCTCGCCGCCGGCCCCGGGGGAGCGGGAGGTGGGCGGCGGGCGGCCCCCCGGCCGGTGGGGCTGGGTGCCAGCGCGGCGAGGATCCGCAGCTGCCCGCGCCGGGAGCAGCGGGCCTGCGCTCCCCCTGCGATGCATCATCGGCGTGAATGACACTGCACCGCGCCTCCCGCGGCCGGTGCCGCCGTGCCGATGCCGGTGCCGGTGTCGGTGCCGGCGCCGGCGTAGGCATCGCTCTCCCCGGCGAGGCCCCGCACTGCCCCTCCGGGCACCGGTGCCCTGGCCCTGCCGCGGCTCCGCCAAGCGCTTTTGGGCCCAGTAGTGCCTCCATGAGAGCTTGCCGTGCACCTTCTTACACAATGTATAGATGCATTAAGATACACGTACACACATGTTATACATGCGGACACACGCACCTGTTCGGACGAGAGCGTGCAGCGGGTTCTTGGGACGGCGGCTGGCAGGTCCCGGAGTGGGCACAGATGTTGGCCCTGCCCTGCTTGCAGGCCTTAGCGCTATAGTCCCTTTTTGCTTTTTCTCCCATTTTCTCCATGTACCCTTTTTTACCTTCTGTTTTCAAATCTGATTATCGTTTCCAACAGTTTTTAATTCTCAGTGCTCTCCTGTCAGGTGGATACCTAAAAGCTGTTTAGGCTTTTTTGCTGCTCAGAAGGATAAACAAATTGAAATACTTTATTTAATTGCCTAATAATATACTCCCATCCCAGAAAAAAAAAAAAAAATAGCTGTTAGCTGGATCAAGGCCCTATATAAAGGAAGATAAAATTAGATGTAGTGTTGGTTGTTTCAAAATTTACTAAATTTATTAGGTTTCATATTTGAATACTGACACTTCAAAAAGAAATTACTCCATGTCCTTCTTTTACTGAAGTCAGTGATGGAACTTATATTGAGGAAACATCAGGAAACAAAGCTTCCCCAAACAACTCAAAGCAGCACATGGCTCAGTGTGGCTGGAGTTGTGTGCTCCTTTATTTCAGATAGAGTATGACAGCTGCTTTGGTCAGCACCTTTCTCAAAAAGAACTTAGGTTATCTGAACTGCATTGCTGATTGAGCAATACTTGAATCCTCGTTGCTAGCATATATATAACAGTCATCCCCAAATCTTGTGTTCACTATTTGTGAATCTCAGCTGACCTGTCTAGCCTTTTGAAAAATTTTTGGTTGCCCACTGGTCCATGCACACGTCAATTACACCTTAATAAACTATTGGTGTTATAAAGACTTAAAAGTCTTCTATTCTCTGGCTTTTTGAACCTTTTACTTATTTTCTCTTCTCCAAGCAGTGGTTTGTAATCTGCAATCCATTTGAACCTATGTTAGTCACATACACTTAAAAATACTGTATGTGTAGTTAGTGTTTATCTAAGTGGGTAGACATGTGTGCTCCATGCTACATATTAGCGTGGTGTCCTTTTTCCTTAAGCTAGATTTCTTACACAGTTCAGATCTCCAAAATATACACAAGGATATGTTAGAAAGACTCAGCACTTTGAGACACTTAATTGGATATTGCGTATGTCAGGTTACATCAGGCTTGGCGGAGAGATACCTACTAAAAAGAATAATGGCTTAATTGTCATGTCAAAAGCATTCTTGGTTTATTGCAAGGCAGAGGTACGGCTCTTTGTACCCGAAGGTGTATGGTCTTTACATAGCTTCCAAGGAGGGCTTCTGGTTTGTAAGCCTAAACAGGTTCTGAAAGACTTACATTAAAAACAAACAAACAAACTAGAACTGTGAGCAGCTAGAATTGATTAATTACATTACCTTGTGAGACTTCAAGGGGTTTTTTGTCTGCTTCGGCTGAAATAGTTAAACACAGGTGAATTTCTGTTTATATTGAAGTCAGTACCAAAATGTAAGTAGCATTTTGTACTTTGAGGGCAACATCTGAGCTTAGGTTCTGCAAACACACATATGAATAACTTTGCCACGGAAAGAGCTTCTGGGCCTGAAGTTATTCACATGTGCTTGCAGGCACGGGCCTTGATTTGTGTTCTAACTTCCTCACTGGTGCATCTCAGTAATGTTTGCCTTTTTCACCTCAGCCAAACAATGGACTGGTGAGTTAAATGCTTTTTCTAAAATTTCTTTAGTATGTTTTCCTTGCCAGTATCTGCATGACCGCTTCCTTTAATTTTTTAATTACACCCTTTTAGGCATATGAGTCTTTGGGGTTGAATGTAATTGGTCTTTGCTTGCAAGATTTCAAATGTTGACATTTTAAGCAGACTCTAGGAATTCAGTCTCTCAAAAGGAAAACCCAGATGGGATGCTGTTAAAGGTGCATAGTTAAGCACTCAGGTATCAAGAAATGGGCACTACAGCCCTATTTAATTTCCTCCGTTGTATATAGCTCAATGTTTGCAGCTTATATAACATTTTAAACAATGTATGTTACACATCAGTGTCTTTTCTTAAACTTTGGAAACACTTTCTGAAACTGTTTTGGGAAAACTCTGCTGTAAATTATATTCACACAAATTTCCAGTAAACCAGAGGTGAGATTTCCCAGTAGATTTTTACCTCATTGGTAACTAAATTACCATCCTAGGTACTGGCTTCTTTTTCTGCATTGTGCAAAAAAAGAGGCTGTGTGGAACATCTTTATGGTAATGCAGGTACAAAGCACTAATGTTTTACGTAGGGTGTCCTGCTTATTTCTTCATTTTGAGTGTTTAACAATGTAATCACAATGTTGTTTTTCTGCCCTTTAGCCAGATAGTTCTAAAGAGAATTTACGCAGTCTAGCTAATGCCCCTTGCTGTTCACCTGGTGTGTATTTTACAGCAAAATTAAATGTTTGTGTTGAGTGAATGTCAGTTACCCTTGATCCCTATTCTGCTACAAGTTCTGGGCATAGCTGTTGTCTCATGCATGTGCAAAGTGTGACTTGCTGTCTTTTTAAAGTTCTACTGCTTGGTAAAATATAAACATATTTTCAGTGGGAGGTTCTAAGATATGTCTCAATGAGACTTCTTTCTTTAGTTGATTTTGCCTTTGCTACTATGCTACTTTGTTCAACTTAAGGTCAGAAATTGGTATTTCTAATGGGAGCTAGTATATATAAAATTTTTGAACTTTATATCTCATAACCACTAAGGTACATTCAAAACAGTTAAAAATTGCATTAATGAAAATTCCAAACTCAAATAATTTTGGTAGATAAATCAAATCCTAGAAAATTGTAAAAACAGTGGCTTAGCATGGAAGCACTTGAACACCATTAAACTTTATCTCTGCCGTGGATAGTATGTGAATAAGCTTCAGTAATTGTATGAACTATGTAATAATGATACAGGAGTTGATTTTTAAATACTGTGGAATATCTCTGTTTCTAATGTAATTGTTTTTTGTGTGTCGTGTGTGAATATTTATCCATTGGACACATACTGGTTGCCCGTACTACCTGGAATGTTTAAGTTATTTTTAAATTATTGTCTTATGAACAAAGTGAACACAAACATTGCATGATGAAAAAGCTAATTGTAAAATGACTGTTCAAGTGAAGGCATGAACCTTACATCAGTACCCAATGGGACTGCTTGCATGCTTAATTTTAAGTGCATGTGTAAGTCTTTTGAAGAACAAATGCCTGACTGTCAGAATCACATCAATAATGTAACAAAATGAGATTTGTTGCTGACTTATGTGACAATATTTGAGATAGTTCTAATGCAAGGTAAAGAAAATTTGTTATGCAGTTTTCATTTATTTAACTTTTTTTAAAATTCTTTTTTCTCTTGTGTTTTTCTGAAACTCTTTATTATGGAAGCTGTATCAGTGGAGTTAAATGTTGTTTCTGGTTACTGCCACATCTACCTTTAAAATCCTAAACCTTGTCACATCAAAAGTAGTTAGTCCCCAGTCACAGGCTCCTTGGCTGTCTCGGTATTACTATAGTCAGTCATCTCACAGTGAACACTCCAGTCCTGCAAGATGCATCACCTCAGCTGTGATGGAGTTAACTGGAGCTCTTTGAGGGATTGGTACCACGGGCCCTGCCTCTACAAACCTTTTTGTCTGCAGAAGTGATCTGGTGCCTGCCCTGGATGATGTGAATTAGTGAGGTTTGGGTAAGCAGTGGTTGAAATGCAGGCACAACGGCAATGCAATCCTAAATAAATGAGATTACAAAGAACACCAAAATTGTTAGATGCTGACACAGCTATGCCACTTTGATTATTTTGCTGCCGTGCACACCCAGTGTGTTTCTTTGTGCATCATACAGCTCCATTTTGCCTCTTTGCTCAGCTCCTTCTCCTGTGCTCATCTCTCCTATGCTAGCAGTAACATGGAGTGTTCCTGAGAACAGATTAAATTCACTCTTCTTACCCTCAATCATGCCATTCTTCCCTTCCTTCTGCAAAATGGAAGAGAAGAATTGCATTGCATTTGGACATGGATTTGTTGGGCACCTAGGTGAGAGGTTCTGTCATCATGATGGACTCCTGTGTCCATGAAAGGAGTGGAGTCCATTGTGGACAGGCTCCAGCCACTCAGTGAGATCAGTTTTGGAGAGGAGAGTGGTTGGTGAGTAAGGAGAGAGCAATAGAGCGCCACTGAGTTTATCTGCTATAGATTTAATAGTGTTATGGCACTTAATAGTACCATGGTAATTTTTTGGATGTGATAGCACTATGTAATATCCATGTGGAAAGTCCTGTTGCTAGACTGTACCGGTCCAGCAGTGCATGGTCATGCATAATTATATTTTGGATATGTGCAGAAATATGTAAATTGTTAAACACTGTATGTATCTTAAGACTCTTCTTTCCACTTTCCCCTCAGAAAAAAACCCCATGTATTTATGTTGCTTATGACTTACTACTGCATCTTGATTTCTTAAGAGACCAGAATTTGCCTGCTAGAGGGACATTGAATTTGTATGGATGCTGATAACTTCAAACCTTTTCTAAGTACAAAGTAGTGTGACTGATGACTGCAGCCGAAACAGAGGAGAAGCCAAGTCATTTACTCTGCTGTCCTGCCTGTCATCGTTTATGTGTTTAGTTCATTTGGTTTCTCTTACTGCATAAATCTTTGCTTATGATGTGTACCCTCAGGAGAACTGGTTGAGTCCTAGTCTCACAAGACTCACAGCATGCTACAGGGACCATGGGCAAGAATAATCCCAGGAAAGATACTCATGGAGCAACTCTGCTGTGGAAAAAGTCCATACAGCTCTCTTCTGCAGTGGACGCTGAGTTACCCTGAAGAGAAGCTTTATTACAGTGGGGGGTTTGTCTCAGTTTACTTGTGTCTTTGTACTACCACTTCCTCTCTGACCCCAGCTTTTCTTACCAGAGCAAGGTGGGGGCAAGTTGAGATGGTGGAAGAGGTTGCTTTATGTCTTCAATATGTTAGGTACTGATGGCATTGCATGTTGCAGTGTCACTTGCCAGTGGTTTTGGCAAGTTTTTGAGACTTGTTTCTTTCCATTATGGTATTGCTGTAAGAGGAATTGCAGGGTGACTTTGCTTCATGTATAGCCTAGGAGGAGGCTTCTGGACCCAGCAGTTATGTGTACACCTTGTCTTTTGTGATGCCTGCTGAAAAGTATTTTAAGTTATCTGGATTTTATCACATCGGGAAATAATTTGCTCTTTCTATGCAGCTTTGTGTCCCAGGAGGTTAGAGAAGCTCTTCCAAGTGTGCCTCAAAGCACATATTAAAGGCTCCTCCTGGAGCTGTAATGTAGACAAGCTTACAGCCCTGAGTGATAACAATGTGTCTTCTGACCAGCTTGTTTAGGCCAATATCTATTTTATTTGTCTATGTTGTCCAAGGAATATGACAAGGAGGTATGTGATACTCTATTTCCTGGAAGATGGCATGAATGTGCTGCTGAATTTTAGCTTCATTTTTGCTTTTGATCTATGGAATTGCTTCAGCTTGGGCTGTAGAATGGCTTTGCCATACTGACTAGAGCCTTTGTGTTTGTATGGTGCCAAACCTAAACTTGCATAAGGCTCCTAGGCACTACTCGACTCTGCTGCCTTAACTTGAATCATGCTGTGTTTTGCTTTAGCTACAACATAATCTTCAGGAACAGAGCAACTGATGTTTTATGGTGCTAGATAACTATGGGTAGTAAAATATAAGGTTGCATATTTTCCAGTGCATTCTCTTTCTGGAGAGTATCTGTATCTCAGTCATTTGCAGAGAGACAAAGAGGTCCTTATAAAAATACTCTGTATTCAATTGCTTTGGAATAAAGCAATTTCAGCTGAAGCTGTGTTAAAACACTTAAAGGAACACTGTAAATGCATTTTTCATAAGTTTTTAAAATAATGTCATGCTATTTACAAGATCTTAGAAACAGACAATTGCAATTATATTCTTTACCAAAAATGTTACTTGACCTGAACAAAATCCAGTGTGTTAAAGGATGGAATTGCTCTCAAAGAATGGGTTGTTGGCATTTTTCTTTTCCTCTGAAGAGGAAAAAAAGAAACATTTGAGAGAGAGAGTGGCAAAGTGACTGCATGTACACCAAACTATGTGCATTTAGAGAAGAAACAGAAGAGATACAGCTTATCACAGGACTAATCACTATCTTTTGGGGTACTTGTGAGATCCCTAAACATCAGCTGCTGGATTCATATATTTATGATGTCTTGCATGCTTAGGCAGCCTGCAAGAAGTGTTTTTGTGCTGACCAATATGATCACTCTCAAGTCTCATTGGAAATCTGCCTTACACTCTGGCCATGTGAAAACCAATTTAGAAAAAGATGATTTTTTGGTGTTCTTTAAATTGGAATCTTCATGCCTACCTTTTTTACCCACTTGACTTAGAATTAAGAAACCTACCAGAGCTGTCAGGGATTGGTACCAAAACAGCCAGTATGCTGACTAGGGAGCATCTCAGGCAGCCAGTGGGAAATGAAAGAATAGGGATGAAGGAGAGGAAAGTCCCTGGAGGATCTTTAAACACCAAGGTTTGCACCTCTGTTTCAGGCCATTGCAGTGTGCTGTTGTAATGCAACACGAGGGCTGGGGGCAAGAGGTGTGGGCCAGAACCGGATTCAGTTTCTAGCAATTAGGGTACCCATCTGGGAGGAGAGATTTGGATTCTCTGTTGCCAGCAGTGTTGCTGCATTTTGCATGTAGGATGCCTCCAGCTGCCACAGTTTCAGAGGGTTGCTGCCTGGTGCTCACTGCCAGTGTGCATTAGACATGTTGCATGTGTGGTTGCTGGGTGCCCGGTCAGCGCATCTGAAATGTCTATACATCCTCAAATCAGGGCTGCAGCAGTTTTGGGTGTGCACCTTGGTGAAACTTCTGGAATCCTAAAACCTTAAATTGCATGTGACTTTCTGCTTGTAGAAATTGAATGGTTTTTGCATCGTGCTGTGATTAGAGGTAGTGGAGCGTGCTAATGGATCAGAGCCTCAGAGCTGAGCAAAGTGGAGTTTGCAAATACACAAACCCACATTTTATTTGTAGAGAGTGCACTGAGATGTGCAGACTTGTGCCCACAACCAGATCTTTTAAAAATATGTCTAAAATCTTAGTATCATTACTGCGTCCATAGTTTTAGGATCTTAGTGATTCTTTTTTGAAAGCCAAGGCTAGGCTAGACCTGACCTCTGGGGCTGGTTCTCTGCCTTCCTGATACTGGGCTGATTGTCTCTCTGCTCTGATGCCAGGGCTGAATTTCCTGTAGCTGTTCTTTCTGTTGGTTGGGTTCGTGTGGAGAGGTACCTGTTTGTTTCCTGAACTGCCACGTCAATACGGTTTTTAAAAGCTGGTGGTAGCTGTGCAGTTGTGATTTCACTAAATAAGGATTTAGTCAATACTAGGGTAGTGTAATGTGCGGGGTTGAATTGGAGTGGATAACTGACTGGGGAAAAAGTGACTTTTTTTCCCCCTTCTTTTTTAGTGTATATAAATTGGTTTTGTTTGCATCAGAGCAGTTGCAAAGCAGTTTCACTGCAAAGCAGTTTCACTGCAAAGCAGTTTAAAGAGTTATGTGGATGGCACTGAGCATAGAGATACCTTAAGCTGGAAACCTGCAAAGGGTTGTTTGGTGTGACCACTATAGGACTATTTACTGCCATACATTTATAGATACTTTTGCGTTTTCCACTGCTCAGCAGAGAAATGAGAAAAGCAGGGTTTTTTACTTTTGGTAAGTGGTTTGTCTGTTGTCAGCTGTGGTTCATGCTGGGATAGCCATAGAGGTTGTAGGGATTTTTCCCTAAAGGTAGGAGGCATGGTGCAAGAATGTAGCCATGCGGATATAACTGTAATATTGCATAGGCAAAATTGTGAGATTGTCATAGAACTAATTTGTCAACTAATTACCCACTAGTTATTTACATGCCAGTGGGCAAAAATTTAAATTGAACAAAAGAAAGTAAAAAATGGAGTTGAAACACAAAGAAAGCTTTGTCATGCTTTTTCTTTTAAATATTCAGCTCTTTTAAAGTATTTTCTCCCGTTTTCTCTGTATAGCCTAATACCTGGACTGATAGGAATGTTTTTAAAAGGAGTTTTCTGAGTAAGCAGAAGTAAAAAGTCAGACTTCCCTTGCGAATGGTTTCTACTGTTGTGTTGCTTTTGGTTTTTGTTTTTTTTGGTTTTTTTTTTTTTTTTTTTTTTTTTTAAAGATGTGCCTCTGATTGGCTTATTTATGTATTCAAAAGTGACCTGATTTTGCTATAGAAGGAGTAGCTGCCACTTGCTTTAGGCAAGTTTGTGGTCGGTTTTACCTGGCTGGTCGCTGCATGTTTTTCTAACAGTGCTGATCAGCCTTAGCTCAACACCACACACAGAAGATGACTGCAGCCTTAGTCTGTAGGAGTCAGGCAGCTGATGAAATTCGAAGTCTAAGAAATGAAATTGTAACTCTCCAGAAATTTTGGAAATTAAAGGATGACTTTGATGACTGATGCTGAAGATGAAGGAACATTGAGTGCCACACAATAATCTGTGTTTTATTTTCCTTTGATTGGTAGTTTTTGAGTGATTGATACACATGTGAATTGTTAAGCATTCTGTCATTTTATGAATTATCCATATTAAAATGTATAAAGGTCAAAATAAAAAATGAAGCTACGGGGAGGTTTCAGTTATTTGTGGTGTAGGTTACTGTTGCCTTTATGACTTCTGACCTCCACATGCCCTTGGTCTTGCTCACCACCAGCCAGTCCACGCTAACATCAATAATATTGGTTTATCCCTTCAGCAGAAGACCTAATCTCAAAGGTTCTGGACCAGAGCTGGAGCGAGGTACTCTGGGAACAGGCACCTGAGACTTTTTTGGGGATTTGTCTATGTATTGCGTGGGTGTGGGGTTTTTTTTTTTTTTTTTTTTTTTTTTTTTTTTTTTTCCTTTCCCCTAATATGTTTTTTTGTTTGTTTTGGGTTTTTTCACGCAGATATCATATTTGGAAAACTTAGGCAATCTAAGTTTATTGTAATAAATAGTACTACCTTAACTTGTGATTGTTTTCATTACTCTAAAATATGTTTCCATTCTTAAGTGACAAATTTTCTTTACTCTGCACATCTCAGTAGTATATTCACATTTTTGGCATTCATACTGTTAATATTTTAGGTGGCCGTGATTGCAATGAATAGAACAGGTAACTTCTCCTGAGACTGCTAATTCTTGCTCCACAAACTGTCCTTATGGCAGGTGACTACTTCAAGCCCTATTAGTGCTGTTTGCATTATTGATAGTTCTCTTTGATGAAACCAGGCACAAATAATGGAAAAAGATGTTAACACCGCATCTTATCACATACGACTGGATTAATTAAATTTGATGTAATTGGAGAGAAACACAGTCATATATTAATTCAGACCTGTAAGATAACCTTTTTGTGAAGTTCAGTGCTTTGCAGAAAGCTAATAGAGAATGTACTCCAGCACCTCTTTTGGTTATCTGGGACAGAATTGTCTGGCAGCAAAGCAGACTGATCAGGGAGGCAAATAGTTAATTATATGTTGTAATTTGAAGAAGAATCATTTAGAAACTGAGCATTTAAAAGCTCATTAAATGCTTTTTGACCAGCATAAATTATCTGCTAGAAGCTGCCAGAATACAGAATCAAATTCACCTGCTAAGGTCCAAGTTTTGGTGAGCTGGCAGTAATAGCCCTAGAGTTGTAGATATCTGTAGAACTATTGTTAGATTATATTGAGATTAGCCACAAATTATATAGCTGGAACTTGATTGTGTCCTCTTTTCAAAACAGAAGTATCAAAGAATAGTTTTACTTGAAGGGTATTAACATTACACTGAAAGGGTGCAGTCGTTAAATTATTTTCCAGTCTTCAGGTCCCACTGTGAATCAATCCCATGTGAAGATAATGTACCCTATGGCTCTTATTGTCTAGTTTTTGTAAAAAAAAATCCATCGATTTAAAAATTCCAAGACTTTTAAGGGTTATTTTTGCAATTATGGGGACCTATCAGAAGAATAATACATGTGCTTTTTACAACTGTGATTGTTACAGCCTTGATGATTAGGATAATTGAAGGATTGCAAAGAGTAAACTTAATTTAAAAGCTAGAATACGGAAGATGTGTAGCTAGATGACCATGGTTATTAGCCAGTTGTATAAATACGTAGAAGCAGACTTTGTTTTCCCTCCTCCTTCAGAAGAGGAGACTGAGGGGAGACCTCATCGAAGTCCTCAAATTCCTCCTGAGGGGAAGAGGAGGGCAGACACTGATCTCTTTACTCTGGTGACCAGTGACAGGACCCTGTGGAAGGACTGAAGTTGTGTCAGGGGTGGTTTAAGTTGGATATTAGGAAAAGGTTCTTCACCCAGAGGGTGGTTGGGCACTGGAACAGGCTCTCCAGGGAAGTGTCACAGCACCGAGCCTGACAGAACTCAAGAAGTGTTTGGACAAAGCTCTCAGGCACAGGATATGTCTCTTGGTGATGTTTCTGTGCAGGAACAGGGACTGGACTTAAAGGTCCTTATGAGTCCCTTCCAACTCAGCATATTCAGTGATTCTGTAATTCAGATGTTTTTGTGTAATTCTGAAGTATCAAAACCATGGCTGTTGAGCTAAACAGCTGTTGAGCAAATCTAGAAGATATTCCTGAGCAGTTGTGTAACTCCACAGGGAAGGAAGTGTGGGGAATCGAAGTCTGAGTATCTCCTATATAGTTGAACAAATTTCTTAGACAGAAAACTTTAAGAAAAGGATGAGAACAGATATTTGATATACTTGAATTAGAGTTTACTCTTTCTCTCCTTGTGACCCTGTGATCTTGTTGGTACTTCCTTTGTAATTGAAATTGATTTGCTGGGATTCAGATTGTTATGTAAAAGGCCATTGACCAGAGATTTTTCAGGCTCCATGCACTGTTTTGTATTTACCTTTTCACATTTTTCAGTTTCTGTAGGTGAATACTACCTGATCTTTATTTCCTGAGGATGTAAAAGTATTCTTTCCTGGAGCCAAGCTTAATTTCTATCTGAGAAGATGAGTTTAAGCTTAATAGGAAATGGAAGGTTCAAAGAAGGTTCCATGGCAGGTTGGAGTCTCTTTATTTAGACCTGGCTTTGCAAGGAGATGAGGAGAAAAAATTAACTAGCACTTGCTGTGCTTTGTTTTTCATTCTGACATTGTGTACAGGGAAAAATGCCTGTATATTTCAGAATATGGAAGGGCACACATTTTTCTACCTTGCTCCTGATGATGTTGGCCCGCTGCTTAAAAATGCACTTAGTCAACAGGGGAGGTTGCTTTCACAAGGATGATCCTAAACCAAATGCCAATCATCCAGCTAGCAGGAGGAGGAAGTTCTAATTGTCTTTATATTCCGGTTGCTGTTTCTTATCCCAACTTCCCTGAACTCTCTAAGCCAGTATAATCATCATTTTGAGGGGGTTTGGGGTTTTTGCCTCAACCAATGGATATTTAATTCTGGGAAGTTATCAAAAGTGTCTACTTCATCAAATAAAGCAGTAAATTAGAGCCATTTTGAAGGAATAAATTAGAACAAATTATTCAGTGTTGGAGTAGCTTGAACAGCATCTGACTACATCTTTTTTCAAAGGTTGATGGATGTTAATCAAAATGCAGGTAAGATCTCCAAAACATGAAAGGCCATCAACAGGATCATGACACAAAGATTCTATGTCTGTACTTGCAACTCTGGTTTAAACATCTGTGTTCAAATGTGTAGACACATGGTTATCTATACTGAGAAATAAAACTTGTCTAAATGCCTCTTAGTGGTGTGCGTTTATGGTGTGGCTTCTGTTTGTTTGTTTGTTTGTTTTGTTTTTTTTCCAGTGCTTTTATGTCAGGTGCCCTCTACATCTGCTTAGTCAAGTCTGGGGTCTGGTGTGTGCTCTTAGTGTGGGAGAGAGACTGGGATGTTGCCTTGTATCAGTAGCAGGGCAGGAGTCTCCCTACTTAAAATACTTAATTGAAGGATATGTTCTGCAATAGCAGTTAAGCATTATCATCTGTTCTTTATTATGTGACTTTCCTGTCATATCTGTCCATTGCATGACCTGATATGTAGGTATTATTTTAGGATAGAAGAGGTCTGAAAATTAGTATTGCTGAATACAAACAGCGGACTTCATTACTGTTGTAATTTCTTTTGCGTGTTGGAAATACAACCTATTTCCAATCTTCCCTGGATCCTTGGCTACTAAAGCCTCTTGGTCACGTAGTTTATTATTATTATTTATCATGTTTGACAACTACTGTTTGATGAAACATCATTGATTTAACAGATCTTTGACAGAAGAAACCTTTAAGTGAGGCAGTGAGTATGAAAAGCCATTAGAAAAACATGGTATGTTAAAATACTGCATCTGCCTGATTCCTTCTCTCAGCCCATTGTGCAGTCTGAATCTGACTAGAGAAATCTTCACGTGTTTAGGAGAAGAAATTTTTGAATAATTTCACATTTCCATTAAAATAGTTTTTGTCACTGACATCAAGTCAGCCTTCCTCCTTCCTGTCACTTCACCTGTCTAAGACTGCTTGCCATTGTGTGTCAGTCTAACTGGAAAGTACTTTCTAAAGATCATTAATTAGTCCCATGTTGATGCTGTTCAAAAGGAAGAAAAACATGGCAACAACAAACTTTCTACAATTGCTTTTACTCTGTTCACAGACCTAGATCAGTCACTTGGTCTGAATCTTTTCTGTCAAGATTAACTGATGTGAAGCAGCAGGTTCAGTCTTTTCTGCATTGTGAAGGTTATATTACAGAAGTTTTGAGCCTCTTTTATCTCCATAAAGAAAAAAGTGGTGTAAAACTCTTAATGACCGTAAAGCTCTTGCAATTTGCTTTTAGTTTTTGATTACACTTAACCTATAGATTTAGTATCTCAGGTACAAGAATAACCCAAATCAGAATCCTTAATTCTCAAGTGTACGGGCATTCAAATCCTGTGTAATTGAAATAGCATCTAATAGTTCCTTATTCTGTATGCCTTTCACAAGTTAAAGATAATAAATCAGCTTTTTCCCTTTTCCTATGGATATGTGCAGGGAGAAGGAACTGAAGAGAGCACTGACATCTTGAAAATGATAGAAATACCTTAGTAAAATATGCAGAGAAAGACTGCCAAATAGACTTGTTGTCCTCCAGTGTTTTTAGGAATTTTATACAGAATGTGTGCCTACAATTCTTTTGTAGCTTTGAAAACCTGGGGCTTTGTGGTGTATATGACCCACAATTTGATCAAACAAAGGTAATGAAAACTAGTGTGAGATCTCCCAGCTTTTCTGTTCACTGCAGACTTTCTGGGGTAGTGCAGATTGTGAAAACTCTGTAATCACTGATTGATCACCCAGCATTTTTTTTTGGAAGTAAAGCATTAATATTTTGTATTTCAAAGTGCTGGATCAACTGGTCAGAAAGAGTTTTTTTGGAATTCTGCTACAGTTCTGACAGCTGGGGCTAAAAAGGATACTATGGGATGGCGGACATGCTGTTCTGAATTCATTTGGTGGTGTCAGGGTGCTGACATCAACCGAAGTGTGCAAGAAGTGGAAGAGCTTCTGGTTACTGAGACGTTAAAAGAAAAGTGTAGGTTTTTTCTAGTGTCTTAAATTGCTCTATATTTGTTAATCTGGTATTTTTAGAGTTTGACTGCAAAGCCCTCAAATCAAATGGAAATGCCTTTCTTGGAAAAAAAAATGGTTCAGTGCTGTTTTGCCCTCTGCTAAAAACACTTTCTTGAAAGTAATTTTAAGGATTTTATCTTTAAATTCCTGTCTTTAAATCAAAATGTTCAGTTTGGCATCATCAGCATCATTTCCCTTGCAACTAAGTGATCTCACAAAAACATTCGGAGGGCAATGCAGCAGAAGTAAATTTGATGTTTTAATGAAACAGTTATTGCTTTATGCAAATATCTCTGATAAAATAGACTCACAGATGAGAAGCCAAAATCATTCAAGCTAAAATCAGAATAGTTTTTAATTAAAATGCTGAAAATGTTTCCGCAGTTTCCTAAGGAGTTGAGAAGATTTTAATTATTGTTGTGAGGTATCTTCCAACTTAGACAAATTACGGAGAGTTATTGTGAACTCTAACAATTTTGACTGAAGTGTGGCAAGTCAATGGCAGATAAACCCCTAGGATTACTGTGACAGCATTGCATAAACAATATAGGTCTTCACTGGATTATTTTATTTTCCCACATGAAACTGTAAATTATTTCCAAGTACCCTCTTTGATAGCTTCACCTTTCAGTTCAGATCTTTAGCAAGAATGAAGGTCACACGACCGCAGTGTCCTGTGGCAACTGTGTAATCTGCTAATATTTAAACGTCAAGCAGTTGTTTGTTGTTAATATTGAAGGTAGAAATTGTGAAATAAAATGTTCAACTGCCTTTACTTTGTACTCCCTGTCTTCAGGGAGATTATGTAATAAGTTTAAACGAAAACCCATATGGTACCAGTTGAACAAACAGTGATACCCTTGTTTCCAGGCAAAAGAGAGTGTGTTTGCAAACGCACGGTTTGGCATATGTACTTTGAGATGACAGGTAAGGGAGAGAGATACTTTGTTGAGAGTATGTGAGAGTCCTGGTTTTCCACAGTCAGAGGCTGCTTAGCATTGTTAATGTGGGAAGGGTGGATAGTTACTGTGACTCAACTTTCTCAGACCATGGCCATGCTTCTCATGACCCAGTATGCCAGTGTTGAGTGCTGTAGGGATAGAAAAAAGAGAAATAACATACTTTTTTTTGTTTCAAGTAGGAAAGTGTCACCATCTGCCCAAGTACGTGCTGGAATGCTCCTGTTATTTTTGCTAGCTATGGGGAAGGGTTCCTGACCACAGGACTATCTTTTCTTTGAGTCTCACCATTTATAGCCTTATAATAATTTATATAGACTTCTAATAATTGGTGTGTGTAATGTTGTTTCCCTTGTGCAGGTGTCATTTATTCTTTTTAAGGTTGTGGATCGGATCCATACATGCATAAGGATTCATGCCCACTCCCACACCCTTCCCAGTTCTCTGAGCTGCTGAGGTGTAGCATTTTGAATAGAGATGAATAGATGGAATTGATTATAAATAGGATCTTGAAAAGCAAACTTCTGTCTTCGAAGAAGAAAACACAACACTGAAACAAAACACATTTACCTGTCAGTTATTCCTACATAATTCCTGTCATGCAATTCTGTCAAGAAATGTACCATATAGGAACTTTTCTTCAGCACATTTCCTTTACTTGCTCATTTACAAGCGTGAAATCACAAATTACAAATTTCTCTAGCAACAACCTAAGATACTGCCTATAAACTTTGCCCAAGTTTGTGGGGACTGATTGCACATAACTAAATGATAAATTTTTTTTTTACTATAAATTAGTAGTTATTTAAGATCAGGTCATTTTGGTTATGATACCCCTATATGACCCTGCTACAGGTCTGCTTTCTTCAAAAGGCAGCAGGCTTTTGTTTATTGCTGCAAATGATCTTGTTCACTCACTGGGACCTCATGTTGACATCTGGGAGAGAAAATTATGCAGAAATGTTTTTTAACATTTTTCAGGGTGTCCTTTCTATTGTTGGTTCTGTAATTCATGAAGGTGTCAGATAAAGCATGGATTGCCTCTTTTTGGGTCGCTCTGTGTACTATATGATGTCAGGTGGAGTTGAGGGCTCTGAAGAAGTTCCCTGGGAGTGCAGTATCATACTATTGTTTTGAATCTTTGAATTGTGACTTTTCTTGGTGGAAGCACCTCTTTAGGCTGTTAAAGCTGCTTTGTGCTAAGGCAGGGTAAAGTGTTTGGGTGGTGGTTGGGGTCTGAAGCTTGAAGCCAGGTGAAACCTGGAGTGATTGTTTCCATTAAGCTGTGAACTGTTGGGAACCTTGAGCCCCGCGAGCATGGGTACCTTGGAGAGGCTAACTCCTGTTACTGACTTGTATGTTGTATTCAGAGATGGATCTCTCTGTTGCTCTGCACAGCTGTGAGACGATGCTTCCTGAAGGTGCCACCTCCTGAGAACCGTGGTGTTAAACGGCCTTTTTCATGTCACCTACTCATTGCTTTGTCCTGGTTTAAATACATATTTTATGCTAATAAGATTAAGTGTCAGGTAAGGTTCATGCTGCCCTAATAGTCTGCCAATTCTCCTTTATAATTTTTGAATGATAACAGCATCATTCAGTATCTTCATGTTGCTATTGTATTAGGGACAGCAGTAATAATGACACAGGACTCTCCAGTTTAGAAGCAAAATGAGAGCGATCTTTATTATTCAAAATCCTCTTTTATAGACAGTTCAGAGAAAATAAAATTTCATTGGTCAGCAAACCAATACATCACCATCATTGGACAGTTAGGAGCAACACCCCTTGACCGTTTCTTGCAAGTGAACAACAGGGAGACAAACAACACCTGCAAAGGTTGTTTTCCTTCTCCAAGGACTGTTTGAATTCCTCCTCACAATGTCTCAGGCCACAGTTTCTCAGGCCAGTGTGAGAAAGTTATGTGGCTCAGTTTCACAAAGACACTGTGCTGCTGCTGCCTGATCTCATGCATTCAGCATCCACATCTTCACTGTCTGCTTTCTTCAGAAACTGCTTTGAATCCTGCAGTTGTTACACTGGAGAACTTTCCTATCCTTTGCTTCTTTGGGTGAGATAATGTTTTTCTGCTAGATGTAAGCCTCTAGAAGACAACTTACTGGAACTGGGGTAACTGCTTTGGAAAGATGAACATGAGGCAGTTGATGTCTTGAGCATATGGTCAGTGCATTGGTTGTACAGTAGCATTGTTGTAACAAAACATGCCCTAGGAGAATCAAAAGGGAAAGCCTGTAATCTGGGCTGAGGTAGCCACCAAATATGTTTTATTGGGTTCGTAATTCTTAGATATGCCTCTGTTTCTGAGAGGTGTAAGGAAGCAAAGCAGAGAGCAAAGTAGTAGCATTAACATCTGTAATCACATCCATCTAGGATGAGTGGGAATGGGTATTTTTGAAAAATATCCATGACTGGATGAAAATGTCACTTGACCATTCTCAACAGCTCCTTTGAAAAGAAACTTTTTTATTGAAGGCACCTTTATATATCTTAAGGAGAATTACTACATTTTTCGAGCGGCTAGTGAGCTCTGGTTTGCTGAGATACACAGGACCATATTAATGTTGCATAATGGCCATCACAACGTAGCTTGCATGTGCATCTTTGGATCACTGTCCTGAAGTTCATCTGAATAAAAATGTGTTGTAGAAGAGCTGTGAGACAATAGTGAATATTACTTTGAGGGAGAAGTTACAGTCACATTATGGTAGTACTCTGTGATGGATAGGTAGAGTGATTGAAGAACAGGGCTTTTTCTGATAGTAACATGACAAGAAAGAAATTTCTGTTTTTAACAAACTTCAGGTTCAGTTTCTTACAGTGGTGTAGTGCATCAATTTTTGTTGCAGGAATGACAGCAATTGTATCCTTGTCGTAGTCTGGAGGCTGACTACAATTAGTCCTGTTTGTTCCCAACCCCATTTTCTGATAAATAATTTTCTCCTAAAGTTTGGAGTGGTTTGTGTTGGCCACAGTATGGTGCTTTTTCCTTTAGTTAAATGATTTTGCTGAGCAATGGCAATGCCTAGCTATTTTTACCTTTGTAGTGGGGTAGTTTTATTGTCCTTCTATTTTCCAGGTCTTTAAGTACAGAAAATTGTAGAAGTACACAGTCTAAATGTATTTTTACATAGCATCAATTAGCTAACCTTTGAAATTTTTGTAGCTCTTCTTCTTAAAATATGTAGTACTACCACCTTGGTTTCTGTACCTACTTGGAAGTATTGGACAAACTGGGCAAGGATTTTCCTGTATGTATATAATTAACAACTGTGTGTTGGTCCCCAGTCAGTTTGTGTGCAGAAATACTGTGGCTCATTGGGAATCTCCTTGGTGACAGCCATCTTATGAACAAGCCATCTGCGTTTGTTCTGGAACTTTGAAAGTAGGATCAAAGCTAGAAGGTAATTGCACAATAAAGTAGGTTTGTTAGCTTTGATGCACTTGGAGGAAGTGAGGCTTCCACCTCCCTTAGTGCAGAAGACTAGGAATTGCCCAGAGATTTATAATTATCATGGAGTGAAGATGGGTGTGAATAGTTTTGCCTGAGATATGCTGTCTTTGTTAGCTAACAAATTCCTTTTGCTTCACCAGTGTGTGGGATAGACTCAGCACAGCTGTCTAGTTTAATAGTGATTATTCTGTATCTCTTCATGCTGAATCAGTCTGTAGGATATGGAAAGATCCTACAGAAGATTGTTGATTATTGTTAATAGTATTCATTTATCTTAGCTTCGCTAGGTGTTATTAGACAAAGGAATGCAGTAACTGCTGCTTAGTGTAGGGGTAGGCTTTTACGAAGTGTAGTTGTAATGTTTGACTGTGAAGATCAGAACTGGTTTTGGGAAAGAAAGGTTTTTTGTCTCAAGGCTGATTGTGCTCAGACTGATGAGACTGGATTTACCTACCTGCTTGGTAGTTATCAACTTCTCTTGCAGTTCTTCTTACCCCAAACCTTTAGGCAGAGGCCCCCAAATGCCACCTGAACTGTATTTTCTAGTTGAGAAGGTTTTTGATCTGCATTCAGTGCCAGCTCTCCTTGCAGCTATCTGATTCTCTGGTGAGCTGTTCCGCATCTTGCTTGAAGTCTTTCTTGTAATGTCAAGTTCTGCATAGTTCACTTTCCATTGTAGATCACAGTCAAGTTCTTTTACTTCGGAAGGAATGGGAGTTCTTTTATTGAGGTGAGAGTATGCATGTTGGGCTAGCAGAAAATGATTATTGAGGCAGCTGAAACAGAGGACGGTTTCATCTGTGCAGGAGACAGCCCTGCACAGATGCTGATGCAGAACACTTGTAACTTAGGATATGGGTATGATGTTGGAAAGTAACCAAGGAGAGTTGGTAGGTTAGAAGAATGATTATAAAAGTTTATGTTAGTATTAGTCTAAATATGGAAGAAAGATGATTCTCATCTACATAAACAGGTTAGTTGTATTAAAATAAAAAACCTGGTGTGTTGTTTTAGCCTAATACTTAAACAGTATTAATAGGTTTCTGGTCTGAATTCAAACTTGGCCAGTAACTGTGCTTTAACTGGTTTCCCATATTCCAGTCACTCATTTAAACAAGAATGTAAGGTCAGACCCCAGTTTGATCTCCTTTGGAGTTGCACATTTGAAGTGTATATGTATACTTTTAGCCAGAAGGAAACATTACAATGATCTAATCTGACCTCTTACATAAACTGGGCCACATGTGATTGAGTCTTACAGGTGGACTCAATAACTTGTGATGAAACTAAAGAATATCCCTAAAAGACATAAGGTTTCAATTTTAATTTGAGGTCTTTTAGTGGTATGAAATACATTGCATTCTTTAGTTGTGTTTAAGAATGGATGAACTTCTTTATTTCAACACAAGTTACAAGAGCTTGTGATCACTTGTTGAGCCTTTCATCAAACATCTTTTCTCTGTATGTGTCTGTAGATGATGTTCTCTAGAACTAAACAGACTGAGATCACCACTGTCAGCCCTGCCACAGCTCTGGCTCTCTACTTGGGGCAGGACTCGTGTTCAGCATCTTACCTGCTCGGTGTCAGGAGGTTTTAAGGATATTGAGGTGTATGGGGGTAACCTTACCTCTGTCAAAGAGAGAAAGCATATGAGATGTTTATTTCTCTATCTTTGGTTAGAACTTACTGTTGTTGCAATAAACTTTCTGGAATATTGTAGCAAGTCCCAAGTATTACTGGACCACAATCACCTTTCTACTTCATTCAGACTGTGGCTACTAAAGTGATTTTAAAGGTGAGAAGATCAGATATTTTTGCCATTAGATTAATGCTATTTCGACATTAATTCTGATTTTCCTATTGCTCTTTTTCTTTCTTGCCCACCCATGTTGTTCTTTACTTGATGGAGCACACTCACTGTGTTATTAGTCTTTTTGTGTCTTTTGATACTGTACATTCCTTGATAACCTGTGTCTTCTACTTCATGTATGATGACTATATTAATAGAGTTGGTTGGAAATGTAATATGATTTTCTTTGATTCTCAGTAGTTTCTGTTTTCTTGTGTTGTACAGTTACATTTTTCTGGAAAGACTCTGCATTTAATTTTGAGTATGGAAATGAGACTGAAAATGCATGTCTCTTGAAAGTGAGACTGAAAATGCATGTCTCTGTAAGCTGAGCATAAGTCAGTGAGGAGAAAAGAGGTCAGCTGGAGAAAATGGGCTGTAATTAAGGTCAAGGTGCAAAGGAGTGTAAAGATATGATGAGCTCCAGCATCCAAATCAATCTATTACTGTCTCTTACAGAGCTTTCTCTTTCTCTGTGCACCCTTTGTTGAATGTTATTGCTAGTGGGTGGGACTCAACATTTTTAACTGTAGTTCTTACATTGCCTGTTCTGTCTCATTTTTCATATATATTATAACACACATCTACATGTAGTATGTTGCTAAAGACTTTCAGGTGTCTACCTTAGGAATGAAAATCCCTGCAGATATTTTTTATACTTTTATTCGGTCTTTCCTGTAGAGTGTTCCAACTTGATTATAATCCTGCACTTCAGCTGCAGTATTCTTGTTGTCTTCTGTTTTTTTTAAATGATAAATGTTTATTGGAGGGCTTTCTTCACTGAACCTTAATCAATAGGAGTTGCTGTTCTATTTTAAGTGTTGGTGTCTGTTACACAGTATTTCTTTGTGAAGGCAATAATAACATTATTTCCCTCAGATCTCCTTTATCAAATGCCTTCTCACGCCATTAGAGAGGTGTTAGGCCTGCCAGCTCATAGCTGGTTTTATCTTTATGGGGAAAAGATGCAAGTAAAATGGAGAACTCTTTCCAGTAACAAAACACATCACCTAAACACAGTTATGTGAGAGTCAGTAAATAATCACCTGAGCTGACAGAGGAGAAGCAGCTTTCATCTGTGGGTCACTTTTCATCAAGCATGCTACCTGTCAGCTTGTGGTCTTGTTGGCATCAGGTTACTTAGCCCTTCAACTGCTGACATAACAATTTACAGAATGGTATGGAAAGTGATATTTTGACCTTTTCTAGAATGGGAATCATCTAGTAACACCTGTCATCAGGATCAGTTTTTGTGGCTGTGTGTGCAGCTTCAGCTTTGCCCGTAGCTGGGTATGGATGAAACACTGAATTAAATACTTCTTTTAGCGCTGCTGTGACTGCATTATCATCAGTCTTCCTGAAGTTCTCATGTAATGTAGTAGAGGCTCTTTTCTTTAATGGTCATGAGATGCACATTTCAGAATGGACATTGGTAGATGTCACATGGATGCACCAATTAACACAGCGTTAGCCATGGCTTTCCTCTCCTGTTTGCTGGAAAACGGAAGAATGTAAAGTAGACCATGGGAAATGGAGAAAAGCTGTGGTATGCAGCCACTGCTTGGGCTGCCAGTCTGCAGTTCTTCTGTGCATTCATCGACTTAAATCAACTTCAACCTGTCTTTCAGTATATGGTTTGAAGAAATTGACAGCAAAAACCACCTCTCAAATTCCCCCATAATCAAAAGGGAGCTGAAAAATGGCAGCTGGCCTGTAAGCACATCTCCCAAATTTCTCAAAATTGTTAATATCAGTGAAACTAAAGGAAAATTAGTGTAAGTTCATGTATCTTTTCCTTTTTTTCCTCCCTAGGTTTCTTTAGGCTTAGCTTTCTGTGACAGTATAAAATTTAAACTTTAAGACAGGTAAAGTGTGATACTGATTTGTATTTGCTGGCTAAAGGTGTTTGAAGTGTCTTTCCTTTGCCTGTATAGTGGGATGGTTCAAGTGGGTTGAAGCAGCATAGAAATATTGGGTTTTTTCTTTCCACAAAGTTCCAAGTGCTCTAGACTCTCAGATTTTTACAAACAGCGTTGAATCTTTGTTCACAGTGATTATATTTAGGACAGCTCACATTTTAGAAAACACACATTTTTGAATTCTTCGCTTCACAATTACACTTTGATTTTTTGCGACTGTTTTCACACAGATTTCTGTGCAGACACAGAACTGGGATTCCAGCTGTGGACTTTGTCAGTTGAGTCCTAGCATAAGTGGTTTTTTTTTTCCATTAAAACAAACAAACAAGCAAACAAAAACTTGTAGAATTTTATAGGAAAACTTAATCATTCACTTTTCTTAAAATACTCTTTTTTTTTTTTTTTTTTTTTTTTTTTGTGTGTGTGTGTGTGTGTGTGTGTGGTGGGGGGTTTTTTGTTTGTTTGTTTGGGTTTTTTTTTGTGTTTTTTTTTTTTTTTTATGTTTTTCTGGGTTTTTCTGTTGACTTTTTTAGTTTTTAAATGACCCATTTAGGGTGAGGAAAACTTACTGAAGATTTGTTATTAAGTGTACACGTGAGGATATATTGCTGATGTACAGACTTACACAGACTCCTTCCATTTTCTGCAGTAGGCCAGAATGCTTCTAGAAGTGCACTTGGAGTCACATTTGCCTTTACAGTCTACCATTGCTATAAAGAGTTAAGGAAGAAAAGCAGTGTTTTATTGATAACATTTCTGATGTTTAGTTCTTAAGTAAGGGTAAGATTGTATGTCTTGTCCTTTGGCTGTTTATTCCCCATTACAGAGATGTTTTCACAAGTCGTTTGAAAATCCAGATTTGAGTGCAAAGTTTGTTTTTTTGTTTAATTTGGAATAGATTGATGTTCTGAATTGACTTGTCAGATGAGGGTTATTACATTAACAAGCAAGATTTTATCAAAGCATCCTGAAGAAGGAAAGGGAAACTATAGTAGACACAGACTGAGAGGGACACATCCATTTACTGCCAAAAGCAGCAAAAGGATTGTATGGTATATCAGCCAGGATAATACTGATGGACTTACTCCATAGTGGGTTGAATATTTTTTGATTCGTGTTTTGAAAAAAAGTCTAATTACTTGGCCTTGTGGTGATAAATGTAACTTAGATTTTAGTTTGAACTTGTTAACTTAATCTGCAGAAAAGTCTAGATACTCTACTTTCTGAATTAATCTCATTAAAAAGATCTACACTGTAAGTTTAAAGTGGTGTAAATAATAAACCAAATAGTTACATTGAAATTCAGGTTTTTTATGGAGCTGCTTTCTTGAAGAAGTTTGAAGTTGGAGTATTTCATTCTTCATTTATCACTTGTGGACTGCGTATGGTACTCTGAAATCTTTAGGTGGAAGGTGCTGGAACTGTAAATTTCTATGGTAAAGATGGTATAATGGTGAATCCCAGCAGAGAGGTAGGCTGTAGAGATTTGATTCTTGAATGTCTTTTTGACTTGTTAATGTGTGCTTGTTTAAGAGTTGCAGGGTTGCATAAGGAAAGCAGAACAAAAATGTTGAATAACGTTATGTAAGTGTGAAATGGATAAAATGAGCATGGCTAACTAAAGCAGTAGCTAATTTTTCTAAGGTGAACATTTATTTTCATCACTCATTCTGTTGTTTGTGTTCTTTTTTTTAAATGACACTTTGACACCTTTTGTGTAAGTTATGCATATTAATGTAATTGTATTTACTTGTAGGTGGCTCTAACCAAAAGAGCTGATCCAGCTGAGTTGAAAGCAATATTTTTGAAGGTATGTGTAAAGTAAATATTTTACTCTCTCTGCTTAAATTTTTCATGTCTTTTGCTCCACTATTGCAGCATACAACTCTTGATAGTTTTTTTCCAACCATTAATCATTCACTGTATTATTACCATGTTAGACATAAATACCAGTATCAGAATTGAACAATGCTCACCAAGAAGTCAGATATGTTCCTGAGTGATTATTGTATTGACTCAGAAGAAGTATTGCTATCTTAGAAAAAACCCACATTGTTCAGAGAATGTGGTAGGAGTTTCACTATTGTTCCTATACGTGGTAAAACGTTTGTGTAGACACCTTACTGTTAGGTGATTTGGTAAATTTTTTCTTCCATCCTTGCCATCATTCCTTCCTTAGAGTTACCTCTGCTTCTGTTATTTGTAGAAGTGTTGGAAGATCACCTTGTGAAGTGATAGCCATATTTATTATTTAACTGAAATTCCTTCTCTGTTGGCCTGCTGTGGAAAGCGTGCAAGTAAAGAAATGACTCATGTACTTGCTTGTATACTTGAGAGAAGTGTGCTTTAGTGTTTTGTTGAAAATTGGGAGGTGATTCTTCAGCCCTACTCTGTTCTTGTGGGACCCCACCTGGAGTGCTGCATCCAACTTTGGGGCTCCAAACATAAGAAGGATGTGAACCTCTTGGAGCTAGTCCAGAGGAGGGTCCCAAAGATGATCGGAGTGCTGGAGCACCTTTGCTATGAAAACAGACTGAGAATTGGGACTCTTAAGCCTAGAGAAGAGATGGCTTCAGGGAGATCTCCCTTTCTGTAGTTCAAGGGAGCCTACAAATAATCTGGAGAGGGACATTTTACAGTATATGGACGTTTTATAGGAACATGTAGTGATAGGACAAGGGGGAATTACTTTAAACTGAAAGAGAGTAGGTTTAGGTTAAGGAAGTAAGGAAGAAACTCTTACTGTGAGGGTGGTAAATCCCCTGAATAGCTTGCCCAGAGAAGTTGTGAATGTCCCATCCCTGGAAGTTTTCAAGGCCAGATTGGATGGGACTTTGAGTAACCTGATCTAATGGAACATGTATGTGCCTGTGGCAGGGAGGTTGGAACTAGGTGATCTTTAAAGTCCTTTCCAACCCAAACTATTCTGTGATTTTGTGGAACTGGTTTACTTTGACCCATTTCCTAAATTTAAATAAATATTTCTAGCCTTCCTCAGATTTATCAGTCCAGTGTCTGGGTAAGTTTGATTCTCTGGTATTTAAAAAAAAAAAAAAAAAAAAAAAAGTACAAAAGTTCTGAAGGATGGTTGTGGTTCTGAAGAATGAGGTAGATGCCACAGTGCTATTAGAGAGCTGTTGTATCTGAATTATTTCTGTGGAGGTGTTGAGGGCCTATGAGAGCTCATACCTTCCCAGTTTCTTCTCTCCATCTTTGCTCTCCAGCATCATGCCTCACTCTCCATGTAGTTCTTGGTATTTTTTCCATTGTCCCTTGCGAGCTATTATTAACAATATGTGTAGGTGTCACAATGTATATTGCTAGTATTTATAGTTTTATTATATACTGTCAGTATTTATAGCTCTGAAATCATATTTTCAGTTGAGAAAGCTAGGATTTAACTTCTTAAGTCCTGGAACTTGTATCTGTCAGGAGAGCAAAAAGAGTCTTGCAAAAGAAGGTGTTCCGTGGTTTACAGAGGAACATATTTGAAGAGCAGGAGCACAGCAGCAGAAAAGGCAAACGTGATAGACCACTGACCTGAGAAGACAGTAGCATTGAGGAAGGAAATAAACACACTAGAGTGAAGCCTGGTCCCTTCTGAACTATGAGGTGGTCCTCAGTTGGAGAGTGGGGAGGTTGTTTAGTTGGTTTGCTGAGAAGAGTGTGAAAATTGTTTCTTCTCTGCCTGTGGTTATTTATCTTTCTTGCATTTCTGCAGACTGTAGCTCCCTCAGCCTTTTGATTTGGACAGAATGGATTGTAGTTGAGCACACTAAATGCCCCCTCTGACTTCTTTTTCTTCCTCTTTTGCTTTCCCTTCCACTCAAAAGAAGGGATCCCAGTCAAGTGAAGTCATGAAATATGAGCTAAATGTTTTGCTCAGTGTAATGCAGAACTATCATGCTGCTTACTCCTAAGAAGGAAAAATGATGAATAAATGAGTTACCTTGTTCCATGGTCTACAGATGAGTAATAGCCAGAGTGTTAATTAAGCTTCTCCAGATTATTTTAAATGGTGAAGCCAATACAGTTGCTTCTTCAGGTTGTGGAATGTTCACTTACAAAATAATTTGACAGCCATTCTTTCCTACTTCAATTAAGAATTAAAAAATATTATTTCCATGTAGAGATGGTACTCACAGTGTAGAAATAAATGGGAAGCTATCAGTTTAAATGCAGTGGATTGCAGTCAACTTTTAGCATATTTAGTATGTCAAATCCCCAGTAGAATGTTTGCAAATCTTACTTAAAATGGGGTTAAACTTGTTATTACTTGACTATCTAAAATGTATGTAAATTACCAAAAAGCCATTAAGTACTATTGTATAATATCAAATTCTCTGTGGGTATAATTGTCAGAGTGGGGGGAAATAAAATTGTAAAGAACCAATTTTTAAATGTTGCTCCTCCAAAACGAATAGAATTGATGTTTTTTTCTTTTTGTTATGATAATTTCCAAGAGTACTTCTAAGTCTTCTAACATAACCCCTAAGAGATTAGATTTTAGTCAAAGTGATCAAGCTGACATTTTTCAAGGTCATTTTCTATATGTAGTGTAGAGTACGTGATTGGATTTCAAATACACTTGAGTAAATCACAATGACAAGAAACAGGGGGACACTGAAACCTTGTGCTGTTTTCTGTTATTGAGTGCCCTAGCAGGGGGTAAGCCTGGATGAAAAAAAAAAAAGAAATACAGAAGCATAGGCTGTCTGACTTATTTGATTTGTTTCTCAATAGCGGCTGTGTTAAAAGTTTCTGAGGCTGGGATTCTGAAGGATGCTGTCTTTCTGCAAATGATTACATTGAATTCAATTGATCTGTTAGTTCTTATAAAAGTATACAATTCAAAATTCCTTGCAGTGTAGCAGCTAGAAAGCATGTGTTGCAGTGTCTATTGAAACAGGAATCCTTTAGCACTAACCAATATATAGATGCCAAAGTGAGTTATGTTTTGTTTGGGCTTGCTTCTCTGAAGCCTTGTTTCTTGATGATATTGCTGTACCTGAAAATGGTATTTATATAGCACTAGAAGAAAATAATCTACTTACTGTAACACTTTGGCATCCCTCTGAGAGTTATATGCCTACAGCAGGTATAACGGTACGCTGCAGGCACCAGTATGAAATGAAAACTGGCAGTTTTTGTCCCTTAGCAGAGCCACAGTAATGTGAAAGAAAGTGTGTGTTTGAAATACACTACAAAATAGCAATAGGCATCTAATTTTTTTATTACTTTAGTGTGGATAATGCTCTGTGGGGGGCTGCAATGATAGTTTATCATTCTACCTTGCCTTAAAAAAAAAAAAAAAAAAAAAAAAAATTTAGCAGTTTCTTTCCTGTTCTCAGTGCACATTTGTTATCCCAAGATAGACCTGTTTCCCTTTAAGCTAACAGATGGTTCTGCAAATTTTGCCTGGGATCTCTTTTCCTCTTAATAATTGCCCTTATCCGTTTTCTTAAAATACATTCTTTTGGGTTGATTTAAAATTTGACCTTCTTCAGAAAATGAGGACTTTAAAATTCGAGGGATAACCTAGCAATGAGGGTAGAGGTGGTAACAAAGGGAGTTTTATTTATTTATTTAGATATTGTCTTCAAAAAAGTTACTACTACTTTTATTAGTAGTATGGAGGATTCCCATGGGAGCAAAGATGCTGAGGTCTGTCAATAGCTGTTTTCTGGAGCAGTATGGTAGTAACTGTATGTAAAGCAGGGATAATGTATGGCAGGTGTCAGAACTCTTTTCTTATTTCTGCAGTGTGCTGTACTGTCAACGTTCGTGTTTCGCTGTTACATTTTGCTGTTACAAGAACAGCAAAAGCTGTTCTTTGGCCTCCTTTCAGCACTTCGGCCAAGGAGTGTCTGTAGGTTCTCCTTCCCCTAAGGACCAGCCATAGCTGGAGGTGATGCAGTGGCGTTCTTCAAAACAGCGCCCCCAGGTGGACATTCCTGCGGGATCATTTGCTCCGCGGGCGTTTTGCGGGTGTCACCAACCCTGCCTTCTCATCCCGGAGCAGAATGGCTAAACGAAGGAGTCATTTTGGATAAATAAGATACGCTGCAGTGCCCTACTGCTGTCGAAGTTTGACATGCGTGCTTGCAAATGTGCTTGTGCTTCTTTTTCTACTTCAAAAACATATTCGGTATGGAGCATTTCTAGACTACTGTGGAGGAATGGTTGACATGATAATCCAAAAAGTCTATGTCTGCCATTTGTTATCTGGGAAAACGAGCCTTCAGCCGCTTGATTACTCCCCTCTTACTCTTTCCTGTTTGGGTCTAGGCTGTAGATTCACTGGAGCAGAACTGTCATCTGTTGTAACAGAGGCCTGCTCATGATTGGAAGCTATGAGTGGTAGTAATAAATGGATGTGTTGAGGCACTAAATATTGTATTCGTTTAACAGTATGCAAGTGTGGAGAAGAATGGAGAATTTTTCATGTCTCCTAATGACTTTGTCACACGGTACCTGAAGATAATTGGAGATGGTTTGCCTAATGCAAGCACTGTACAGCTCCTTGCAGGTGTGGTGGATCAGACAAAAGATGGGTAAGTGGTTTTTTTTGTGGTTTTGGTTTTGGGATGGGGAGGTGGCGGGGGGGGCGGATTTGTACTTGATTGGTTTATTTTTTCTCTGTTGCTCCTTTAAAAAAACGAAGCCAATTTTTCAAACAGTCTGATCCTTGAAGAGTGGGGGGGGGGGGGGGTGGGTGTGTGTTTTGTTTTACCCTGCAGATCCATAAAGGAATACAGTATCTTTTAAGTGAAAAGAGTTGAAAAGTTGTTTTCAACTGGAGTACCATTTAGTGGTACAAACCATTTTCTGTCTACTATGTATTTTTAATTCATGGAACCTTTCATGTTTGTTGGCTGGCTCCCCTAACTCCTGCTTTTCTTTCCTTCCCTGAGTCTTTCTGTCTCTGTTTACTTTATATATCTGTCACAAACACATTCAAATAGAAATCCAAAATAAGTTTAGATGGTGTAGGAAGAGATCCTAGAAAAAAGTTCCCCTGCTTTATTTTGCCATGGCACTGTTAAAGGTTTTTTTGCCACTGTGTTTTTCCTTCAAGAAGGAGGAGGAGCACCTAAGGTATTTAGGGAGCCACTCTGCAATCTTGGGAAGGCAGCAGTGAAGTTGGTTGCACATGGTTTGCATTTGAAAAGCCGACTTTGCCAATAGGCAAGATTAGCTACCCTTCCATCTTCCTTCCCCCTACTTTAATGAAATCCCAGCTTTTGCTTTTGGTACTTGCCCAGGCAAGCTGTCTCTACCCATATGAATTGTTGAACCCTCCCTTTAAAGTATCTTTAGAGAAACTTAAGAATAATTAGCTATGGACTTGAAGTGTGTAGTTGTGGCATTTTTAGAAACCAGAAGACTTGAGGCATGACTCATATCAGCGGTTGCAGAGAGTAAAATATGAGAGAAACAAAGCATGACTAGAGAATGCAGTCTTCCTAGGGAACAGATGCAGGCATAACTCAGAAGTTTTGCAGTCCTTGCCATGCTCTCTTTTCTGCTCAGCCAGTCTCACGTATTTGGCAGCTGGGTACCTTTAACCTTGCAGATGACTTAATGTGATGATTACTGCCCTGGTAAAAGAATTCTGTAAAGACTTGTGTTGGTAACATTGATGGCATCAAAAAAAGCCATGGCTTCAGATAGTGTTTGGCTGAAAACGTTAAGCATTTCTCAGATTTCTTCCCTTGGTTTGATGCCTGCAAAAACAGCATTTTCCAAATTACATGGCTTCAAATCCGTTTTGTAATAAGAAGATTGAGAACATAATCCATACCTTGTGATTCGGATCTCCCTCACAAACAGAAGCTGGTGTCAGGAAGAACAAAATGTAAAACTGTAGCCTATGTGAACTTGTTGACAAGTTGGGATTTCATAACTTGGCGTGATCTTGTAAGAGTTTTGCGGTGTAGTATTGAGGCTTCTAATTGTTGCTTTCTGCCGTGGGTAAGGATTGTTTCTGTAACCCACACTGTGCAGTGACAGTTCGTAACGTGTCTTTGGAGAGTCTCTTCTGGTACTCAGGCTGTCTTCCTGTTTAGCTAATACGTAAAAGAATGGAGAAAGTTTGGAGCATGATCAGCATCCATCTCTCTAACATGGCATTGTAGCATTTTTTGTCACGTGGCTCAGTGTTTGTACCTTGTTCTCATGACGTTTAAAGTAATTTGCAGAGAAATCATCTGAGGTAAGGGTCACCTGCTTTTTGGTTCCTGTCATGAAATCTCCTAAAGACAGCAACAGGACTGTTGGTCTTCTCCTATTGAATACTGCCAACTTGGCAGTCCAGAGCTCCAAGTTTTACAGTGGAGTAAAACCAGCTTTTGTTAGTGTTCATTTTTAATAGGCTTGTCAGTGTTTAGAGACTTATATGTGTTTAAGGTCATGAGAGTCTGTTCAGTAATTTAGCATTATTTCGATTATAAAATAGAAGGTATCTTGCCAAGAGCAATGACAAGTTAATTTTGTTACAGTGACTTAAAGTAGTGCAGTCCTGAAAATACTGCTAGGATATTCCCAGAAGCATTTATCCGCTGTCTTGGATCCCTCTTTTGCTCTGAAGAAGAAACTGTTGTTCATGACTGGTGAGCATGACCACTTGTCACTAAAAAGGTCTGAGCCTCTCCCAGGGATGATCCTAGCACTTTTTAGAATGCTTTTTGATTCTTTCTGATTTTGATAATAAGTTATCTATATGTACAAAGTGTAATCAGTATTAAATACTTAACTGGATAAGTACAGGTGAAAGGCAGACAGCAAAGAATGTGACTCGTGAGAGGGCATGTGGATGGCCAAAGAATTTTTTCCCCAAGAACTGAAGAAGTTCTGAGTGTGAAATGAAAAGAACTGTAGCTCTTAGATACAGTCTCACAGTAGTTACTGTAGACAAAATGTCATGTAAATCTAGCCCAATTCCTGCATTGCCAGAGATTAAGGATTTGAGGATCTGCATGAGCTACTGTTGTTGTGACAAAGGTACGAGACCTCTTAAGGCATACTCTGTTGTTCAATGAATATCCGTTGCCATGGGAGCAAGTTTTGCCTCCATCTTAAGCCAGGGCAGAGGTTTATTTGATGGTGGGCTTTCCTGCTGTTCTCTTATGGAGGCATGTTTTTAAGGTTTCCTCTAAGAAAAGGAAATTCGTTCCTTGCTAATGGCCAGACAAACCTTTCAAAGTAATAACATAGATTTTAATAAGTGTTATATTTTGTGGTTGTTGTTTGTACGAAACAAATTGAAGAGCCTGGTTCCTGGCCTTAAGCTTCTCACTCCTAATCTTAGTTAAAAAAAAAAAAAAAGGGCTTTGTTTGGCCTTAGCTGGATCAGAAATTTCCCCAAAATACAGTAGCTTTCTAAAGGCTTATCAGCAACAGGCCAGGCATTTTCCACTGTAATACCATTTTTCAGATCTTTGTTGTACTTTTAAACATCTCCCTAACAAAATAAGTATTTACTGCACGTCTCTGTTTGGACTGTAGTAACTAACACTTTACTGAGAAATACTATATGCTTCATTTTTTGAAAGGACAAAGTATTCAAAAATAACACTTGGAAATGCCACTATTTTACATTATTATTAGATATAAATGTATCCTCTAATGCACCAATTTACACTATACTTGGTTTACCTAACTTGCAGTGAAAAATTATAGATGTCGCTTCAATTTGTGTCCCATTATGTTACCGTGTTTAAATTGCTGATACAGTAAAAACATCGGCATTGATTTCTGAAGAAAACCTCTTTATCATTGCATTTGTATGTATTATTACAGCAGGCAATGGCTTTTTTCTTTGTGTGGCTACGTACAGACTTTCTCTGGTGGGAATATGTTGTGTCTATGGGGTGTCCAGTTACCATGGGTGTGATCATGGAAGAAAGGAGAGAGTAGTAAATAGTGTTTTTTCTGCACCATACCCAATTGTTCTCTTTAGACTGGTGCTCTTGTATGTGGATGCTTTTAAAATATTAAGATTTAAGCCTTCTTGAATAAATTGTGCAGTACTGGCACTGGGAATGAGGATGTGAAGGTGAAGGAAAACTTTGACTTTTTTGGGTGGAATATCTTTAAAACTGAAATAAAATTTTGTAAATATTTCAGCTTCCTCTCCTTGTGCTGTTAAAATCACTAGGTTTTTCTTTGCTTTTGTAACATAAATGGCTACTTGTTTAGGTATATGAAATAACTCTTAAGTAGTATATTGAAGTCCATGTTAACATGTGCTGTTTAATGACACCTAATGATATTCACTGAAGGGTTATGCTAAACGCAAAAGGGTGATGCTAAACCAGAGAGAAAACGTGTTACCCAGGCAACTACCCTTGTGCAGTATAGAGAAGTGAGCATATGGCTATGTAGTACACATTTTTTCAGCTTCTTTAAGCATTAAGAATCACACGTGTAATTGACTGAAAAATTACTGCTCAGTTACTGTATTGTATGGTCATAATAGAAGTAAATGAATACGTCGTTGTTAGAATAGATCTGTTGGGAATCACTAGCAGGCTAGTCTACTTAAGGAGCAAAAATACAATAAGAAGAAAATAGCTGGTTTAATTAACATGTAAAAATTGGGTTAATTTGAATTCAGCTGGCACAGCAGATATTAATGTCTCTTCTTTAACAGTCTGACTAGAACCACACAATTCGTACACTTTTAGTCTTTCTAATTCTGTGAGTAATTGTTCTTAAAAATGCATATGGGGTTATTTTAAGCATTTATCTGTGACTTTCTAGGGGGGTTATTGCTTCCAAGTACTGAAAAAAAAAATGCTTCTACCAGTATAAAATCCTGTAGCAGTGTTAGTACATGAAGTTTTAGTCAAACCCAGGCCTAGTAACATAGAATATGTTCTTAAGGTGGTGCTGTGATTCTGCTGGGATAGGTGCTGTATTTCTTTTCTGTGCTGTCATCACTGTATTGTGATCTGTTGATAAGGACATGTGCAGGTTGTTTCGCACAAAAAGCAGCTTTACCAAAATGATGTTGGCAGAGATTTTACATTTGTAATTCCAAACAATCCTGTTCTATAGTCTTGCCACCTGCTGTCTCTTTTTGTTTTTTCTGTATGCATGTATTGTAATCTTTGGGACAGAACTCAGTGCTTTGGATCTGTTTACTGTTCTGTTAGGTATGTAGCCAATAATAATAAATAATAATGGCCCTTTGTAGCCAGTAAGTCACGCTGTAACAGTAAATATGCATGGATACAAAACTGAATAGGTTGTGACATACTGGTTTAAAATTGAAGGAAATGTTACTTGTGAAAAAATTTCTTTTGGCTTAGAAGGAATGGAAGTTTTCTTCCGTTGAAAGACTGAGTATCTGTGTAGTCTAACAGTGGGGAGTACCGAGAGCTCCCAAGGAGTTTAAAGGACTGATGGATTGTTCGTGTGCTAACATGTGCATATGTAACAAGGCAGAGACTTCTTTGCCAGTAAAGCTTAAGGCACTCTTATATGTTTGCTGACATCATTAATTGTGAGTTTAATCTTGGTAATACCTGAGGAGGTTTCTTTTTATTTACTTCTTGCACTATGTTATAATTTATGGTGGCAAGCTCCCAGAGTTAATTATCTGTTAGACCATTTCATACTCTACATTTCTTTTATTTATTGCATGTATATTGAGGGAGGTAACGTAGAACAGCTTTTAGGCTTTCTCTGTGATGTGCTTTTTTTTAAAAAATGTCCTTTTTTATTCATCTTCTCGTGTTTTTATGTTCCTCATGGAAGTCAGCTTGCTGTCCTGGGGATGTTTGGCTGCTGATGTGCAGCAAACACAGTTCAAGTGTTGATCTAGGAAAGCCAGTAGATGTAATCTTTTTGGACTTCAGCAAAGCTTATGATACAGTCTCTCATAGTGTCCTTCTGGACAAAATGTCCAGGACAGCGCTGAATAGCCCTGCTACACGATGGGTGAGTGACTGGCTCACAGGTCAGGCACAAAGGGTTACTGTGAATGGGGTGACATCAGGCTGGCAGCCTGTCACTACGGGGGTTGTGCAGGGCTCCATCCTCAGCCCTGTGCTCTTCAACATCTTCATAAGTGACCTTGATGCAGGACTCATAGGGACACCCAGTAAGTGTGCCAACTGCTGACATCCTCAAGGGCAGGGAGGCCCTGCAGAGACAACAAACTAGGGAGCTGGGCAATCACCAGCTGTATGAAATTTAACAAGGGAAAATGCAGATTCTGCACCTGGGGTGGGGCAACCTTGGATGTACAGACAGACTGGGGAATGAGATGCTGGAAAGCAGCACTGTGGAAAGGGACCTGGGGGTCCTGGTTGACAGAAAGTTAAATGTGAACCAGCAGTGCCCTGGCAGCCAGGAGGGCCAACCCTGTCCTGGTGGGCACCAGGCACAGCATGGCCAGCCGGGCAAGGGAGGAGATTGTCCCGCTCTGCTCTGCACTGGGGCGACCTCGCCTTGAATATTGTGTGCAGCTTTGGGTGCTGCAATATATAAAAGACATTAAACTGATAGAGAGTGTCCAAAGGAGGGGAACAAAGATGGTGAAGGGCCTTGAGGGGAAGCTGTATAAGGAGTATCTGAGGTCACTTGTCTATTCAGCCTGGAAGAGACTGAGGAGACCTCATTGTGATTTCAGCTTCCTCACAAGGGGAAGAGGAGGGTCAAATACTAAACCCTTCACTCTCGTGACAAGTGTCAGAATTCAAGCAACAGCATGAAGCTGACTTCAGGGAGATTTAGGTTAGATATTAAGAAAAGGTTTTTCACTCAGAATGTGGTTGGGTACTGGAACAGGCTTCCCAGGGAAGTGGTCACAGCACCAAGCCTGTCTGAGTTCAGGAAGGACAATTCTCTCAGGTGCATGGTGTGCCTCTTGGGGATGGTCCTGTGCAGGGCCAGGAGTTGGACTCCATGATCCTGATGGGCCCTTTCCGGCTTAGCATATTCTCTGAATTCCCATAAAACACATGACTGGAAATTGCTGTATAGTCATGGGTCACCATAAGTTGATGGAAAAAAATATCTTTTCCGACTTAATGCAAACTCTTAGTTCTTCACAGTTACTGCATTCTGAGTAGAAGTTTTCATTGAACTGGCTGCAGTGTCACTTCGTATCAAAGTGCTAAGGATATAGTTTGTTTCCCTGGGTTTATGTGTGTTTCTTGACATTGGATACACTGAATTTTGTGCTTTTCAGAAATAATCCTTGTTCCCCAGCTGCTGCTACATGAACCCATTAAAGCTAGGAGCCTGCTACACTGACATAAAGCAGCCTGAGAGGCAGCAATCTTCAGTGTCCCAGACTGCTAGCAGGCCCTGCCACCACATATTTGAAGATGATTTTAAACTCCTACAGCCTAGACATTAAAGAAGCAGCAAAACAGAAGAATAGTTGGCCTTCGCCTCTTTAAGAATAGGAGTTTGATCTCCATTTGAACTCTTGGGTGTGACGCAGAGAAATTAGAAAGTTCAAGATCTTTGCTGTATCAAACCTACTGCTGGAAACAATGCCAAGTTGTCTAATTATGTATTTGTGCTTATGAACTAACTTCTGGAAGGACAATTCTGCTTTTATCTATGCCCTACTACTGTGCTAGCACATTAGGAACCTGGCTGTAATGATGAATTTGAATAAACTGCTCTTGGGCTGAGGAAGAACATGCAGACTACTGATTGAAATTTGTGACTCAACATGCAGGACTAGAGGGCTGTGATGGATGACTAAGAGATTGCTAGCAAAGGGATAACACATTCTGATGGGTTCCTTCTGAAGTGAGTGGCAGCATGTAGGTCTTGAATGGATTTACTTTCCAAAAGCGCTAAGTACCGAGTCTTGAGGGAAGTTACTCATGTCTTTATTGGCTCTGTCTTGCCAGTGGAGGGAGGCTCCCCCAGAGGGCAGTTCAGTTAGACATTAAAGCTGAGGTGAGTAGCCATGCTGAGTGTTTTGCTTATTTTATGTTCTGTTGTGACTTGCCGAGAGGAATAATGCCTTGTTCAACAGACATTTCCGTTTAATGATATAAAGACTTCCTGACAGCACTGGGGATAGGGCATTTTAGGATACATTTTGATCCTTGCTGAATATATTTTGAACGCATTTTGGTTATGGTCTTATTTCTTTTGTATAATCAATATTATTTTGTATTTCAGTTTTTTGCAAGCAAGTTGGTTTCATAGCTATTTTTTTTTCTTTCATCCCTCAGGTTGATATCCTTTCAAGAGTTTGTGGCATTTGAATCAGTCCTGTGTGCTCCAGATGCATTGTTCATAGTAGCCTTTCAGCTGTTTGACAAGACTGGCAAAGGAGAAGTTACTTTTGGTAAGGCATTCTTAAATGTGCATTCTTAATGTAAAAATTCCTACCTACACCAAACTCTGTTTCACCTACTGTTACTTTAGGAGACAGTGATTGGTAGCAGAACTACACTAATGCCAAGCAACTTTATGTCTGTACTTTTTTAATTGTTTATGTGTGCACAGTATGAAGCCAAGATAATTGTCATCATCATAGTTTTCCCTGGAGGACCGGTCACTTCTCTTTTTCTCTTCCCCAACATGCTTGTGCAGGTCCAGACCAGCAGTGATAGGCGACTATGGGAAAAGATTGTAAAACTGTGAGGGGGTTGCCAGAAGAACTGGGTGAATGCTGGGTTTGAAATTGTTACCCTGAATTATTTTTTTGTTTAAATTGGCTATATTTCAAGCTGGATGACTTTTAAAGCTTAAAACTGTATTCTGTGAGATTTTACAGTAATGAATTCATTATTACATGCCCTCTGCCATTCTGTCCCCCTTTAAAATTCAGCTGTACATTGGAAGTGTGATATTTGCACTGGTAATGAGATACACTCAGGCCAGTTTAAAACCTGATTAAGAGGGCTGTTTATTTCTAGATATCCTAAAGATAGCTTTTGATATCTGCAGGGCTATCTCCCACCTGCCTAATGATAAGGGCCATTCAGTCTGAAAGAAGGATTCAGAATTTAGCAGTTTGCACTAATTTCTGATATTGAGCTAGCACATGAAAAAATATGGGGAATTTTTTCACTGAGTACCTACACTGGATAAAACTGCTGTTTCTAATCTGCTACATTTGGACATGATTATTCCCATATATCAAGTTTGTTTGGCTGTTAAACAATTCTAAGTAAATAAAAAATTTGATGACATTGACTCTTTGTCTTTCCAAAATATATGTTTCACGCATCCGTTGCTTTTTTACTGGTATTTCCCACACGTCTTATGCTCAGTTAAAAAAGCCCTTCTCTTTCCATTTGAACAAACAAGATTTTGTAACCACTGCTTGAAGCATTATTGTATCCTTTCTACCATCTCCAAAAGTCTGTATTATAAGCTGAGGCTGCTGAGAAGAGTTGCTGTCTCTTCTTGTGTCTATTTTGGTTTTTTATTATTTTGTAATGTGTTGAGGGTGTGACAGATGTGCTTTTTGTGTGCAATACTTCAGAAGTCAATACAGATGCTAAAAGATTTTCAGAAAAAAAAATCTGCAGATCATAACCTTGATGAAGGAAGTATTTTTGTGTATGTATATGGACAGAGAAGAGTGAGAGATGCCATGCTTTTGAAACAGGAGGGAATGCATATTTTACTAGGGTTTTGTTCCAGTGAAGGCAGACTAGAGTTCCTGGAATGCCTGTGATGTGCAGTTTCTTGTCTGCGTCAGAGCCCCCAGTTGCTTGGAGCACTCATTAATAATCTAGGAAGAACTGTATTCGTTTGATCTGAATGCTGAATCAGTCCAACTTAACTTTTTAACTCTTGGCATTCTTGTTCCTATTTTTCCTGCTGTCAAATGCTTCCCTTGGGGTTTGACACAGTGAGTCAAAGGATTTGTTTGGCATTTGAAGTCCATTGAAGTCCTTCTAGTGATGAGAGAAAATCCCATGGCAGACTGCATTTAAGGTATTTGAAAGAGGAGACATGCCAACACTGGCAGAACCTCAGATAGCTTTTGTTTAATTCCTTCATCTCCTCTTTTGAAACTGTAGATGTATTTGTAACTTCTGTATAGTACCTTGTGGCTACCACCCCAGCAAATGCCTGGACTGGGGAGGATGGAAGAGCTGTCTCAATGTTGTGCACTCTCAGCAGAAGTGGTTGACCTTTAGAAAAGGGCTAGTTTCTCATTTTCTATCACAAGGAGAAAAAAGAGTTTTATTTTCCTGCAAATATTAAAAAAACCCTAAAAAACCTAATGTGTTTTCATAAATACATTATTAAAATACTATTCTGCAACTTTGCCACTCAATGCCTCAGTCATGCATCTTTGAGACTAATGATGAGATCTTTTTCCATTCACTTGAATGAGAGTGATATCAAGTCCTTATCAAGGTTAGGAGACTTAAATAGGGGTTTTGTATACTGTGGAATTACAGTGTGAAAGGAACAGAAGAATGAGGAAAGGATAATTTTTCAGTATACTGCTGTTAGGTGTAGTTTCTCATTTTAAGTCTGTATCTCATTTTATTGTTGTATAGAAACAGCATGGCTTAGCTGTGCAGTCATTGTTTTTCTGTACACTAAAATGATAATATAAATAAGCAGAATAGTTAGCAGCAGTGAATTTCACATTTTGTACCATGCAAATTCGTCCAACTCTTTCACAGGTGCACTTGGCTTGGCATCTTTGTTAAATGAATTAATAAGGAGCTTTATGCCAGTGAACTTTTACAGTGAATGTGAGATCCAGGCTGTGGGTATTCAGAGAAATGTTCTGGGTGAAGAAGTTCCAATTTAACACTTTGGACTTACTTTTCTTGAAAAATGCTGCACTTTACTTTAGCTTCTGGGTTGGAAATGGATTTGCGTTTTATCCGTATGTTGGCATATCTCTACAGTTTTAAATATTTCATTTCTTTCAAGTTGCAAGTTAACTATACCTGGATCTTTGACATAGTTAATACCTATTTAAAAGGGCTGATGTGCAAGCAGTGTGGGTACATGGAGGGGGGTGGGAGGTATTTCTAGTTTATTGCTTTTTGAGGTGAATTAAATGGCCACTAGTAAATTAGTGGCTAGTGGCTGATTGAGACTACACCTGGCCATTGCATCATGTTGTAGATTTACTTTCTGCTGAAGTGTCAAAGCTTTGACAGTTTGTAAGGAGTTAAAGCTCTCAGCAGGAAAGTGAGAGGAAGTTTAGCTGGCTTTTAAATTCGAGGCAAAGAGCAAACCATTGCTTCTTACTGTTGAGTGTTGACAGGCACATAAAAGCTGATAATGTAAGTCCAGGGGTTTAAGAGACTTAGTAGAGTTGCTTTTTTGTCGTATGACTGTATTTTAATGCCTCATTAAAGAAGCAGAGCCCTTTGAAATTCTTTACTAGATGGCATTTAAAAATGGTGAGATGGCTGGGTAAAAAAGTGTTTAAAAACTAAGTCACTGTAACCTTCATCTTTAATTTTGGATGGGTAAAATAAGTGATGGTACCTAACAGTTCTGAGCTGTGAATAACACAGCAGTGAAACCCAGACACTGGAACTTTCCTTTCCTGATACCAGTTCTCAAAAGCCCTTGTGAAGGGCAAAATAAGTGTTGTCCATGTTGATTTTGCTAAGAGAATAAGGAAAGACACAGTAAGAGCTATGATTGCCTGAGTCTGTGCTGCCAACCATTATTGAGCTTGCTTTAAACGTTTTCATTCTGATTTGTATTAGAGTAGAATTAGCCACCAGACAGAAATTCTTGCTCTTGTACTTAATGAAATGGAGCTGTGGTATAGTGTGTGGTTTTATGGTTTTGGTTTTCTTTTTTAAAGGTTCTCTAATTCAATCTGAAGCTGTTTCAAAATGGATGCTGTGTTGTGTTGCTTTGAGAAATACGAGTATGCTGTAAAATGTCGGTCCTTTAATTAAAAAAAACCCAAAAACCCAACATACAACAACCTCCCCCCAAAGCCACCAAAAACATGAAGGAAATTGGGAATCCAACCCCCAAATTTTTGTTTGTTAAATGTAGCAGCTGCAGACTTGAGCATTGTATTTTGCTTTTGTCAAGACTTTATTGGCATGCAGACAGCAGCTATTGTGGGTCTCTGCTTCTGTTATTAATTATATCAGTGCGTTTCTTAGATAAACACATTAATTAAGGTTACGTATTACTAAGTGCTCCTGTTTGCTGATACCTGATTCTTGAATTGCCTGAATATTTGTTTGTAAACTTTCTAAAAGGACTTAGCTCTTAAGAGGGGTTTAAATAGCTCCACAGCTATTGTGATGAGCTTCAAACCTTTTTCCTTTATGATAATGCTCTGATATTTTTTTAATACGCAAAAAATATTTACAGGAGTTTCATAGTTGCTTTTATGACCAAAGAATTATCTTCTGATTGTGTGACGTAGCTTTTGTTTGTGTTACTGAGGATTGTTTGTTTTATGCTTTGCACTGCGATCGCTGGAATGACTTGGTTCTTCTTATGGAATCTGTAACTCTTTTTCTCTCTTGCACAGCACCTGGCTTAGTGATGCCCAGCCTAGTGCACTGAATACCATGTAGAGCAATGAAAAGCTAAATCTGAACCAACAAAATAAATTGCTGTGGCTGCAAGCTTTGATCTCTTGAGAAACTGCAGTATTTAGTATTTATCAGTGATACTGCCATTGCTGGTTCAAATTGCCTTGAAACCAGTTGTAGCTAGCTTACACATCATAGCTTCACCTATACAGTGAAACATTTGCTGATTTATAAATGTCAGCTGCCTAGATATGATGGATCCAGTGGCAAAATTACAGATGCAAAATCTCCTTAGTCTCGGATGTTTTTTGTTATTTGTACAATATTGTATTTTGCACAAATAATTGACAGTTTTAATTACAACAGGATATAATGTATACTTGTTTGCATATTTATTTTCTTCAAAAATTTTTCTGAAATTTTCTCAGACTATTTTTTGAGCATTTCATTTCTAGACATATGTCAACTTGGCAAGTTTTTGTTTTGTTTTTCTCTTATAACTAAAATGTTATGTAACCAGGCAGACTTGGATGCAAGCATCTTAAGTAAAAGAGAGCCTATTTGGATACAAAGTGAATCTGTCATTCTCAGTATTAGGAGAAGCTTTGTCCTAGTACACTGTTTGCTTTCATTTGGTCTAGAAAATGCAATTGACTTTTCTAAATCATTCAGAACTGAAATTCAGTTTCAGTTTGTTCCTTGTTGTTGGTTTTGCTCTGTTGTTTTGTTGGGGATGGTAAGAGAATCGTCAAACAATTCCGATTGGAAGGAACTGTATGGCAGCCGTATGGTTCAAACCCTTGCAGTGCCACCATCAAGGCCAGCTGCTTGAGGGGAAATGTCAAATCAATGTTTTAAATAATCTCTGAGGCTGGAGACTCTACAGCCTCTATGAGCAAGCATCTCCCAGTGTTTGATCACTGCTATAGTGGACAACTAAATCCCTGAGGCTTGGTTGGGATTGCCAGTGGTCAAGCTTGCATCCATTGCCTGTTGTCCTTCCACTGTGTGTCTCTGTCTTCCCTTCACGTGTTCGGTAGCTGTAGAGAGCAGTGAGCTCCTCCTTTAGATCTCCCATCTCCAGGCTAAGAAAACCCCATTCCATCAGCCTTTCTATGCATGTCACATGCATCATCCCCCAGCTGCCTTGTATAGAGAAAATAGAAGTGATACTTTGTTTTTGTTAACAGGCTGTGCTGCTGACCTTGGTGAAGATGATCTGGGGTGTTTTTTTGGATGATGATGATGATGATGATGATTTTTATTACTCAGGGCAAGAGGAGTAAATTTCTTTTTATGCCCACAGGGGGCCTAGTGCTTTTCAAACTTGAGGTCTTAGGTGCTGGCACTTTGTTGCTAACTTATAATGAGGCCAGGAAAGGTAATAAAAAAATGTAAGGCTTTTGCCAGTGAACTGAAATTATGGATAGCCACAGTTCAAGTAGAAATATTTTTAAGAAATTGTATTCTGAAAAAATTTCTGAAAAAGTTTAAAGTAAGCAAATTATGTAATATTCCATGTGTAAATTCATGTTATTCCCCCTTACATACAGCTGCAACAGAGGAAGCAGACAAGTTTGAGTCCAGAGTCTTACTTGCTGAGGGTGAGGGATGGTACTCTGCTTTTTTTTTTTTTTTTTTTTTCCTTTCTTTCTTTCTTTCTTTCTTGGGGTATTTGCCGTATTTAGCACAGAGTACACAAGTATTTCAGTCAAAAATTAGGGCCAATTTGAACAGGATGCTGTATGGATATGTCATGAGAGAGTGAATTAGTAGTTTTCAGAAGTGACAACAGCACAACCAGAGCAGGGGGAAGGTAGGAGGATAAAAAAGACAACAATTTCAGCAGATTTGTGAAGTTGAACGTTATCATGGATCTTTTTGATTGGGAAGAATCATGAAGGTGCAAGCATGTTCTGTGTGATAATCTTTTCATTAATGTGAATTTAATCTGTAAAACTGCTCTGTCCTTGTTGAAAAGTTTGGCTAGGGCAATGGATTATGTTCAGTAGCTAGTGCCTCTCTCCTGAAAGAGAGTGCATGCTGAACTGGGACTGGTACCGGACTTGATGGTTTTCTGCAGGCATTTTGGGGGATCTGTTTGGTTGTTGTCTTTTTTAAAGTCTACTTAAAATGTTTGATAGACATTTATTTACCAGTACTGGTCTTCATCTCACCTCTGAGTACTACAGATGATGTACAGCCTTTGTTGATTGTTCCAGCCACAAAATGGTTGTGGTTCACATCTGAACAGAAGTGACCAGTTGTAGTGGGAGACTCCAGCCTCCTGCTTCTCCACCCTGCTGTGGCTGTCTCTGAGGAGGCTGACACTCCATTGGGACCTTCACAGTATACAGTCTTTTTTTAATGCCCGAGAGTTTGTTGAGTTAACCAATGCATCTTCTAAGAGCAGCTCAACAAGTATTGTAAGCTTTTGCTTCTCACTGATGGGCTCCAGACGTTGGTATGTTATCTGAAGATGAAAAAAACATTGTAAGGACATCCATTTTTTTTAATATTTGGACCTTTATTGCACTTCTTTAATGAACTTTTATTGCAAAAAGAACTACGCTGATTTTTGGAACTCTTGAAGTGACATATGAGTGTTTTCTGAACAACTGATTGTAGATATCAGATTGGCATGTGTGTGTTGTATGGTATCCTGTCAGAGATCTGAAGAACTGCTTGGAAGATGTTCCAGTTCAGTGGGACAGAAGTTCAGTGGGACAGTCTTTTTACAGAAGACCAACTACAGATTTGCGCAGTTGACTATAATGGATCCAGTTTTAAAAGACAGGGGTAACAGAGGGCACTTCCAATTGGTGGGATAGTTCAAGAATACTACATGCTCAGATGGCTAAAATATTATGCTTTCTGCTGCTACTTCATGCTACTTAAAAAGAAACAACATATGTGGAAAAGATGGCAGCACGCCAGTTTAGGAGTCAATTTCAACTGTATGAGGTTGCTCTTTGATTAATGGAGTAACTCTTTGGTAAGCTGAGGGTCAGCTGTCTGTGTATCCCATTGGAGAAAAAAGCCCAACATGATTACTAGGCAGCACCTGGGGAGGCCCCCAAAGCTTCCATACCAGAACATACTTTTAAAACCGTGTCAGGAGCAGTATATCACTTTAAGCTTGTTTTTAATTAAGATTTTTCCTCATCCCATTTTCAAACTGGCCTGGAGTTGCAGATTAGAAAGTAGAAATTTCATCATCAGGTTCTAAGAGCCAGAAAAGTGTTTTGTTATTGCAGATTTTAATATGAAATTTCAGATAGCAAAATACACACATTTTTGTGGTGTATGTAATTTCGCTTTCTAAATTGGAAAATCTGCTGTTACCTAGCAGTTAATGACTATTTTTTCCTAACATTTGGAATTCAGGACCTGATTTTAGAAGCTGATAAAAGAAAACAAAACTGAGAATATGTTGGAAGTGCTCAAAGTGAAAATTACAGTTTAGATAGGTTTGAGGGTAGATAATTAGACATTTTAATTGAACTAAAATAGTTTTATACTAATACAGTACTGTTGTGGGAGTACATTTTGTGGTGTATTTGAAATTGAAGTATTTAAGTGAGGGAAAATGTATGTTAATGCTTTGCAAGAAAGTGATTTTTTTTTTAATATAATCTAAGCAAAATAGCTTTTAAAGACATAGAGCTCTCAAATCTATGCTGGAAAGCATTGTATAAAGTTCAGGATTATTTCTTTGAGCCAGAAGTTTGCCTTTATAACTTTGGTTGGTATATTAAATTGCTATAGGAAACAAAGATGTGAATTATGAAGAAAATTTTTTATTGCTGGACATCTACAGTGAAATTAGCCCCTGCCAGTGTAACAAAAAAAGGTGTTGATTCAGTCTGGATTCTGGAGTCCTGTGTTTTTACATCTCCACGATAGGGATGACAGAAATGAGTCCAAACGATGATTTTGTTTGCCCACATGGGACATTGAATTTGATATTCAGCTTTGGTTGGACACAAGCAACAATGGCTTATGTTAAACAGCAAAATTCAGCACTGGTTTACAGCTGGAATAGCTCAAAATAATTAGATTGCTTGATATTACATTTTTTATTTTTTGAGGTAAATTTTGTCTTCGGGAATTTTCTCTGGATTTGAAGGAACTAGTCCTGTGAAAAAGTAAACACACAAAGTTATCAAAATAAGTGAATTCTCAGGGTTTGCAGGTGTTTGTATGTGAGTATAGATGTGCAGCCACACTTGTCAGGTGCAGGTGAAACTGATCTTAGTCTAAAATGGATCAGGTGCAATAAGGCAGGGTTTTGCACTCTTTTGAATGAATCATTTCTAGAATGGTAGTGATACCGCATGATAGAGAACAGATAAATTGTGCTGACCTGAGCTGCTTTTTTCAAACCACTTCCCCCTTTCTGAGTTGTGTTGTACACTCCCATTTTCTTCAAATGGTGTGCTCCATTTCTGCTCTTCACTTTGAGTGTTCTATTACTTTCTTTGTAATATTTTTAAGAAAAGGTAACCTAATTTAATTTCTGGGTTTTTTTTAAATTCACAGTTGCAAATAAGGTTGTGGTCCATGTTTTGCGAGGAACTAAATGGAAATGAAAATACAGCATTAGTTTATTATTTCAGGGCTTCTAACCTGTGGAAAAAGGTGGCTGTGACAACCCTTCCTGCTCTTAATGCTTTATTGGGGGAAGTTGGAGGAGTGAGTACCTTTCCCTTGCTGTCCTTAGTAATGAAACTATTCCAACGTGTTATTCATTTTACTGCATGGCCAACCATAAAACTATTTCAGCTATTTCCTTAACAAAGCAGCTGGGAGATGAAGAAGGTGATTGTAATGCTTGTACTTCCAGAGTGTTGTTCCTCTTCTACATAAATAGGGATAAATGGAAAACCCAGACAAGTACTTGGACTACTTATCGTTCCACATCTTATCTGAACAGATGTGATGTTGACATACTTTTCCAGAATAAAAGTCATCATTATCAAGGATGGAAATAAATTCTAACTAGCTGTGAATTTGAAGTTCAGAACAGTAAATAAAAATCCAACAAAACAAAAACAAACAACTCCCCCCCCAAAAAAAAACCAAACAAAAAAACAAAAAACAAACCAAAAACAAAACCAGAAAAAGGCCACAACACCAAAAAACCAAAAACCAAAAACCCAAAATAAAATAAACCAACCCAAATCTTGGATAAATCCCAACAATTCCAGTAAAACAATACATAGAATTATTACATGATTATTTCTGACATGCATATATATAGATAAATATATATGTATGCACCTGTCTCTGTATGCTTTTATGGGAGTTTATTGTTCTTCCAAAGTATCATAAGTAAAGCAAGCCTGGCAGAAGGCCAGTTTGGCAGAGCAAGGATCTACTTTGGAGCTAAGGCAAAAAAAGATGTATGTCCAGTCCATTCTAGAGAGAAAATTCATGTGGCCCACGCTGAACTGGAGTTGAAGCTGGCCAAAAATGTGGAGGACCAAAAAAAAAAAAATTTTTTAAAATATGCTAGTAGCAAAACACAGTCCAGAAATAACATTTTCTCATTACATGATGAGAATGGGCATCTCACAAATAGGGACATAGATGCAGCAGAGATATTTAACAGTTTCTTTGCTGTTGTCTTCAACATGGATGATGGGCTAAGGGGGTCACAGTGCCCTGAGCTGGAGAACCATAGGACCAGAGGGGATGGTATGAAACTGTTTTAGGAGAGATTTAGGTTAGATAATAGAAAAAGGTTCTTCACCCAGAGGGTGGTTGGGCACTGGATCAGGCGCAGGGAAGTGGTCATACACTAAGCCTGACAGAGCTCCAGAAGTGTTTGAACAATGTTCTCAGGCTTGTGGTGTAATTCTTGGGGTTGCTCTGTGCAGGGAGAGGAGCTGGACTTCAGTGATGGTTGTGAGTCCCATCCAACTCAGGATATTCTACTATTCTGTGATTTTGCTGTGTCCAGGAGCAGCAGGAGCTGGCTGCTCCACCAGACTGACAACCCTGATGTGAATGAAGGTGCCAAGAGGCTGGTTCCTGGGCTCACTGACAAGGGATGCAGTCCCATGCTACCTGAGCACAGACAGAAAAGGAGGTCTGGTGACAGTGACCACGGTCAGCCAGACATGTCCATAGGGATGAGGCAGGCCCAAGAAAAGGCTGGGAAGTTTAATCAGGGGATTGGGGTCACTGAAGTGTAGGCATCCCTACAGCAAACCTCATCAAGAGAGATGAAGACCTGAGACAAGGCTTCTTCCAGCTCTTCCTCCTGCAGTGTTATGCCTGGACCATATACCTCATGCTTGTGCATAAGGAAGAGGTTCTCATGGGGACAAAGTTGCAGAACCTGGTGATGTACTCAGGATCATGAAGCTTATGGAAAATGTGGAAATGTTTCAAGTGGTCAGTGAGAATGAAGGCCTGTGGAACTCATTCTGTCCTCATCTCCTCTGAACTTGAGGTCAGGTGGTTGGTAAGGTGTTGGAGTTTCCTAGTCATGATATTGAAACAGCTACTCTTATCTAAACAAAACTCTCTTCTTCTTTTCAGGAGGTAGGTAGGTAGTTCATGTTCTTTACAGAAGTTGCTAGTACAAATATCATCAGGGTAATACCATTTTTTTCTCAAGGCCCAGGGCTTTGATACATGTTTTCTATACTATGTTCAAATAATTTAATTGTGTAAAGGAATAAGATGTATAAAATGTATGGATTTTATATAAAATTGAGCTGAGGATGACAGGTTTTCTGCAAAAATGTTATGACTATTCTGTAAGATCAGTGGATTTTTGTAGATGATCATGACATTTTTGAGATTCTGTTGAGACTGTTAACTTTACTGGGCTTAATGATGACAGCGTGTGAAAAAATATACTTGCAAAATAAATAGTTTGAAAGAATTTCAGATTTAATATCTCAGATACTTATAGACTATACCCGTGTTCTGTTAAGTGACTTTCCTTAGATACAAAAATACTGTGGAATAATGACTTTCAGAGTTTTCCTTTTAAAATCTAAAATTTATAAATCCAAATTTCAGTTGGAGAATATTGGTGGTCCTTGTTTTATCAAGAGTGTCTGTAGTTATGCCAAAGCATGCTTTATTTCTATTTTACTTCTTAATCACAGGAAGTGGAATGTCATAGGAATGAAAATGGAATGGGATCACAGGAATGAAAATGTGAATGCAGCATGCTTGTCTGTGCAATAAGCATATAAACATACACATCAGAACACTGCAGAGAAGAAGGTCCCCAGGACTTAAAGGACCAAAAACGCCCACTGTAAATCAGCAGGCAGATCACCTGGAGGGAAAATAAAACAACTCTTTCATGCAGTGATCAGAAACGAATGGCAAGGTAGCTATTTTTTTAGTTAGAGACCGTGGAGGGACAAACAATTATTTGTTTTAGAACCTTGCAATTTATTTTAAAATTGAGTTGCAAAGCTGAATTTTTTGAAAGATTGATAAAAGTGACAGCATGGATTTCTGAAAATGAGTGTTTAAAATCCTCAACCTGTTGTTTGTTTTGCTTTCTAACAGCTCTGATTTGAACAATGCAAACACATAAATGGTTGTATCTTTTGCTAGCTTTAGATTGGTTTTGTGCTGTTACAGCTCTTGACGTTGAAGCATTAACATTTTGCCTTTTTAAAACTAAAGCAATGAAACAGTGTTCTGAACTGGATTTTAAAGCTTCCATTTATCACACATTTTGATAAAATACTTGTTTAGGATCAAAGCACATTTGTCCAGAGAGGTTGTGGAATCTCTGTTGTTGGAGATATTCGCGGAATCACCGATTGGGTCTGGTTAGAAGGGACCACAGGGGGTCATCTGGTCCAACCTTCCTGCTCAAGCAGGGTCATCCCAGACCAGACAGCGCAGGATTGTGTCCAGATGTTTTTTAAGTATCTTCCATAAGGGAGGCTCCACAGCCTGTCTGGGCTATCTGCTTCAGTGCAGATACACTCACAATAAAGTTCTTCCTCATGTTCAGGTGGAACTTCCTGACTAAAACTGGGCCCAGTATTGAACCCTGGGAAACACCACTAGTGACAGGTCTCCAGCTAGACCCTGTGCCACTGATTATGACACTCTGAGATTTCAAAATTCCGTTACCCTGACATCCTGAATCAGAAATTCATGAGGGGGCATTTGAACATCATCTGGCCATGGCCTTGAGCAACCTTTTCTGGTTGGACTTTCTTTGACTGGTGACTGGACTCCATGAAATCCAGATGTCCTTTCCATTACAAATTATTCTGTAGATCTGAAACAGGTTCCTTTGAAAAAAAGAGTCTAAACAGACATAACAACTCCTGGCTACTGAAGCACACCTCAGCTTCTCTGTGTTTAGCTAGGTGACTTTGTGGGTAGCTGTGGAACTTCCAACTGCGGGTTTAATGCAAAACTACATTTTTTCATTGTCCATTTTTTATTTTAATATGGACTTAGATTATTAAAAGATGACACTGTAAGAACTGAAAAATAACTTGGAGTGAGTTCTGGTACATAATTGGATACCTTTTGATGGTTAAATCACAAACTAAAACACTTCACTTTTTTTTGTGTAGTGGGAATGGTTTTTAATGTCTGAATTGGGCAGTCTGCCTACAGATGTGACTTGAGTCAGTGATGTGGTAGATGAATGGATAATGAGACCTAGTGAAGGAGGAGGAAGAAGACTGTTCACTAGCCATAGGAGTTTGTGCACCATAAATGGTTGCAAAAAGGAAGTGTGGGGTATGTGTAAAAAGGCAGTGGCAAAGTGGATACCACGTCTCATGCCATCAAAGAATCAGAAGCTCAGTAGGCAATCTTCCAGTCAGCTGCCTGTGCTGTATAATCCAACATGCATTCTGTCAGAAAAGCATCTGGTAGTAGTTGCCAACTCTTAGTGACATCAATATACAATATGATTGTGAAAGGGTCAAGTTGTGTGGGTTCTCTTACCATTTCTACACTAATATGGTAGTCTGTGTTTTCCAGGTCATAGGAAAAACTAAGTGCACATCTTTAACTCGGGCTGTTTAGAGTGATGCTTGTACTTACATGAGCTTCTGAGACATGCTTGTGGCCTTTAATCTCTAAAACAGACAAGGGCATGCAAATGGTCTGGACAGAGACCTTATTATATTCCTAATTGGCTTGATGAGGTTTTCACTTTGATTGCTGTGCGTTCCTTTGCCTGTTGTAATGCCAATAATTAAACATTGTATTTAGTCTGAAGTTACCATTCTTTTCACTTCTTGACTGTTTGGACATGTCTTGGTGATGTGCCCTTGCAGCTCAGAAAGCCAAACATGTCCTGGGCTGCATCAAAAGCAGCATGGCCACCAGGGTGAGGGAGGGGATTCCGCCCCTCTACTGTGTTCTGCTGAGACCCCCACCAGGAACACTGCATCCAGCTCTGGGGTCCCCAGCACAGGAAGGACATGGACCTGTTGGAGCAAGTCCAGAGGAGGAAACCCACGATAAAAGGATGGAGCGCCTCTCCTATGATGAAAAGTGGAGAGAATTTGGATTGTTCAGCCTGAAGAAGAGAAGGCTTTGGGGTGACCTTTTTGCAGCCTCCCAGTACCTATGGGGAGCCTACAAGATAGGACAAGGGGGAGTGGTTTTAAACGGAAAGAAAGAAGGTTTACGTTAGATATATGGAAGAAATTCTTTACTGTGTGGTGGTGAGACACTGTAACAGGTTGCCCAGAGAAGTTGCGGATGCCTCATCCCTGGATTTGTTCAAGTTTGGATGAGGCTTTGAGAAACATGGTCTAGTGAAGAGTGTCCCTGCCCGTGGCAGGGCAGTTGAAGGTAGATGATCTTTAAGGTCTCTTTCAACCCAAACAATTCTGTGATTGTAAGTTTCATTTTCTAGAGGTGGAATTTTAGCTTTGGGCTCCAGCCAAGGAGGGTTTATAGGACACGGAGCTGGGCGAGCAGGTTACAGTGTTCCTTCAAGGTGGCTAATGTATGATAAATTAAAATAAAATTGCAGGGGCATAGTCAGAGGAGACTCTGCAGCTTTCATATATTAACAATTTGGAGTAAGAATTGTGCGGAGCTTTGCCCCATCAAAACTAATTTGAAACTCATTTTATGCTCGCTAAGTTTCTGCTATCGCTTACCTTGCATCAGGTAAGAATGCACCTTTTTTCTCTGACAAAGGCAAGTCTGGAGTCCAGCTAAACATAGCCTTTGGTAAATGATGATTTGTTCCTAATCTCATCCACACAGTATCAGCAGCTTGCTCTGCGAATATGCAGGATGTGGGATGAGAGGGGAAGAGGAAGCAGATGAACATCTGATTTCTCTGTGAATATCTTTATTTCTCTGGAAAAGCAGTGGTCACTGCCAGAAAGAGACAACCTTTATTTCTTCTTGCATGCAGGCAAGACAGGCTGTCTTTTTCATGCCAGTTGCCTTCTTTGAAGAAAGTCTGGCAGAAAGTATGAACTTTATGAATGTGATCTCCAGTGACATGTGGCAAGGTGCCTTGAGCTGTGTCAGTAGGGAAGCACTCTAAATGAAAGACTTCAAGTAGAGGGATAGGACCTCACCCTGAGCCAATAGACTTTCTCTCCCACTGCCTTGAGAGCAGAATTTTGCTCCTGGAGAATGCTGGCAGACAAGATCCAAGCTGGCTGTGACGGAACTTAAGACATGAATGAACAATGGGGCTTTCCTGGGGGCATTGACTTTGCTTGGAGAACATTCTCAAAGGACATTAGGACTTCGAGTTATGAATTTTATGAATTTGAGGTTAACTGGGGTTAGTCTTTCTGTTTGTAAGTTAAATCAAACTTGCTCTTTCACCACTGATTTCCTGGGATCCGTGGGTGCTGTGTTTTTAAAGCTGAAACTACCAATTGAGTTGTGAGATGGGAAGAGATCTGCAGTTTCATTTCTGCTCTCCCTGTGAAGCTTTCTTGCTTTAGAACAAGCTATTCTTGTGGGTAATACCATATGCAGGGCTTTTGGGTCAGTGCAGCAGAACACCTGCCCCTTTCATCTCTGTGGCTGTTTTTTTCTAGGTCTTTATTCTTCATTTACTTTCTGACATCCTGTCTCTCAGCTATGCCACATCACTCTCACTTTTTTCCTGATTCCTTGCCTAAAGAGGGGATTCCACTCTGGTTGGATTTTCCCAAGCCAACAGCTGCTGTGCCAGCCTGGCATGAGCTGAACCAGAGGCTGGAGCTCAACATGCACAGGAGACACGACTTCATTGCCCCAAGGAGCCAGCTCCCACCTTTGCTTGTGGCACTGGAATGAGCTGGAAGGTGGCTCCCAGTCCTGCCTGGCAGGCAGAGGCTGGCTCCAGTCGGGTGACTCCCAGCTTGTTCTGAACACAGGCAAGCACTGAGCTGTGCTGATTTCCTCAACCCCAGGCACCAGCCATCCTTGGGAACTAGCTTACAGCTCTGCTTCTCGCAGAGACAGACAGGAGCTCGTGGTTTCGACTCCTGGTCTTTCTTCCACAAAGCGTGAAGGGAGCAGACCAGCTCCTGGCCCAGCCTGTGGGTAGGGAGTGACTCCTGGGAACCATCTCTCCACGCTCACAGGAACTCGCAGGAGACAAGAACTGACTCTTGGCTTGAGTTGCTGGGAGAGTCATACAGCAATTAGGAAGGCATATGGCAGCTGGGAACCTCTGGCCTTGAGCTTGTCTTCAGAGGATATCTTTGCCCTATTTTTTTGGCTGAGACAAAACTGTCACATTGAAATGGGCTCTGTCCTTGAGACAAGTACTCGTTGCTGTTTTCATTACTTACAGTATATGCTCTCTAGTTGCAGAAACGTATGGTCCTTACTAACGATTGTGTATAAAGTAGTTGCTTCTTCATGGAAACTGCTGTGTATTACCAGCCTGCCAAGTGTGTAGTAAACTGTTGCCCAGTTGAAACTACTAAATATGAAGCTTTTAAGTGTGCTCATACTTGTCACACTGCCTCCCTCCTTGTAGAAGAGATTTAGGTTTAAAATCTGCATAGTGCTGGTGATAGGTTTTTATTCCTGCCTGCCATGTCTCCCCCCCATTCCCTGTTCTGCTTGTCAGTGCTCCATAAGTAACTCCAGAAAAGTGGATCTTGGAATAATGGTATTTCTGTAGTTGATTTTTTTGAATGTGGAGAATTCTGGGAAAAATTCAAAAGCATGAATTATAGTGACACAAAACTTTCATTGTTAGCAATTTGAAAAGATTACGCTGAAAATCAGTTAGCTTTAGTTATCTTTTTATAAATTGTCTTTTAATCTTCCCATGTTTGAATTTGAAATTTGAAATATCTGAGTTTCTTTTAATTAAATGCTGTGCATATAAAACTTGACAAATAAAAGTATTTTTCAGAAACTATTTGTGAAGATGATGATTTGGGTGAAGAAAAAACATTAGGTTTGCTTTACAATATGTTACTAATTTATATGAACAGTATTGCTTTCCAGTTATAAAATATCATATTTGTTTATATGTTTGTCTCTATTGTTATTTTATTTTATTACTAAATGAACATTTTTCTTTTCTTCCCAGAGGATGCTAAACAAGTTTTTGGCCAGACCACGATTCATCAGCACATTCCTTTTAACTGGAATTCAGAGTTCGTACAGCTGCATTTTGGAAAGGATAGAAAAAGACACCTAACATATGCGGAGTTCACTCAGTTTTTACTGGTGGGTCTAATACAGTATGGTTCATTAAGAGTAATAAGAAAGATGCAAGAATCAAAGTATTTGCAAACTTGCCAAATACCATGCTGGTAGCAAAGTTGAAATACATTCCAAGTGTAGACTTTTACACTCAGAGTGCTGGACTTGTAGAGTATATTGATAAATAGGATATGCTGTTGGTAAAACTGCTGATTCAGGCTAGCTGGGGTTTTTTTCTTTTTCCTTTGTTTTTGCACCTGTATGCACAAGGTGACTTTTTTTCTACGCTGTTGTGTAGACATAGACATGAAATTAAAAACCTAGACTTTGATGTCTGAGAATCTCCTGTATTTTTAAATCTACAAGTCAAAGAATGTTAAATGACAGTATTGAGCATTTTGGACTCAACTTGCCAGACTCGTATTGAAGTATTCGATCCGTAAACAACATGTTTGCCAAACATATATTTAATTCAGATCTGATACCCAGTAATATTTGTTACAAGCCATTTCCACACACTTTAGTTTTGATCTTTTTTGAATTAAGCTTATCTTAGAGAGGGAAAATTTTCTTGTAGCATATAAAGAATAAAATACTACTTTTTGCAAGGAATTCTTGGCTGTTCATACTTTTAAATACTTTGTTACAGGAAGTAAAATTTTATGCTAATAAAAAAATAAACCGATTATCTGTATTTCATCAGTACTGTTAAAAATAGTCTTCAGTAGGAAAAGAAGTGAAACACGTGAGTTTCTTATTTGTATTCCTCCTGAATACTTAATGCCTGTATTAGTATTTACACTAGAGAGTTTTAAAATGGGAACCTGCTTCCAGACTGCAAGGTTTCTTTTTTTCTTGTTTACACAAGTATGTTAGTTCACAGTAGGAGGTGGTATCATTTTGATGAGGAATAATTAAGATAATGCTATTGAGACAAATGTTTCAAATTGACTTTGTAGAACAGAGCCTAATTAACTTTGTATGAAGAGGACGTCAGGTATCACATGATTAAATCGTATTCCCTTAGGCTTTGTATTGACTATTGTAACTCCTAAGTAGCTAAGACATAAACCAGTTTTGTGACAGAAATAGGAATCAGAAGCTCTTTTGAATGAAAAAGCAAATGTGCTAGTTGATTAGGAAAAAATGCCTCTGGCAATGTGTTCTGGTATCTCCTTCCAACTACAGAGTAAGCCTCAGAAATATATCCTGATTTTGGCGGTTTAAAGTCACAGATTTAACAAAGTACCAGTCCTGTTTGCCTCATCTGTCTATTTGCTTAGAGATCTGAGGAAAACATGTAGAAAAACTCAAAATAAAAATACGATACTTTTTCACCATTTAAAAAAAAAAAAAAAAAAGTGTGTGTGTAAGGATTGTTGAGAGAGGTTAAGAGAAGTTAGAGTCATGGACCTAAAAGAGCTTGTAATGTTAAGACTGGATATTTGGAATATTTGAGTCCTTTCTTTGGGTTCTTTTGTGTTTTTAACTTGAATTACTGAAAGCAAGCTCTGAGGCAGTTTTCTAACTTTGGAGATTAGTCCTAACTATTAGGCTTTCTCATCTTGTGGAAGGATGTTCCTCTTATCTGAAAGGACTTTTCTTGGATGGGATGATACTGTGGGGATAATTGGTTGTGTTGGAAGATGTCAGTGGTCCTAATGGACCAGCTGGCCCTTTTGGTCATGATCCATATGGGTCAGAAGCATGGGAGGAAGAGCATAAACCAGGAGAATAAGGATGACAATTCTGGGTGTCTCCAGAAAAGTTCTAATGCTGCTAATGAAAATGCTCTCAGCATTGGTGCAGGCAGCAAGGATTTTCAAATAAATGAATTGTCCTAAGACTGCTGAAGCTGCCTGTTATCATTATAGTCTATTAGGATGCTCAGTCGGTCACAGTAACTGGGTACATCTGTTTACCCACTTTCTAGAACTGTAAATCTTTGAATCACTTAAGTTTCCCTGCTGATTCTTGCCTTGCAGCATTGTATTACAGATGCTGAAATTTGGGCATAGAAATGGCTCTCGGCACAAAGCAGAGAGTTACTGTTCACAGGCATGAAAATGTTCCTTTAAGCTCTGTAACCTTTGGTACTCAGCCTTTCCTTCTGACATTCTGCCTGTGTATGAGTCAGTCTTTTTGGTCTGGTGTCTAGACCTTGGACCTTAGACAGCAGGATACCACAGTGGATACCAAATTACCTTGCTGCATTCCTGATGTGTGAATGCACTTTACATTGCACTTAACATGGACCAGATGGTTCTGTAAGGCACTCCAGGTACTGCTTTGGAAGTACAATGCAATTTGCAACTTCTAATGGAATAATCTAGCTAGATTCAAATTCCTTTGCATTGAGTCCTATTATGTCACATAAACTTGTTCCATGATCGTTATCTGTTGCAGCATTTGGCCTAATCATCACTTCTGACAAAGCTCAAGGTAGCTGGAAAATAACATTAGTACGTTTTATCCATGCACAAGATGGATCTCTTGTGGCTTTAAATATTAAGTGTTTATATAGGATTCTGAATATTTATACTCTGCCAGCACTTCTTCTGTCTGCAATAACAGAAATGCCTGAAAGTATAGCCTCCAAACTCCTTGGCTCTAGTACAGTTAACAATTTATTTGCATCAACCTAGAGCTCAAGGTGTGTTGTTTTACCCTGCTCATTTGCTAGCTTAAAATTAGCTCATCTATCTATGCTGTATATCCATTCCATCATATTTTTCTGTTTGGGTATGGTCATGTTACATCATCACTTAAGTGGCAAGTCTGCCTCATGAAGGGCAACATCAGTCCCTTTCTCAGCATTTAAAACCTATTCCACACAATGAATTTTAACATATGCTTATATATGGGCCTGGTAAAACCATTTCTGCATTGTCTGGGAATTTATTTATGCCCCGAATATTAGCTGATGAAGTAGTGCTCTCCATAATTGAACCTTGGGATCTACTCCAGTGGCAAATATTGTGTTGTATCTGATGACTTGTAGATCCATTGGGATGGAATGCAAACATAAATTTCTGTCTAAGTGCAAGGTAAAGAAGCTTTTAATGAGCTGTAAGTGAAAGCTAGGGTAAAATCTCTAGATAGGAAATAATTTCATTAGAATTCTGGTGCCAGCATGCCTCCCATGATGTGCAAATTAATTTTTCACAGAGTCTTATGCTACCTGGGGGAATTCTGGACTTCCAGCATTAAGGAAGATGCTTGCTATGTGTATCTAAGTCTGCAGAAAGTCTCGTTGGAAAAGGTTCTTTAGGATCTGTGATTTGTATTGCAAAGTAACGAGGATTGTAATTCTTGAAACCTTAGTCTGTCTAGGTAAAATAATATGGGGGTGAAATAAAATTCATAAATATAAATAAAATAATAAAATTATTACAAGTCAGCTGACATCTCTGAAGACTACAGCTTTGCTTTATTGTTTTTCAGTTTATTTTTAAGTGATATTTTTAATATTAGCTGGATATACACAACGTATGTTACAAACATCTCATAAAGAATTTCCTGATAAATTGCCAGTAGCTACTGAACTCATTTTGAAACAGTTATGCTGTGGGTTGTCTCAGCTTTCAGGCATGGAGGCTTAGGGAATGGATTTCTTTTCTTCTGAGGTAAACATAAACATAAAAAATAAGGAGTTTATTGCATCGATATGCACTGTGCAGTGATTAGAAAAGTGACATATGTCTGGTTTGTTTGTGACAGACTTTATAGGTCTGTCTGGAATTTGGTTCTGAGATTGATTGTTACCATGTGATTGTCTGCATGTTCTTGTGTGCCATACTGCTGCCATCCATGGAATGTCAGGTGGCTGAAGATCCTTGCGCTTCTTTCTTCTTGGTGTAACTGGAAATTGCGTATCGCTGCTCAAAATAACCATAGCCTAAAACGTCTCTACCTTTCTGAGGTCAGTCTTCTTTATCTATGGTGCAGTATGCATAAACCATTTTGAACTGGAGCTTAGTTTCTGAACTAAGGAGGAGGTGAGAATAGGGAGTTTCAGAAGACTGACATCATCCCATTGACAATTTTGTCTTGCTGTCTGTCTACAGCTAAATGGCTCTTTTCTGGTTGACAGCAAGATGGGTAAATGGCAGCACCAAGACCTTGATAATGTGTTTAACCAAGTGGGATAATTCTTTCCAGAGGGTTCCAGTTTACCAAGAAAATTGGAGAGAATCACGTTAGCAAGGAGAGGATGGGGTGTTTTAGCTTGTTCTCAACTATAGTAGTAGCAGCCTTTTTGAAGTAAGCTGGGTGATTTCAAGAAACATGCATTTGGTGCACCTCTTCAGAGCATGAGCCCTGCTTTATTCTGTGGCTAAGATGTCACTGTCAGCCAAGGTCACACCCGTGTTCTACTACCTCCAGACACACTGATGGGTGTACACAGACAGGAGCAGACTGGACTTCTACCAGTGGTGTCCACGTTTTTTTACTTCATTTTAGTGCTGGATTCTGCCATTGAAACACTGCCAGCAGTTTCAGTAGTAAAGGTGAGGGAAGAAGTAGTTAGTAATGAGGGAAGGAGAAGAAAGCAACATTCACTGTTTCATGTAGTCCTTCCTACAATTTACGTTTTCTTTCCTTGTGCTTCCATTTAATGACAAACATTTTTGTTCATTTGTTCATTTGTTCATATGTTTCTACCTGCTAGGTGATGAGTATTTAGGATACAAGCTTGATTATACTTAACTCCTCTGCAGAACTCTATGCCTCAAGCTGATGAAGTCTTTTTATGTTTTTGTGCTCATCTCACCATAAACCTTCCAAAATTGCTTCCTTCCAAATTTCTGTTGAAATTATAGTCTCAGTTGGAGTGAAGTAAGAACTTGCATGGCTGCATCCAGCCAGTGTGAGTATTATTGCTGAATTGTAATGCTTCAACATGGGGGTCTGTGATGTAAAGAAACTGTGGCTGAACTGAAATTGTACCACTTCAAATTATAACCCCCACTAGCGTTTCCCATCAAAAGAAGAAATTTCAGATTAATTCTGGAGTAAAACATTGATCAGCCTTCCCCCCCCCCCCCCCCCCCCCCCCTTTTCCTCCCTCTGCCTAATATATTAGGAGGTTTTCGTCATCCAGAGTACAGTGCTGTAATTAGAAATTAAGACCAAAATCGGCCAAGTCAGAAGGCTGAAATAAAAAGACAAGCATGGTTTGAGTGGCAGCATGAACTGAGTGAATAGAAGGAGGGAGGGATGGCATCTGCAGGCCTCTGGCAGGTCTGATCCTACTCCATCTGAATTTGACTTTTGCCTTTCACTCTTCTTGAACGCTGCAGTGAGACAAGTATCAGTTTACAGGAGATCATATTTACTGTGAATACTTCTTGATGGTGATTCTTGACTAACTCAAGTCTTGGATTAGTATGTATTTTAAGGCACATATTTCCAAATATAATGGAAATAATTGGATAGTGTCATGGTCCACTGCAAGACTTTTTAGTATTGCTGACATAGTTTTGCTCTGATTCCATTTTCTTAATAACTATGAATATGTATTCAGAATAAGCACTGTTTTTCCAGTGAAGACGTTCTTGTAATCCTTGAAACTTAAAGGGAATACATGGCAATGATTTGTGTTCCTCCATTCAGCTAAAAAATACAGGTTGGGAAGTCTAACTACATCACCAAAGCTATTTTTTTTTTTTTTTACAAACCTGTAGAACTGAACAAAAATTCGTATGTGATACCCAGTTACTATGTGTGCAGGATTGTTCCTTTTAAATGCCAAAAAAGAGAAAGTAGTCTAACAGTAATTTAAGAAGAAAGGGTGAAGGTCACAGTAGGAAAAGATACAACTTCAAGAGATTATATACCTTTTTACTCCTCTTTTTTCTCAGTAGTACATTGGAATCACAAAATGGGGTTATCAGGTGGTTGTATCAGATAATGTTTATGCTTGTTACTGCTACTGAAATACTGAGAACTGATCTTTATTCAGTCATGATACAAGGAGTTCTAAATTAAACTGCTGTTGTCTTCTGTAGACAAACAACTTTATGTTTTAACTGAGGATGCTCTTTGATGGAACCTTTCCAGATTAGTAGGTGTTTACATGGAAATCTCTGATGATTTCATTGTCCTCCTTTAGAGAGTAGTGAGTGCTTTTACAGAAAGTATTTTGACCTGCTGTGACACATGCAATAAACTGGATAATGCACATCATGGAAAACTTTAATGTTCATGAGCGGGCGATTACTTGCACTGGTGTGTTGGTGTGTGTTCTCCATTTCTCAGTTAAATGAATTGCATGAGATAATGTCCAGACAGCAAAGAAATCATGATGTTGTCCTAGGTGCTGAGGTCAGCGATAGAGACCATAGGAAAGGCTGAATAGGAAAGGGTGAAATTTACATCAAATATACATACAACAACCGATTAAAATTAGATTACGTGTAGTAGTGTTTTGTTAGGTATGAGAGTCTTGTAGGATTGCATTACTTATATTAAATGTAACTGTTAAGGTGTTTATTTTGAACCTAACTGCTTTTTTTCCCCCATATGTTTTCAGGAGATACAATTAGAACATGCAAAACAAGCCTTTGTGCAGAGAGACAATGCTCAGTCTGGAAGAGTCACAGCCATGGACTTCAGGGACATTATGGTCACTATCCGGCCGCACATGCTGACACCATTTGTAGAAGAATGTCTAGTAGCTGTGAGTAGTTCTGGTATCCCAGCTGGCAGACCTGGGGTACAAATGTGGGATTCCTTTTCTTATGTACTTTGACCATTACATGTGTAATCCAGCTTGAAGGATGCATGTTTTGAAGCTTAGCAGTTATTATCTACACATATTAAAATTAACCCTGATTGCTAAATTTATATCCTCAATGTTCTTGGTTTCCAGAGACAAAAGACAAAGAATGTATGTGGACCTTAGTAATGGCCTACAAATGTAGAGCTTGCCTTTTTCTAGCCATTCCATCATAGCAGACAGTGTCAAATACTTTTGAATGCCATTACATCCCACTTAGAACATCATCCTCAAAGAACTTGCTTTGTAATGTAAATTCTAAGCTCCTGAGTGTGATTTCCAAGTACCTGGAACAATATATAAACTGGAACATCAACCAAGGACACTCACTGTATCTTGACTGATAGTTGTTACACTGTATATTTTGTCTCAGTTTGGTTTGCATAAATTGAATTAACTACGGCAATCCTGCAATTTCACTGAAGAAAGAAAAGAGGTACATTGGGTTTTGACCACAGTTTATAATTTTGGGAACTTGTAGCAGCACATTCCAAGTAACCCAAAGCTTGGCCATATTCAGGTTTGAAGATCTGCTTAAAGGTCTGTTCTGCTTTGACTTGCAAGGGAGGGAGATGTGTGAAGTGATGAGGGGTGCAGATTCTGACCAGAATATTAGAAGATGCATGCAGCAAAAAGCATAGCCAGAGGGCATAGGGACTGAGAGTGAGATCTGGTACATTCTTCCATGGTTCCCTCACAATCTTGTTACCAGCCTTCCTGGGTCATATGCTCTTCCATAAAACATCAGATATGATTTTTGATTGTCCTTCAAGGTCAGTTAAATTTTGGCAAGCTTGTGCATATCTTTTTCAGAAATTTGCTTGATCATTGATCTTATAAATTAAATAGTGAATTGATCCAATAATTTTTCTCTGTGCAGACCCTACACCACTTTAAAACAAAGGTTGAGGCTCGGTTCTCATTTGAAAATGAGTAACTGTTCGAACCTTATTGTACCCATTATGTTTGATTGTTTGGTAAAAGCCTGAGAGCTTACTGCTGGTTTTCCATGATTTGAAATGCCTGTGAATTTAAAGGTTTTGGTTGACCTTTTTCAGAATATGTTTTGGTTTTGTTGAAATCTTCTATATAGTAATATGCTTTACATGTAGAAGGAGATTTCCTCATTACTAGAAATAAGCCAACTTATGAAACATTTCCAACTGAAGCAGTACTGAAACTTGAACTTTGTAAATTACTACTGGTTATGTTGTTATAATCCTGCATATGTATTTGTTTAGGTTTGTAGTGTGGGGAGAGTTTTATATTCTGGTCATGATTAGTTTCAGTAACATAAGAGTCCTTCATAGCTTAACCTTCAGGTTTTTTTAAAAAGCAAGCCTGTGCTGCTGTCACTCTTGTAAAGAACATTGTTTGAAAACTTTCATTTCAAGGATTTTTTAGTCTTGTAACAATCTCCTTTCTCTTTTCCTCTTTTACTGTCTGTACTGTAGGCTGCTGGAGGAACCACTTCCCATCAAGTCAGCTTTTCCTATTTTAATGGATTTAATTCTCTCCTTAACAACATGGAGCTCATTAGAAAGATCTACAGTACTCTGGCTGGAAATAGAAAAGATGTGGAAGTCACTAAGGGTTGGTAGAAATATTTGCAGTCTGGAAGTTTCCTTGGGTATTTGAATGGAGGGGAAGACTTCATCTGTATGCTCTTAAATCAGTTGGTGGGGGGGAAGCCTGCCTCGTTACCATTCCTTGGTTTGCCACTCAGTTTTGTACAGTCCTGTTGGAGTCCACCCTCCAGCTTTTTCATTTTGTTTCAATCAGAAAAAGGTCCTAGTAAACTGGTGGTGGGGGCAGGGTGAGGAAAGTATGTAAAGATATTTAAAAGTTAAAAAACTTCCTAGGACTCCTGCCAAATTGGCAGCCTATTAAAGTGACCTTCAAGGGTAGTTGAAGAATTCCATAAACTTGTATTGGCGGCACAGAAAGCTGATCTACAAGCTTGGAACAAGATGTTATCTGCTATATCTAACCACTTTTATAGAGAATTCCCTGTGCAACACCAGAGTTTCATTAATGTGGCCTCCTGGGACTATGCATGAAAAGTTCCACATCTCTTGACTCCTGTTTTGGGGGTTTTTCTTTGTTTGCTTTTTATTTTATATTTTTCCCTCTGACCTGCAGCTGATTGATACCGTATGTCAAATATCCTAAATCCTGCTGGTAGCACTAAGCTTTAAGACCGGAGAGTTGTTCTTACTTGTATGAAGGACAGACCATTTAAAGCACACATTTATGTACTGACAGGAACACTTCTGTGTTGGGTAACTTACTCCCCTTTCACCCTCCCCAACCAGCTTCTTCTACTTTATATTAAAATATAATGCAGCTTTGGGGTGCTCTGGATTATTTCTTCTGGTTTGATTTCATTTAATTTTCTGTATTTTTATTCTGTTGCAGAGGAGTTTGTTCTGGCAGCCCAGAAATTTGGTCAGGTTACACCCATGGAAGTTGACATCTTGTTTCAGTTAGCAGATCTTTACGAGCCACGGGGGTAAGTAGAGAATTATCTATCCTCCTCTCTTTCCTCTTCTCTTCTTTACTTCTTGAAAGGAGTGGGAGGTGGTATTGGGGAACAGGAGAGTGCAGTGTAGTGGCCACGTGCAGGTAACTTGTAGTGATCTGAAAACCAACCTCTAAGCAAACACTAATGTGAATTAATTTCCTCAGGCGCATGACGTTAGCTGATATTGAAAGAATCGCTCCCCTGGAGGAAGGGACGTTGCCCTATAACCTGGCTGAGGCTCAGAGGCAGGTAAGAGCAGAAGGCGGCACGATGCTATTATTTGTTTCCAGTGCCAGGTAAATAGACCACAAACCTATTCCTGTTGTTGTCATCTAAGTTGCTTTTCTCTTGTGTTTTGTAATAACTGTGAGGAGTATCATCTTGTTAGAATTTATTTTTTAACCTGTGTCATGTTCTCTTCATCTCTTCTTTGTGCCCCTTCCTCTTGGGCTCCACTTTGACAGGTCAGTGTAATTTACTTTGGACAGATAAAATGTATAGGAGTGTCATCCAGCCATTCAGTAAATATTAGATGCATGCCTAATTAAGGTGTTTATGTTTTGTGATTCTGTTGCTGTTGTGTTTTTTTAACGAGGAAAAGAGACTTCCTACTTCAAATTCGGCATATAGCCTATGGAGTGGCAGCCCTTGTTCTGAACACATATGCATATTTCTGGCTTCACAGTGTTCTCTGTTTTGCTTTATGCTCTGCTGAATATCAAAATAGGAGAGCTTATGTACAGACTAACATCAAAGTATCAGAAAAAGTATTAATATTCTTTGCATGTCCAAAACCTAAAGGATATTTACATTCAATGGTATAACCACAAATGGACTTTTTTTTGGTTTTGAGGCAAAACGAAATAAGTTCTTTAAATGTCAAACCTGTTATCTTTTAGTTTTCCTATTATTTTGTACTTTCATTGACACAAGTTTCTATACAGATAGATTTAAAACTAATGCTTCTGTTTAAACTAATGCTTCTGTTTCTCTTTCTCTCTATTTTAAGGCAGTCTTAACTTTGTGTCTTGTGAGACTAAGGGTTTTTTGTTGGTTTTCTTTTTTCCTGCTCTGGGTCTGTGCGGAGACGCCAGTTTGACCACAATGAGTTGATCTAGGCTACATTTTTAGGACTACCAGGCCAGAAGCCAGGCCTCTGTGTGTGTGTGTGTACACATGCGTCTCTTTTGCTTCTCTTTTTTCTTCTCCTGCCTCCCCTACATGTGAACACCCCCACCACCACTCCAAGACAGTATCTGGGGTGGTGGTTTTCTGTTTGTTTGAGCAGTGACTAAATGGTGATGATGCTGCGATGAATTGAAATGAGTTGGCTCCCAAAAGCTCACCATCTATTCCTAGAAGACTCCTAAAGGAGTTAAAAGCATTTGCATTGGGCTGAGTATCAAGTAACGTAAGTTATAATCGGTGGCAGTAAAAGGTAGACAAAAATGTGTGATGAAAGTAGCAACTTGTTCACTTTTTGCTTTGGGGCCATTGTCTCTGCTACCATGATTTACGTTGTTCTAAGAGGCGAGGACATATGAACCTGCTTAAATCTTATAATTTCTTCTGTGTATGCGTCCTACCTTTTCATTTTTTTCCACCCAATTCCTTTTTAATGTCAGCTGAAAAGATTTTCAGCTACATTGATATCTTCAGTTTATTTCTGATCAACTCCACCTATACTGAAATCAACTAAAATGTAAACACAGGAAAATGTATCCATATTTTTGTTTTGTTGCTTTACTTGTAGTATCCTAAAAGGAGCATATTGCAAAAAGTGCTAGTAAGTATGAAAGACTTAATGCCCCTGCAGAACTTTTGTTTTCTTTATTATTTTCTTTCATCAGATAGCAATTTTAAATCTGGAACACTTCTGAAAATTATTTTTCATTGGATTGAGTCTAGCACTCATAGACTATGAGCAAAATGAAATTGTGGAGGTGCTTTATGGACCCTTATTTTCCTTGAGCTAATCTGTGTGAATGCTTGCATACTTGTTTTGGTAGCCTGGGAAGTAATAGGTGTACCTGGTTTTGGCATCAGTAGAAAGAAATTCCAAGCTGGATTTGCTTTTAGCTGTAGAAAATTAATGACTTAAGAGGCAATATGTAAGCCCTCATTTAGACCACTTTTAGACCATTGATTTTAGAGTTGTATAATTTTGTTGTAGTATCAGTCTATTTTCTTTGCTATTCCAATCTGAAGAGGCTGCCTTATATGGCTTAGAAATCAGTGGAAAAGAAGTAACAACTGAGAACAAAATCTCTAGTGTATTGTGGCATTTTTTCCAGGTGTCTGTATCCTTATATCTGTGTGATCATGAAATGTTCACTTGGGAAATGAAATGTTTTGATTATTTTTCTTGTCTTTCTTTTTGTTTTAAATCCTGCCTTGACAGAAAGCTTCAGGCGATGTGTCTCGACCTGTTCTCATCCAGATTGCAGAATCAGCGTACAGGTTTGCCCTTGGTTCAGTTGCTGGAGGTTAGTCATGGCTGAGCAAAAGAATATTCATCTTCACTGTTTGAGTATTTTCTTCTTTTCTTTTGCCCTTCTTCTCCTTTTCCCTCTCATTTAAGTGTGGAGGGCTTCTCAGACTTTCCCTTGGAGCTGTGTCTAAGGGATGAGATGACTGTAAGATTTAAGGGAAAAGGATGATCTGGTCTACAAGACTTTTGGAATTATGAGTTGTTCAGGTTTCCAGGTGGTGTTGCTATCTGATTTGTCCCCAAACAAATTTCAGGAAAATAAGAATAATATGGTAGGACTGGGAAGTCCATTTGGTTAAAACTGCGGGAGGTAGTTAAATGCAGAATATATAATGAAAAAAAATATATAACTGATATAGTAGATGTAAATGTGAAAGATGACAGTTGTAGTTCAACAGTGCAAATGCAAAATCATGTTTTCTTATATCTTGAATTTTATCTGCAGCCGTTGGAGCCACTGCAGTCTACCCAATTGATTTAGTGAAAACTCGAATGCAAAACCAGCGTTCTACAGGGTCTTTTGTGGGAGAACTTATGTATAAAAACAGCTTTGATTGCTTCAAGAAGGTGCTACGTTATGAAGGTTTCTTTGGGCTTTATCGAGGTAAGTTTAAAAGGTGTTATATACTAATGATAAGATACTGTTAAGAGTTTTGTGTGACTGGATTTTTAAGACTTTTTAGTTCAGTTTTGCTTCTTCTCTGTGCTATAGGAGGATTTGAGAACTTCTTGATAATTATAACTTTGCTGTAATGAGAACATTTCTGTAGGACCTCTCTGTCCTTTCCCTCCTCATCTGCCATAGGGGAACATTAGCAATTTCTTACAGCAAAAATATATTGTTAGTAAAGTCTCTTTTCCTTAGCAGGACATAATGCCAAGAGTGTTTTGTCCTGTTTGTTACTAAGTTAGATCATCTGGGGGTTTTTCTTTGGAGTACTTCTCGTTATGTTTCTTTTGAGACAAAAAGGTCTCTGTGAACCGGTTGCATTTGCTTCAGTAATCACTGCAAATAGTCATCTCTATCAAGTTTTATGTATCCTTTTCTTAGGTTGTCACTGGGGAGTCAGCCAGAGTGATTCACTGGGTTGCAGCCCGCTTAGCTTTATATACGTAAACCATACACCCAAGTTATGAAGTTGTCCATTCCAAACTGCCTTTGTAGTCAATGGAAAAAAGCTCCAAAATCTACCGACCCTGTTCAGGATGTAAATCCTCCTCACTTTGGATATCTTAGATGAGTGCCTGAAGTTAAAATGTGGCTTTACTTTTGTTTTATCCTTGTCCCAGTTGTGGCATCAATGGTGTCAGTTCAGGTAACTCAGGAGTCATAAAGAATCAGGAACCTCGGCATGAGAATCCAGTTCTTCTCTGTCACCAAGCTAAAGTAAATTATATTTCTGGTGTCAGAGTCATTGAGATTTCGTATCCCCCTCTGACATACTCACAGGGGAGAATTTGAAACTTGCATTACTGACTTCATTTTTAGACACCTTGCTTAGAAACTTCTTTTCACTTGTAAAAATAAGAATATTGTAATGAAAGAAATTAATTGTTAGAAGCAGTTGAGTAAGGAATGAAGAACAGAGAATTTTGGTAACATATTGTCATGAACAGGCAAAGCTATATGCACCTTAAAAAAAGTAACAGTTCATAAAACAGTGTGGGAAACAACATTTAAACTAGGTGGTATGATAGGTGTGCACACTGTAACACATGATCTGAGTTACTGGGGGTTGGCTAAGTAGCTCCTCTGCAAAATACAGACTCTGTAATTATTTCAGCACAATTGGAGATGGGAAGGCTCTCTTATTACTGACTGAGTTTGAGGCCATTTTTGGAGTAGACACAATAATTTAATAAAGAGTACTGACATGGTCTCTATTTTGTAAGGATTTATAGCAATCAAAATCTTTCAAAATTCCCAATTATTACTTAAAGAACCAAATGTATTGCTTGCAATTTTTGTCTGCTTCTTTCAGCATGCTGAAAGAATAAATACGCAGAATTCTACTATTGCCTCCTTCTGTCTTATTGAAATTTTGAAGGACAGTGATTTTTTTCACCTGGAAAACAAAAACAAAATAAACACAAACAAACAAACAAACAACAACAACAACAACAACAACAAACCCCACAAACAAAAAAAGACCACCCAAAAAACCCCCAAAACAAACAACAAAAAATAAACCCAGAGGAAAAGTCAGAAATTTCATAAATGCATTTTCTTAACTCTGTTTGCTTGTCCTGAGTTTGGAATGATTTTTTTCATTGTCAGGTTTAGGAAACCTTAGGAAACTTCGTCAGTATAGCTTGTCCTTCCATTCCCCATCATCTTTACTACTTTTCAGTTTTCCAAGGAATACTGAATAGTGAAATCTCAGACAGTTTGGTGGAGCTGAACTTCTAAGACCAGGCCAATAATCTAATTTCTGGATTATATAGTAGAACACCATAATTTTATAGGCAAATTGAGACCTGCACTTCTACAAATTCTCTCCTTAAAGAGCAGCCTGACTTAGCTCTTTTTAAAGAGGCAAATAGAGAAAACTGCTTAAAAATCGAGCTCCCTCGGTGCAGTTCTGTGAATTCAGACTGTTGTTTACTTTCTAAGGAGATGTTGAAGAAAGTTAAGGAGCTGGGTGCAGAAGGAAGTTTCTGGTTAAGCTTGAGAGGACAAGATTTAAAAAGAACATATTATGGATTAGTGTAATTACCCAATGTAATGCAGTAAACATTTAGCAAGGATCATCTTATTTTAGTCTTGAATCCTACGCGAGGTAGGACACACTACAGAGCACATTACTTTTTGCTACTCATTGGTCACTGCAATTCTTTCTTGAATTGATTTGTTCAGGGTTAAGTCAATGTGGGTGGTTTTGTCCCCACTGAAGAAGAGAGTAATCATTGGTAGACTATTACTTAGCTGAATAGATGCAAAAGCTTTTTAAAAATTGTACTAGAAACATTCAGAGCAGTGGTCTCTTTGTCATGCTGCACTTCAAGAAGGAAAGCAGAAATTATAAGCCCCGCTCTGAACTCAGTCATTTCAAATGATATTTTTAATAAAAGGCTCGTATTTCCATCCAACAAAGTGAACTGATTTTTGGTTTTTGTATCACTATTTTTTTCCAAACTTGGAAACCATGTTTTAAACGACCATCTCAGATAAGGATAAATTACACCATCTTGTGGATATATAGAGAGCACTAAATTTGGTTTGATGTCGGTTCGGGTCTAAGTATAATCAGCGTTTCCACTGAGAAGACACTTGGATTAAAAATAAAAACAAAAAACCAAACAAACGTGATATAAACCTCTGTAGAGTCTTTATAATATGCATTATATGAATGCTGTGGTGTTAGCATTTTTTGAAAGACTTTATATCTGTCTCTCAGCATGGCTGAAAAGAATGCTCATCTTTTATACCTGTAATTTACTGTTCTGTCTATGTTTATACCTGAAATTCATATTTAGAAACTCACAGGTATTTTTGTACATGCAAATTTAAGAAAATTTTGAAAGCTGTGATTTGTCAAGGTCTCTTCCAAGTGATGAGGTCACCTATGTGTCAGAATAGAATTTTAATCAGAAGTCCATCTGATGAGTCACAGAATGCTTCGCAAACTAAAGCAGTGCATCCAGTAGAGATTATCTCACCCATACTTGATAGAAATTTCATGGGAAATTTAAGTACCAGAGATAAAATATAGTTTAGGAAAATGTTTGGTAACCATGCTGTTAATGCCACTGCCTAGAGGATGGAAAAGACAGGGAATCCTGTTGAAGACACTGTCATTTGTGGTCATTAACTTTTCAGGAGCTTGTTTGTTAGTTTTATTTATGTTGATGGTGCTTCTAGCCCTGCAGTGACTCCAAATGCCATCTAATTTAGATTTTAATGATTTGTTCATCATCCAGCTTCATTATTACTGATGGACTCCCATCTAATGATGCAAAAAGACTGTGGCAGAAGCTTTCCTTCCAAATTATGCAATGCAATACCATTTATATAGACTGGAACTACAAGCCTGCTTGTACCCCAACTTCTATCAAAGCACAAAATTTTCAGGAAATACCCCATTTCCAGTCTGAGGGAGCTATATTGAATGGCAACTGGTGGTTAATTGTCTAGTTTATTGTGTGAATCCCGTAATGGAAAAATGTGGCAATATTCCGTTACTGCCTTCCTATAAGATGCCCTAATGGTTTCAAATACTTTATCTAGACCGAGCAACAAAACCTTCAGTCACTATTTTTTCCTAATACAAAGGGAAAATCACATCTGTTACACAGTGTGAAACTGAAGCTTCCCTGATAGACATCTGAAAAAATACTTTGGCCAAGTAAGATTTTCGTTTCGCAGGGCCATCATTGCAGCTGGGCTGGACTAGCTGTTGTGTGTGTTGTATTCACAATGTATTTAGACTGCTTTCAGAAAATAACTTGCAGGGTGTCGCAAACTGACTGCAGCTTTTGGTGCTCTGTCTTGCACCCACCTTCCCCTTCCCTGAGTCCCACTGTGACAGTGTGTCAGATACAAAGTGGTACACTGTAATTGCTGCTAAAAAGCCTTGGATATAAAAAAAAGGCATTGAATAATGTGTTTGCTATGTACTATACTAGCAGGCTGCCTATGTGCAAGATATTATGCTCTGATGTTATAAAAGGCGTGCGTTTTTCAGGCACTGTCAGACATTTCGAAGCCTGTTCTCCATCTGTGTATATGTCATATTGCTCATCTGCTAATGCATAGTAACACTGAGAAATTCCCACCATGTCAAGATAACCCAAATAGAAACATGACATTTTCATGTGGGGCCATTGATGTGCTTTCTTTATTTCAAAATTTAGCATCTTTTCATGTTTGGAAATTTTTTGACAGCGTTTCAGGGCTCCTATCAAAACCATAAAGAAAATAAAATTTAAATTTTGATGGTCATAGCATATAGAATGTACAGGTACCGCTTAGAGATAGGTATGAGATCAAATGAGGGGTCCCTCTCGCTATTTTGCAGTAGACACATGCAGTGCTGTCTGTAATTAAATTTACAAAGCACTTTTATACTATAAAATCATGGGTGAAGTAGAGGCCGGAAAAGAGAAAAATGTTCTAGGTTTTGATTGTTTACTTGGGTTTTTCTGCTGTTGGGGTTTTTTTTAACTTCTTCCTATTCTATTTAATCTTTCTCTTCTCTGCCTTGAAGTTTTATGAAAAGCTTTGAGTCGTAACAGTCCCATTCAGATTTGAGTACAAAAGGAATGAACCAGATGGAAAAAAAAATAACTTCTGCCAAGATAAACCTCTTTTTCTTACGACTTTACAAGTGTTTTTACAAATGCAAAGTTTTGGGAGCTGAAAAATGGTTAAAAGGCCATCAGTTCCATGAAAATGCATTTGATTTGTCCTGATAATGTTGTTTCTAAGATTGGAGGTTTATGCAGATCATCAACTGGACTACTTTTATAATTTTCATATCTTGATATTTTAGAATGTCTTTTTCTGTAATGTATTTGATAAAATTTGACTTGAAAGTCATAGTATATATAGCTTGGGTGTAATAATATATATATATATATATATATATATGTGATTTTAAATTTAATGACCTTTGTGTTTGGAATTGTATCTGCTATATCAGACCTCCTTAATTTTACTGGATTCAGTTAAGATTAGGTAGTGTGGTTTTAAAGTGTATGGAACATTTTTTTAATCTCTGAAGATAAAAAGTAATTTGTCATAATGTTTATATAAAGCCACACATGTCCTATAGCAAGTTGTAAATATTATCGCAATTACAAAGATAATTTTGTAATGAAAAAAATCCTGTTAATTTTATATTATTGTGTTTCCCTCACCGTGGTGCAGATAGTGTAATAATTATTTACATAATTCTGAACAGCTTAATGGCTTTTCATTGAGGTCTAGTTTCAAGTCACCAGTACAAGTAAAACTTAAGAAACTCAGATTCTGAAATTTAACTTACTCTGCAGAATCTCTTTTGGTTTTGAGCAGCTGTATATTAATTTAGTACTACTGTATTTTTTATTTGAATATTCAGTCATATGATCATAATGCAGCATAGTTATCTTGGGTAAATGTTATATCTATATGTACATCAGCTATATAAAGACATCAGTATATAAATATGGTTGGGTCTCGTGCTACTACAAACCAAATGCTGCTTTTCTTCAATGTCAATTCCTTATTAAGAGCATCAGTAGGGACCAGTAAAGCTGATGCATGGTAGCAGGATCGAAGAATGTACTAAACCAGAGCATAGCATATGCATTTTCCTCTATGCTATTCTGACGTTTAGTTCTTTAAGAAAATGCTTTTCAGCAGGTTAAGTTTTAGAGGTGGAAACTTAATTATTTGGGGTTTTTTTCAACAAAACAAAGCCATGGAGAGGTGAGAATGTCAGGCTTTGTAGAAAGTACCCAAATGTGCTGCCTGAGCTGCTAAAACAAAGGGCTCTGCACCAGGAGCTCTAGCTGGGGTGATTTTCTCACATTTTTGAATGGTGTCTTAATTTCATTATGCTGATGCATGCTTGCAACAACATTCTAGCTTCAGGCTTTGTTGGTAAGCTTTGCCTATTTTTAGGCTGTGTCATTCAAATGTTTACAAAATATCGACCAATCGCTTCAAACAAGTGAAGCTGGGAGTCAGAAATTCACACTTACAGTTCTGTAGCGCATCACTTCTAACAAAATAAAATAGAAAATTCCATACCTGGGTACAAAGGGAGTAACTTCCTTTGTCTTAAGAACTGATGATTTAGCTGGGCAAAGGGCTTAAGAATGCAGTCATACGTGTTTGAATGGTTTGCATTTTGATTCCTGTCCCCTTCGGTCCTGCCATCTAATGCTGTTGTTTTTGCTTGAAAAAGTTTTGACTGAAGTTTGGACTTTTGAAGTGGATGCATTGTGTATCTCACAAAAATTATTTAGAGAGTCTTGATTTTTGGGTGAAGATGCAGAAAATAAAAGTTTAGGACAAGTACTAAAACATATTTAGCAAATCTAGTGTTTAAACATAAAATGAGCTAGTATGAATTAAAAAGAAACAATTATGTATAGACAGTGGTAGCACTTGAAGTGGTAGCACAAAGTTTGTTCTCAAGATTGAATGTTTAAGTACTCTCATTATATGTAATAACACGAAATTGCTGTAAAAATCGCCTGTTTCTAGGTGCCAGTCTCTATATACATTTGTTGATTTGCTTATTTAATACCAAGTTACTCAATGTCTTGAATTCTCTATTTCCATGCTACAGGTCTGTTACCACAGCTATTAGGAGTAGCACCTGAGAAGGCTATAAAACTTACTGTAAGTTTGTAAATAGTTTTTTTTTTCACATTTCTCCACATTATAAAATGCATCAAATTACAATTAGCAATTGTCAATATCTGACTTGTGAGCAGTACAAGTGGCATACAAGGCTCATCCAGAGGTGTACATGTACATTTTAAGAATCTTACTGAAAACTTAATTTTGGACTCACTCCAAAATACAACAAGCTCATTCAACTTGTTCAGCTCATCTGCTTGTTTGTAAGTAGCACAGGCCTTCGGTTTCTCTTCTTAGCAAATCAGAATAGTTACTTATTGGAGAGCTTTTGGTTTTGTATTTCCACTGGGTTCCGGTATGCATGATTCTAGTGCAAAAGCAGATAGATAATGTGAGCATGTAGTGAATTGTTGGTAAAAAAGAAACTTGTTTGCATGATGTTTTTTCCTAAATGTTTTACTTCTGTAATTTTGTTATTTCTTAAGTATTTGTAAGGCACTTAAGAATTTATTCTAATCCAATCATAATGTTTTGTTTATTTACTGAAAAGGTAGTATTCATCAAAGCTATTAGTATGCATTAAAAAAAAAGGCACATAATGCTAGTAATTGAATTGCCATTGTGTTAAAGCTTAATATTGAACATTCTGATATTAATTTGACATTTTATTTAAATGTTTAATATAGTGAGCACTTCTAAAATATTAATGTATTATATAATTTTCTGATTTTAAAAATTACATTATTAGTTATGACTTATTTTTGAGTAATAAGTATTCAAATTATGCCGCAAATTCTTGTTAGAAGGAAGAACATAGCTTTAGAATATTTAATAAAAAATCTAAGACTTTAATTTCTTTGATATCTTGTAGTTCAGTAGCTTAGTGGATGTATTTGCATTTTCATTTGCAGAGAATTTGCAGCTGATGACTGTTTTCTCTGACCTTTTAATTTATCAGCTTTCATAAATGTTTGTCTTTTAAGGTTAATGATTTTGTGAGAGATAAGTTTAGGACTAAAGATGGATCTGTCCCACTGGCTGCAGAAATTCTTGCTGGTGGCTGTGTAAGTATCTTTAATTTCCTTCATATGACATTCATGAAAGTGCAGTTTCTAAGATAAATTGTTTGGACTAAGGCTTCTGTTTAACCACAGATTGGCTTCAAGAGCAGACTCTCCTAGAGCATCTCAGCTCTTTCCTAGATAGGCCAGCCGTTCTTGATGAAAGGGTAAATGTTTCTGTGCATCGTGCCTTTTAACTGCGCTCTGTAATTCTCACAGTTTAGAGTTTGTTTCCTTGATAAAGAATGTGTCTTTATTCATGTTGGCTGTAGCTTATGGCCTAAAGAGGATTCATGCTAACCTTTCCAGGAGTTAATAATTAGTTACTACTTTGTGGCACCCACTCTACCACGTCACCGCTTTCCTGATGTGTTATTGCACCCACTAATTTTCACTTTTTGCAGTGATACTGGCTTTTTGAAATGGCAAAGACTGCTCATGCTTCTTTGAGTTCACAGCAGACGTAGGCTGTGTAATGTTAACTCAGTGCATAATGCATTCCTGAATGTAGGCTGTATTTAAAACCCACTAAGATTTTAAGAGTGTTTTCCTTGCACAAAGTAGTATCTTAATGAACAACTGGCATATTACTGGATAAATGATAATACTTCACTACTTGGTCTAGTTCTGTCTGCTCACATTACAGCTTACTGTATCTGATGTATTGATTTGTTCAAGCAAATGTAAATACTTTAGGTAAAATGAATAGTGGTTCAAAGACCGGTGCATTTTACAGATAAAGAGCACTATTTATTTAAAACAGCTTTGATCACTGGGGCAGAGCAATGTTGGTGTATTTTTAATCTGTCTTTGTTTCTGCTGTCATAAGACAGATGAGGTCACATTTTCAAGCAGCTTCTACCTGTGTTGAAAACTACAGCAACATTAAAAAAAAAAAAGCTTGCGTCTTAACCTCAGTAGGAGCAGAGATTTGTGCTGTATGTGCTTGCAGAAAGTGAACTACAATTATCAGCCTCAGGGTGCAGTGGCTCGGTTGCATTGCAGGCTGAGAAGCCCTGGCTTTCTGTAATTCTCAGGAGATGGGGCAGGGTTTGGCTGCTGTCTCACTGCTCCTTCTGTTTGATCACTGACCTGGTGTAGACTGCCAGGTAGGATCCCCTTGTTCTGTAACTTTAGGAGCATTCAGGGAAGAAAAAAAAGAAAGGGAGGGAGAGAAGAATGTGGTTCTCTAAAGCCCTAAATAAAAAGCATGCTGTAAATGAAGGAAAAATGCAATAAAGCGCTTGCAGAGTAAGAAGTGTTTGCCCCTTACACTAATAAAAAGTCTCATGAACATAGCAGCCATAGAGAATTCAGCAAAATTTTCATTTAAAATGTCATTTGATCTAGAGTTTTTATTTTACAGACTGCTGTGAATTTTTTAATGCAGTACAAAAAGCACTCTTTACAGAGACCTGTCATTCATGAGAATGCCGCAGCAAGCTTTTTGCCAGCAGTTCATTGTAAACTAAGGATCTGCTTTAAGAGCTAGGTGGTTTTAGATGTATTTTAAATGTGCTGTAAATGTTGACTTGTCCTAAACTTATATTAACATTGAGATACTGCTTGAAGTTGTAGAAGTAGACGTGCAGTGGCAGAATGCTCTTGAGTTTTCTTTTAACTGTAGTGCTCCACTTAAGGGCATAGATTGATGCCAGGTAGATAGGTTGCAACTTGTCTCTTCTGCAGGTGGTCTTTGGGTTCTTTTGTAATTTTAAACCCAATTCAGACTAGCAACAGACTCTCATTGCCTAGGTTTTTTGGGGTGAATTTTTCTCTATGGTGTAAATATATGTGTTAAATATGAGATGCCAAAGACATGCTTTTTCCTCTAGCTTTTCAGCATTGTATTGGCCTAACTTTTTGTCCCTGTTTAAGCCATCGTGAAACCTGTGATTTCACCGTGGGAGCAGCACGGACAGTGTTGAATGCTTGAAAATTGTCAGTCTTGGATTTTTACCTCATTTCACAACGTAGTAATCGCTTATGTGGGAGGCAAGAAGGCAGGAGGGCATCATGTGCTAAAGTCTAAAAAGGGGAAGCCAACAAGATGAATTTTCTAAGACACCTGCTCTATCACCTTTCCACTTTCCACGTCTAATTCTCTGCTGGGATTGTGTTGCAAACACAGATTTAAATTTTTCTTCTTCAGTGCTTCTGTTTCCTTGGAGTGTATCCATTGCTTATGCAAGAGCTTAGTGCTGGGATGCATGCTAGTTCCTAATGTTTTAAACAGCAGTCCTGTGAATACCATAGAGTAATAATACCTAAGAAAGGGAGGACAAGCAGATACTGAGATAGTTTGGGTTGTTCAGTAACACAAAGGGCTTTGGAGGGGTCAGTATCACCTGAGTAGCTCCACTCTGCTGTTTGCCCAACCATTGCCAGGCGTTGACTTTTAGGTCTCCAAGGAGTTCACTTTGCATCATAATTACTGTGAATTAGTACACATGGCTGACTTTTGCACTTGTAACTAAAGCTGATTGTTTCATTGAACAAGTCTTTTTCTGTTTTGTAAACTGTTTTCTCTACTAAAAAAAAAAAAGAATAGAAGAAAATAGATCTTTTATTTCATGACCTTGTGACACTTAATTCAGTTAACAGCCTGTTTCATGGCTTTTTATTACATGAAGATGAAAGCGATAGGTTGGTTGAGAATTTTTTTTTTTTTTGAGACCCCCAAGAATATACTTAAAAGTATAACCTTTATACTTAAGGAAGGCTGTTATGTAAATTACTAACACAAGATTTCCATCTCCTTTGTTTGTAAGAAATTTTCCTAATGACTCTAGTATTTGTTAGCTTTCAGATTTGCACAATACCTGACACCCACCACAAACTCTGATCTCTGCTGGGCATTTTGGACTCTCATCACTCATGCAAATCCTATATAGCCCTTATCATTATGAGGCTTGTGAAAAGCTTCAGTTTCAAGGCACGGTGTAATGATGCTGTAGAGCTAAGATCTGCTGAACTTCTAAACCACAAAGCTGACGTAACTTTATTGAATTAAAATGGGCACAGATATGCTAGGTTTGATTTCTGCTAATACTATAATTTACCTTTGGAGTTCCTTAATAAAAGGATGTGTAAACTGTAAGTACAACTTGAAATATCTTTTTTACAGTGGCAATAATCTTGAAATTTCTGGAAGCTTTATTTCATGGTCTTTTACTTGATTTTGTATTTTAAATAAAAAATAATTTTGAGTCATACCAAGTTTAGCTGCTTGCTTTTTTAATCTTAATTTACTTACAGCATCTGTTGAAAGTAACCTGTTGTGCTTTTTTTAATATAGCATTATATATTATTTTTTTTTTTTAGTTATATTAACACATGGAAAACTCTCTTTGTAAAAATGTCATAAATACTGCATTTGGGGGTTTGATACTACCTTTAATACTAACTTTTTAGGTGAGACAGTAATTTTGCTTAGTACCTTACATAAAGCAATTCAACGTTTAATGAAAAATTTATGTTTGTGTAACTGGGAAGGAGATGCAAATATGCAAAATAAAGAGTGATATAAACCACAAAAGAATACTAAGAAAAACAGAAGGAGGATAATAGCATGACTAAAAAGAAATTGCTAGATAATGTACGTTGCCTTGTCTGCATATATTAATGCAATGATATCGGTAAGTAGGAGGTATAATTTTCAGCAAGAAAAGAGAACTGCGGTTTGCTGTATTAACCTTTCCTTCTGCTCTCCCTTCTCCTTCTGAGCACACACTCTTTTCCTTCCCAGCTGCTCAGTGTGTGCTCACTATTAGCCAGCTTAAATCATGTAGCACGGTACAATTACAGGTCCCATACAGATCTGCTTTTGTTTAAATTGTCAAGGCAATTATAAGCATATTTCGAGAGACTTATAGGAATCGTAATAAAGTTAAAATGTATTGGACCTGCTTGGGCAGCCTCAACTCTGCTATGGAATATAAAAATTAGATACAGTTAAGATGGAGTGCAAAATCCTGCCCAGAATTAATTTTTATACAGGAATATGATATGAAATTTCACATGAATTGTGCCAAATAACAGATCCAGTGAAAATAGTTTTATTCAGCTACTTAAAACATTTATTTTACGTTTCACAGAGTAATAAAGATAAGTCCACATCTGAGCTACATTTTCTTCACAGTATTGCAGTGGAGACATAGGGTGTATAAACTGCAATTCCCACATTTAGATCTCTTACTTGCAAAAATTCAGACGTTTGGAAGTTGTGGACTAAAGGAGACTGAAGGTGCCACTCTTGCTTTCATTATAATGAAACCTAAATATGTTAACATTCTACTATATTTGGCAAGGGGAGCTGAGCTATGGGTAACATTGAACTGTAAAGCTGAACATTATATATGCCAGGGGAAAGAAAAATAGCTGCATGTATATCTGGGAGGAAAAAACAAACAAACAAACAAAAGGCAAACAACTACTGTCACACAGAAAAGTTTTGGTCTAGTTTATTGAGATAGTTAAATGAAGATGGTCAGCTTGGTGATTGCTCTTATGAGCTTTGACAGCAAATGGCACACGTTTCTTCAATGCTTAGGAGATTTATTCTCAGAGGTCTGTTCTCCCTGTGCTTGGGATTCCATTACTTTTGAGGGGAGTTTTACCTGCTCGTGTATGCCCAACTTTCACATCTGCTTTAAGGGAAACTTCAGAATCTCCTAATACATGCTTTTTCCCCTTGACTAAATTTAAAGCTATTTTTTTGTGTATAAAATTGATGTTGTTCAATAAATTAATTAGATTTAAATTCTGTTTAACATAATGAATATAATGTAACTGAATATACTATAATTAATTAGGTATTTTTAAAGTGTAGTGTTGTTCTCTGAACTACTGTAATTGTAGTTATTTTCAACGTGCTGAAAATAATTTAAACTAATTCTAAATTTTTGGTTAAAAAACCCCAACTAGATCTGTACTTAAATTTTACTTCACATTTGCAAACTCACTGTATTTCAATACTACTGTGTTTTAATTGTCTCTGATAAATTTTTATCTAATTTTACATTTAAGCCTTATGATGAGGTTTGGGAAGGCAGTGTACAGTAACTTGATAGCCCTGTCCAAGAGGTTGTACCAAAGGATGGGAAAGTTACTGGTGTAAAATTCCTGCTTCTCTTGGACCTCACCCCATATTTCTTTGCAGGTTTGGATGTTTTTAAAATAACAATTTGCTGAAATTTTCACCCAGTCATGCCTACTTAAACTGGTCTTTCACCAAATCAGTAATGAATTTTGCAGAACTTGATTTCACTTCATTTTGAATATTCCTTTTGCATTAGTTAATCTAATTTTAACTTTCTTTTTTCAAAAAAGAATTTTTCCATAACGAATTAGAAATACTTTCCCATTCTGCTTTCCCTCTCCTCTTTCTTTTCATTTCCTCTCCCCCTGAAAAAAAAAAGAGAGAAAATTTTTCAAATTTTCAAATTCAAAACAAGGTGGGATGCTTAGGTTTAGGTTGATGGTTTTCTGATTCCAGAACCAAACAATTCTGAATGCTTTAAAAGTTAATTTTTTTCTGACAAAGTTACTTAATATTAATTCAATTTGAATCTTACTTTTTTTCCTTTTATATATGAAATATATATAGAAATAATAACTGTAAAGTTTTACATAAATGCATGCTGCAGTTTAAAACATGGATTTGTTTTGACAATTATCTTTTATTACATATCCCTTTCTCCTTTTACTTCTTCTTTTACTGGCAGTAAAGTATTCCAGTGTTTACTAGTGAAGGTTCAAAACAACCCCAAATCCAAAAACAAAGGCTCCAACTGCAATCAGGAATTCAAATCTAGCTTTCTGTGAGAAAAAGGAAGATATTTATGATGTCACAGTAATTTATTATGTGACCAAGAAATAATGGGTCACAGTTTTAATACAGCTACCATGCCTTAGGACTTGAAAGGTCTGTAAATCATTAAATGATTCTACAGCTAGTCAAAATAGACAAGTAGAGCAGACAGAACCAAATGTTAACAGATTTGACAGGTCTGTAAGTTAATTGCTTTTATAATGCCAATCAAGTAGGCTCCACTTTGATTTTTTGGCTAGGCTTCTGAGAAGTGAATTACCTGTAATGTGGAAAATATCCAAACAAATTTTGATTTCTTTCCCATTGCGGACTTGGTCAGTGCTTATAAACAAACCGTACTCCTGTTTGTTTCTGTTTAGACGGGTCGTTAATATTCTATTGCAGGACAGTCCTCACAACTTGTATCTTAATCTTGGAAATCTGATGCAGTAGCAGGAATGTACTTCTGTTCAGACTAATTGCAATTCTATTTATGAGCATTTTTATGTGAGGATTTGACAGAGCTTGCTTTACATTTTAGGTACATTTGGACATTACCAAGACTAGCAGCGTTCGCTGTTTGAGCTGCGCAAAGTAAAACCAGACCAAGGGAAGGCTGTCCTCAGAAGACAAGAAAGATTAGCTAGAGAAAAACAGAGTTCTGCCTGAGCAGCATGAAAGCTGTTTCTGTGATAGGCTGATCAGGGTAGTGAAGAGCAGATTATTGAGGGCTCAGGAAATCTCGTGATCTGAAGGAAAGGTATTTACTAGATGAACTCCCATTGCTAAAGAGCATTATCAGAATGCTGTGTAGTTAGGACCACAGAGGAGAGAACACAAAATAGCATGAGATGGCTTGTCTGGATTTTTGAGGCCTGACTTGATGGAATGAAAAGGTACCGTAGAACCAAGCTTTTGAGAACCCAGCATGCTTTTCTCGTGACATACAATACCACAAAATTAAGGTTGCCACCTTTGAGATCTGTAAGAAAAACGGTGAGTTTGGTCTGCTGTCTGTTACTTGGGAGCTTTTTCTGGTAACAGGAGAGTCCATAGTGAAATCCCCTCTGCAGCATTTTGGCATAATTCATCTGATGCTCTTGGGACCTGCTGCCATACAAACACCAAGACTTTGAGAGGTAGTTCGAAGCACTGCAGTGGCACCCCGTAAATCTGGCCTCTAAGCCTTGTTCTCTTGTAGAGTTGGTATGTGATTTTGTGGTAAATCATTGAACGGTTCTGTGCCTTAGTTGCCCTTTATTATACAGTGAGGATGGTAATTCTTCCATTCTTGAAATCATTGGTACATTTTTAATTTAATTTTTTAATGAGAAAGAGCAATCTTTATTTCGTGTCTGTACTTTAGGAACCTTGACTTTAATTAGGATTAATGGATGCTAGGAAATGCACAGGAAAACAAGCTGTGTCTAGCAACTGACAAGGAGCAAGGGCTTGGGACAGTATGGTATGCACTAGGACTGAATATGATAAAATGAATAAAAATCTTGGAATTTGCATCTGCTTGTCTTCTGTAGATTAAAAAAGCAACCAAGACATTGTAGATAATTTCTTTTGCAGGGGTTGATTTTTGGTAATTGTATAATATATTGCTTATGTATTTTTATGATTGCCATTAATTGCTATAATTGCTATCCCTGGGTGATATTGTTGAAAAACATTAACACTCTAATAGCAGTAGTAGTCCTTTCTTCATCCATGAAACCATAAAAGGGAATGTATGATGAGTTGGATGGGATGCAGAAGAAAGATCTAGGCTGACCCTAAAAGCTGTCCTGAGAGCAGGAAAGGGGCTACAATTTGAAATAGGTAATAAGGCTAATTAGAGGAACAAGAACATTTGATGGTCAGTAGCACTGAAAGGAAAAGAATCTAGTACTTTCTTCTGGAATGGAGAACAGAAAATTTCCTTTTTTAATTGCAAGCTGTATTCTCTTCAGAACATACACCAAAGCTTTCAAATGGAGATGTGAAAGCCCGAGGAGAGTTGTGTCTGGTGTGCTCATTTCTTAGTTAATCTCATAAGGGCACAAAAAGCAGTTATATTAAAAAGAACAGGAATTTCTTCTCTCAGTGTAACGAGGGGGGTGGAAATGTGTTTATTTTCCAGTAAGTTTATTGCAGAGTGATTTGAACACATGAAGAAAAAGAAAACATTTTGACTCCTTAAACTGAAGTATTGTTAAGTGGTTGTTACTATGCCGATTTTTTTTAATTACGGAGTGGAGTTTATTTCTACATGGACAAAAAAACCTCACCAATCTTCAACTATTTCTACTTCTTCCTTCTGTTCAGTAAAGTAGGAAAGTAGCAGGATAGACAGAACTGTATTACTGTGCAAGTCTATACTGCCATCGAGAGGTGTTGGGTGATATCATACCCAGAGCAGAGTTGAAGAACTGCAAAAATGGGAAAAAACCCAGCTTATTTTTAAAAATTCACATGTGCATGGGTGCATAGCTAGCTGACATTGTTGAAGCACATTTAAAGGCATGCTGGTTTCTAGTTATGCATGTATGAATTGTTCTTGGATGACAATGATATTTCCCTTTTATTTTCTTGCTCTAAATCAAGCAAGACCGTAAGTGCTTGTGATTAGGTCAAATGTTAAATTCTTTCAGAATAATATGGGCCTTTTGTGGGCCCTTGGAGATAATTATCTATGCAGTACCTCTGGTTATCTACACCTATAAATAACTCTAAATTGTAGTTTTTACTTTAACCACATGATAATAACTGAAAAGTAATAGATATACTTACACAGTCAGGTCATTTGTTTAAAAAACGATTGGAAGATGTGATAAGGAACTGAGAGTTGAGGATATTCAAGTATGTACCTTCAGTACAGCAAAATTTGTGTTACTGGGAACCGTCTGTATTAAGCAGTTGATGTATTTGATTTTTCTGACACTTAGTGGAAAAATCATTAATCTTGAGCAACCTGAGCTTAAATGGTGTTTATTCGGGACAAAAAGAAAAAAAAAAAAATCAAATTCTTCCGTTTGGGAGCTTATTTCAAAATTTTATAATTAAATACATTTTTGACTGCAAAAACTAGCAAACCAGAAGGCAGTATTCTTCAACTTCTGGCCAAACAAAATGAATGAACAGGGTGATACAATGTGCAGAGGACGTTTTGTCTGTTTTTGGGGTTTTTTTTCCCCCATACCAGTTTATACCAGTACCTTGAAAAGACTGGAAAAAAACGGATTGATGACATTTGTTTCATTGCATTCACTATGCAAAAATTGAGAAAGAAGACAGAAGCCATGCTATTGTGATACAAGCTACTGATTTGGAGATGAGGATATCTGGAGACACAAGTTGTGAATGTTTGAGCAGGGGGAATATGCACACTCTGGTCATACAATTAAACTGTCTGCCTCGAAACCCCTTCTTGTAAAACCAGATTCATTGTACTTCCCTCACAGAAGCTCTGGGAGGAAGTGAATTAATATTTATGAGACGCTTGCATTACTGTGATGATGAATAACACAATAGGAGTTACCAGTACTAGATAAGCAAGAAATCATTTCATTAAAGAGTACAGTAGCCATCTCCGGTTTGCTCCCCCCCCCCATTTTGAGAGCAAGGAGCCGCAGTTCCAGCGCAGATGCTCGAATGACAGAACGATCAACGCTCCCCGCCAGGCGACTGTGCTTGTTACCGCTGGCACTGCCTCTGCACAGGCTGATAAACCAGCCTTCCTCTGCATCACAAGGCAGGCAGGTGGTAGAAACTCTCCTACTGAGACCTCTGTCAGGTATTGTCTGGCTCATCGCTTTCAGTTATTCACCGTTTGATTTTTGGAGAATATCTTTGATCCAATTCAGAGCATGACGCAGGTTGTTCAGGGTGTTCCGGGCTAGTGTCTGAATGTCTGGAAACACTTCACTGGAAATGACCAGTGTCTCTCTTCAAACCTGCTGTGTGGGCAGCAGCATTGATAGTCCTTTTAGTACTGTCCGGTGTGTGCAAGTCTCAGTGTTTTTAAAACTTGAAATGTAGCGAGCTTGGTTGTATGAAGTGGGTAAATAATAGCATCCATGTTTTTAAATAGCAAGCTGAAGCAGAGGAAGTCGTATGTGATTTAGCCAGAGCAGCAAACATCTAATGCTGGAAGTGTCGATACAGCCAGGTTGGACATGCAAAAATAGATTTTTATGTGTGCTAGCACCTGAACTGCTTCCCATCTATTTGTATTGAAATCATTCGCCTTTATTCTCCTTTAAAATCAGGGATATCTTTCTGCTTCCTTTCTTTATAATGGCATTCACTCATAAACATTTTTATAGATTTTTAAATTGTTCCATGCTTTGGCGCATTAATAGTAATAATAATGCGAATTTTGTACTAATACGTAGTTCTGCTGTGATCTTATAAAATTTAATACTGTTTTCCTGTAGTGAAAATTAAAGGACCATTTCTCATGGAGTCATGGCACAATGAACTGCGGGAATGTCATACTGAGGGAATGTAGTTTAATTCTGCTAATAGATCAGTTGATACGAGTTTTTAAGTAATGGAGAGAAAAATAGAGAATGGCTGTTGTATAACAAACTTGCAAATTAACATGATCACCTGCAATTCAGATTTTATAATTTTTAGGAAGAAAATATGTATGTTGGCATGTGGGAATGCCTAATAATTGTAATACCTACACTATTTTTTTTTTTCTTTTTTTAATATAGGAATATACAATTCATCAAAGAACCTTTCCAGGATTCTTTTTATTTGACTTTGCAAGATGAGTAGACAAGGAAAAAAAAAATTGTTTTGAATTACTTATTTAACATGTTTCAGTTTAAGTGCAAAACTTAAATCAGTATATGTACCAAATAATTTATCAGTTTAATTTTTGATGGCAACAAGAATAGGTATATATAAATAGGTATATATAAAACCAGGATTCTGGTTTGGTAAAAGCAGTTAAATTAAATTTTGCCAATTTGAAAGTCAAATCCAGTTGAGTTACACAAGAGTATTCTTTTCCTGGTCAAAATAGGAAACACTTGGGATATTTTGGGGGTTATGTAAAGACTTTAATTTCTGACCACATTGTGTATGCTCACTCCAAGTGGTAGACAAGAGTAGTTCGTGTGATTTGCCATTTCTTCAGCACATTATTTGAACCACATTACTGTGCATATTTTTTATTTTGAATGATAGTTAATCTGAGCTACAATTAATTCTTTTAACACTGGGATAATTTAAAAAATATGTGCACATGGTGTTTACATACTAGACATCACTACCTGCAAGTGCTTTTAAATGCTTATTTTATTTTAGTCATTACCTTCTAGATCAAAATAGTTGTTTTGTTGTAGGGAGGGCGAGGGTTGCCCTTTGCACAGTTCATGTGATTTCAGAACATAGAGAAGAGCACAGCTGTCAAGCCATGGAAGTACATACTTATCAGAAGTTAGAGTTGACATTTCAGTTGAATTTGAGCCAGAAGGAGTTTGAATGAGTATTTTTTTAATACACTTAGGTAACCTTCACGTTACCTTTTTTTCTCATTGCAGATTTTTAGCTCAGGATCTGTCAGTGTAGCAGAAGGGTTATGCCCTCAGTTTCATATGATGAATGAGATGAACTTTACGAGAACCAGAGGGAGTCCAAAATGCTTGCCACCATTGTGTTTTAAAGCAGACTTTCAAAATGGATTGAGTGGTGTCTTCCCAACAAATGGAGACTGACACATTGAAAACATTTAGCGGTTCTTGATTAATTGAATCCTTCAGTCTGTAGACTTTCTTTTCTTTAATACCTGGTACCTAAGTAATGATGTAAAGCTCAGACTCTTGGGTCAGACAGCATTTAATGGCACTGAAACTGGTAGTTCAGAGGGTTATTTTAAAAAGCACAATCAACTTGCAATTCTGTTTATTGGAAACCATGTGTTCTTTTTTATATGAACTCATGTCAAAATTGGAAAAAGTTTCTGCCAGATTTCTACTCTTCAACGATGTGTTTTCACTTTCTATATACTGCACATCACAGCCGCTTTACTAGTTACTAATTTTTTCCTTTTCCTTCATTCCTTGTGTTATAGTGTTCTTGGTTTGTCCGTATTGCATAACTTGGCGTTGTTGAACATGTTCTTGCAAAAAGAATTGAGTTGGTGTCTGTCTGATGTACTGCAGTGTCCTGCAGTGGCTGACCTGCTTCCTCTCTGTTTTTCCTGACGACTCATCTCAAGGGGGAGTAGGTTTCTTACCTTGTGAGGTGCACTAATACTAAAACTCTTGACAACTAATAGCTTAACTGAATGCAGCAAGATTGAAAATGTCTTCTCTTGAATGTAACATGATGAACATTGCAAATAATGTAGCAGGTTAATATATTGATTTCTGCTTTTAATTTCAGGCTGGAGGTTCTCAAGTAATCTTTACCAATCCACTGGAAATTGTCAAGATTCGATTGCAGGTGGCTGGAGAAATTACTACTGGTCCACGAGTTAGTGCCCTCAGTGTATTAAGGGACTTAGGTTTCTTTGGTCTTTACAAGGTATGTTTTTTTAAAAATATTAAAAATAAGCCTCAAATGAACATATAATTTCATTGTTCTCACAAACTTTCATAGGTGGACACAATTTTACTTTTTAAAAGAAAAATTATTATGTGATATTATATCTTGATTTTTCATTTTTGATTAAGGGAAGAAACTGTCTCATGTTATTGAGCATATGGTTTTTGTAAATCTTACTGAGATTGCTTTTCTCACTTCAGCAGGTTTAGGGTTCATTGAGTATTAGTTTGTGATTCCTGGTATCCTGCCTGCTGTAAAAATAAGCTTATTTTCATCTGCTACATGATACAGAGCTTACAGTTTTGGAACTTTGCTTTTGCTCTTCTATGTTTGATTCAGCAACTTTCCCAGATGTCATCATTCATTTGGCGATGGGAATTAATTGCAGTACAATAATAGTGAAGAAATAGAGACAGTGGGAGCACAGCATAAAAATAAACTCCTAAAGCAAGCTTCCCCTTGCTTCTTTAGAAGAATATTTCTGCAAATAATACCACAAAAAGCTGCCTTTGTGAGCATATGCTACGGACTCTACAGTTCTGCTTGCTATATTACTGTCTTCACATAGATACATAAATACATAGAAATAAAGTTAGGTTTAAAGATGGCAGCAGGAATAAAAACATCTTCTGAATGTTGAATCTAATAGGATATAGGCTACAAATAATTTAGAGGATTAACATACTATTATGATGTCTTCTACCTTTAGGTGAAGGAGATTAGATATGGGTGGATATGAAAGGTCATGAAGTATTTTGAGATAGCTAGTACACTCAAGTATTGAAATAAAAGCTGCAATGAATACCATATACTGCAGAGCACCGTGTGATGTTTCTTCAAACTCTGCAGCCTACAACTTGGAGAAAACTTGCATGCTTCTAATTTGTCCCAGGATTTCCAGTGAAGCAGGCAATATTCCTCTGTTACTCATTTACAGCGGTGCAACCATAAATTGAAGATGCTCCAAAAGACACCACATGAGCCGCCCTTCTGCCCAGTATTTAAATCCCATCTGCTTTTTTTAAGCATCCAGTCTTTCTAAATTGTTCTGTTAACATTACAACGAGGGAGTGTCTGTATGTCTTGGCCTGGAGAGAAGTTGCAGGTCTGAATAGGATTTAATGAGGAGTTGTTTTTCCCTTTAAATTGACTTGCTAATTTTTGAGGTGTTTTACTGAAGTTGAGGCTATTGTGTAAACTCCTAGTAAATGGCATTAAGGTGTTGATCAGATTAACATTTGCAACTGAAAACAGGGATTTTGTAAAGAGTCTGCTTCCCTGAGGCTGTGCGGGAATGGGGGTCAGCTACTGACTTTTACTTGGACTAGCAAAAAGAAAACACAAAATGAGAACCAGTGATGAACTAGCTTTTTTTTTTTTTTTTTTTTTTTTTTTTTCCTCCCTCAATACCTGCTCTTGGTGTTTGAGCAGAATTTGCTACAATTTTCCATTTTTAATGACATTAATGTTTTGGGTTGTATCATGAATTATTTCTATCCACTAGAGTAAGTTATTAGTCAGGACTACACATGAACACGAGCTAATTACAGCACTGTGTTGCATTGAAACGGACAATTATTTAATCACAAGACACACAGTTTCAGTGCTTCGTTTATTGAGTCCATTTACCTCCGGAAAAAAAAATTAAAAAAAAAAAGAATTAAAAAAAAAGCCACAGGAGGGTTTGGGTTTGTTTTTGCTCAGCTGTTGTCTCTGTTTCTGTCTCTCTCAACCCCTCCAGCCCACTTCCTGTGTTCACGTCCTTTTGTATTAGGATTCATTGCCTACAAAAACTGATTTGACAAAACTAGAGAATTTAACCTGGCAGTGACAGGCACCCACTGAGCACAGACCATGTCAGAAGGCTTGTGTCCAGTGGCACCCTTAGTCACAGCTAGGTCTGTAATTGGGCAGGTTTGTGCTGTTTTCTACCAAACACTTGGCCCTGCAGCCAAAAGAAAATGGCAATCCTGTCTGCCCCCTTTCCTTTGTGCCACTCAGAGCATTGGTGCAGCCACATAACGACCTGGGACAAGAAGGTCCTTAAAGCCTCCTCCTCCTCCTTAGGGCTTCGTTTGTTTTGAAGCCAGCCCAGCTCACTCTGTCGCTTTTCAGGATGGTTGTACCCAGTTGAAGGGAGGAGAGGCTGTGGCACGGGGAGCCAGTCTGTCCCGGAAAAGTTTAAACTGCCTTGAGGTGCCTGTGGAACAGCAGTGGTGGAGGCAAAAGCAGCCCTCTCCTGAATGCTACTGCTGGAACCGGCAGTGTTTGTGAGGCCAGGCAGATCTTCATAACTCATTGCATCAGTCACCAGCCCCAGTAAATGTTACCCAGAGACATCAATGGTTTTAAATGAATTTCAGTTGAGACTAGATTTGGTAGGTGCGGCCTTCTTTGGTGGCGTTTCTAAATTAATTTAGTGAGTAATGACCAAGTGGAATCAAATAATAATGAATCTAATGAGAACTGAAATAGCTTGATATGTTTGGAATGTTCATACTCTTAATAAGTCAAATTAGCTTTAACTATGAAACAGGAATGAGGATTTTATGACTGTCTCAGCCCTTCTCGTGTTCACTCTAACAACTCTCTCATTTGCATCTGAAGCCTTTGCTTTTGCTTTGTCTTTCGTGTCTCAAGACACAAGACTTGTATCTCAAGCCCTTAATGTACTTATTTTAGAAGATCTAGTTATGACTCCATACATACTGCTGTGGAAGAACAAGAATAGATAGTTATTCTAGAAAATAGTTTTATTTGGGAAACTTGAAGTTTCTTTGTAGGCTTAATGGGCCTTCATGTAAGTATTCCAGCTGTTTAAACATTTGTCAGTCTTAGTCATGACTTAACTGATTGACTTTCTTCTGCAAGTATTGAAAGCAGAATTTTAGACTTTTAATTTCAGGTATTTTAATTTGAAATAAATTGATGTCTTTTTTTGGTTTAAGTTTTATTTACCACATGGCAAGGATTGCAGTGGAAATTCTCCTTTCCTAGTTCAGAGAAAAGTCATCCCTGAAAGCTGTTCTTACACTAGCGATCCATCTGGCATGTTCTGCTTAGTTCCCATGAGTCATTTATGCTGAAATTCAGGTGAAAATCTGTAAGAGTCCCATACAGTAGTCAGCAAGGAAGAATGTATTAATTACAAGTGCAGCCAGAAGATGTGAAGAGTTAGCCTTAGCTTCATGAAGCAAATTCCTTCATGTCTTAACAAGATGTACTGCTTATTACTTGAATTCTTATATTTTGTATTATTTTCTACCTATGAAGAAATTCTTGGGGATTTTAAAATAAAATGCCCACACTCCCCTGATATAGGTAATTTCAGTGCTCCTGTCTTGCATTAACAGAGAAAACCAAGGCACAGACAGATAAATCTTATGTCTCATGTCAACAAATTAACAAAGGAAATGCTATGTAAACCCTTTTTGCATCCAGCTTGTATTGATTATGATCATAATTATCCCCGCATTCTAGTCCAAATGAATATCCTTTGAGGATCACTGAGAAGCTGGATTGCATAGTTTTGGTGCCCCTCTGTATAAGTGAGAATAATATTCTTTTGGGTTATTCATTGGCATGTTAATGTGACACTTTACTGTGTTTCAGACAGAAACAATTCACAGTAGTACTGTGCTGAGATTTCTGCTTTGTGCTTTCTCTACTCGATGTGAGAATAATTTTTGTTGAGAGCCAGTCCTGCAGGTTACCTGGACAACCTGACCAAGTATTTGACCACCTTCATGGTTTAAAAGCAAACATAGAAAAGAAAAAAATCCCAGACCTCTTTTCTTACGCCTAATTGAGCTGGCCATGTCCAAGCTTCTGATCCTTCTACTGTGCACCTCCAAGAGCAGTTTTCTTGCCCTGCACTCTCCTTTACATGAGCAGTAAGGTCTCTCCCTAGCCTGCTCTTGTCAGAGTTGAGCACAGTGAGTTCCTCTTTCATATGCCATGGATTACTCAGCTGGCTTGATGGCCCCGCACTGGACTCACTCCAGCATGAAAACATCTTTCTTGTATGGGAGAGACCAGAACTGGACACAGGGCTCCAGATATGGTCTCAGTAGTGCTGAGAGGACCAGCACTGGGACAGGAATCACCTCCCTTGTGCTCTTGTTCCTATGGCCCAGTGTGTGGCTGGCTGACTTCACTTCAGAGAGGCATTGCTGACCCATACTCAATTTGGGCACAGAATCCTCCAGATTTTTTGTCCAAAGATGCTTTCAGCCTGTCTCTCTATCCTATGCAGGTGTCTCTGAACAGCAGCCTCTCACTATAGCACACTATTTCCCTAATTCAGCATCATCTGCTGAGAGTGCAGCTCATGTTCTACTGGTTTAGCTCTGGGATATGATGACAGACCATCTCAAAAGCCAGGCTTTTAGTCAAGGTGTACAACATCCATTGCTGTCCTCTTATCCACAGGTCTGGCAAACTGGTTGGTCAGCTGTGATTTGTAAATCTGAATTGGTTGTTCCCAGTATCTCTTTCTTCATATGCTTGGAATTGGCTTCCAGGGACATTTGCTCCATAAATCTCCCAGGAACAGAGGTGTGCCCAGATGTCTTGTAGTTTCCCAGATCTTCCTTCTTATTCTTCAAGATGGGTGTGATGTTTGTTCTAGTTACCAGAACCTCCTTGTCTGACTTGACCTTTTCAAGGTAATAACAACCTCACCATGTCGTCAGGCAGCTGCTGTATCAGTGCCACTGGAGGTATCTGTTCTGTCTCAGGATTGTGCACGTACAGATGGCTCCATTTGCTCTATCTGCCCATAATGTAGAGTTTTCTGGTAAGCTTGTGGAGCTGAGAGGCCTGGGGGCAGATTTTACTAGTAAAAAGTTAAGAAAAAAGTAATTTCTCTGTTTTTTCCATGTGCTTTGTCACTAGGTTTCCTGCCCCCATTGTGCAACAGCTTCACAATTTATTTAGTTGCCCTTTTGCTGCTGATGTGCTTACAGAAACCTTTTTTACTCCCTCTTCACATGCATTACTAGTTTGATTACCAGATGATCCTTGGCTTTTCTGCCTCAATCGCTGCACACCCAAGCAGTGGTTCTGTATGTCCTGGGGAGCCCAAACTCAACTCTGCTTCCCTTTCATTTTCTGCATTTGAGCTCAATCCTGAGTTCACCTGTGCTGGTCATCTGACTTGGTTGCTCAACCTTCTGCACAGGGAATAAACCTTCCTAATGCTTTGAGGAGACTGTCCTTGGTGGACTTTTTTAACTTTAAAAGTTTTTATTTGGGAGGAAATTCTTATCAGAGCACATAGAGGTCTGGGTCATATAATTGGTATCCCCTTCTCTTCCTTCCTCACCAAAGAACTAAAGAACTGTAGGTCGGGGATCATAATAAGTGCAACAATTTACAGTCAGTGCTTCCTCCTAGACTCCTGTGCCTTCACTGGGTGGTCAGATATTACCCATTCTGTAATGATAGGCAGCTTAGAAATAAAATGCATGTTAATTCCAGCAATAAAAGTATTTAACACACACAGCTTGTTAAGCTGACTGTTGGGTTGAACCCCTGTAGTTCTTTACAGCTAGAAAGCAAACATTTTTTTCTGTCTTTGTCTAAAATTCTGAACTACTTGTGTAAATAAGTACTTTAAAACATTGTACTTCTCAAAATCCAGATGCTGCTTTGGGGAGGCACATGACAGCATTTTTGCAAAGGGAATTTATTTCCTCTATTTGTGTTCTTTGTCCCAGTAATAGTTAGTGTGAAAGCACCAGGGTATGGAAGCTTGTGACTAGTAAATTCTTTAGCTACAGATGCTCTATAGATGACAGCTATTCTTAAAAATATAGAGACAATATATCACAGTCAGGGAAAATATCACTTAAACTAATGCAAAATGTCATTTGTGTTGGCAGAAATGGGAAGGGATATTTTTCTGGTTTTCAATATTTTTAATAGATTTTATTGAATTTCTAGTCACACTGAAGTAATTATCCAAGATTAGATAATACATTTTTCTGTCTTCTGCCTGTCTTACACCTTAATATGAATAAAGTCCCGTTAAAGTCAGTTTAATTAAATTCTGGTGGTTTTGAAAGACATCTTTAAAGTGTCCGTGTAAATAAACACTGTGAGTATACCTACTTATTTCATACATCACAGAAACTCATATCCATATAATATCTGCCATAAAATGTTTAATAAAACGTTACTCCTCTTATACATAATCACTCTGAATAGTGCTTTACAGCATAACAGACAATACCACTCCGTAATTTTGCACAACAAAGTTATTCTGTATCCCAAGAAGACAGTAAAAATAATAGAGTGGCAAATGATTCTCCAAGGAAAGGGATACATTGGTTGTGGTAATGCTTATTTTTATAATTACTACGAGGCATTTAGCTCAAATTTGTGCTTTGGCTGATATTGCCAACACCATTTTCATTTCCAAAACTAGTCAGAAAAGCTTCCAAAAGTCTCCTTTTCCCCCTCCTTTCCCTTCCCCCCAAATGCTTCATAAACAAGCTTCTGGTGTGTTGACCTGGAAAGTGTAATCTCAAGTGACAGGATGTGTACCAAGCTCTCACCTGGTTCCTTTGATAACAGCTGAACTATTTCATGTCATGAAGCTGAGGGTTTACAGCAGGATGATAAACATATGAAAGACAGTAGTAAAACTTTTGAGTTACATTTTGCTTCCACCGTGCCTATTTGTGACTGTTCTCATATGTGAGAACCTGCTTTTCAGAAATTTCCTTTGAAATTAACAAAAATAAAATGCCGTTCCAACTAAAACAGCTGTATTTTTTTTCTTATTTTTTCAATTCAAACTGAATTTAAATTGCTGGTAGAGCATTTGAAATCGGCATTTTATTCCTCTAACGTGATGTTTCAGTTTCATATTTTGGTTTGTATAAATAAAAACCTATAGTAGCTTTTAAGGCAATGTCATTTTAGAGGGGGGGGGCGGGGAAACAAAAGCAGCCCTTGAAAGCAAATACCAGTAATATTTGACTGACTGTTACAAAACCTGTTAGGTGCTGTTAGGGCTTCGATTCCAAAGGGTTAAGTCTGTAGTAAAACCCAAGAAGAATGCAAAATGATCAAGAAATGACATGCTGCCTATTGTTTGTAGCTATAGGATCAAAATAACAATTATACATGCCAAATAAATTCTAAACCTGTAAAAGAGAAAAAGAGGGGGTGGCTGTAAGTACAGGTGCCAGAAGCATTAAATAACTCTCGCAGACAAGGTGCACCACTGTTGTCTTGAATGCTGCTAGGTTCCCCCAGTCTGGCATTTTTCCCCCTGCACTAGACAATGTGCATTCACTGCAGGAGACTAGGCTAAGCCTGCGTCTCCCAGACCTGCCGGCTCCTTCTGCCCAACCCGACACAGAGGTGCCTTTGTCAGTATAATTACCCTCCCCTTGTAGTAGAAATAGTTTGTTTAGAGCCTTATTTGCAGGTAGAGCTGGTATAAGCAGGAATTAGCATGCTAAAGAACCTGCCCCAGCACTGACTTGGGTTTATTTATCCAAATCTTTGACAAGCAGGTTTTTTTTTGTTTTGTTTTGTTTTGTTTTGTTTTCCCTCCGTTGGTTTTTTCAGTGAGATACTATCCAAGATTAAGAGCTTTAAGGTTATTAAAGAGATTGAAGATGGGAGCCTACTGGCTGTTGTGCGAGGAAGGCGCATGTCCTGGTGCGTAGGATCTCCCAACAATTTCATGCCTGGCAGGTCTGCACCTTGGCTGCCAGAATAAACTCGGGCGGATGCTCCTTAGTGCTTGCCGGGGATTCATTAAAACTCCCTTTGGCTTTCAGCACGTTGTCCACATCAAAAAGGTGCGAGAAGTAAAATAAATGTTTCTTTTGCTTTTCAAGATACTGTGGCCAATCTCCCTAAGCCTTCCTAATTGGCCTGGGCTGGTTGCGGGTGATTAACTTGACGTTAAATGAGGCCTGCTTTTAAGCGTGCTTTCCCAGACTTTAAACGGAACGATGGGGGGAAACTTTAGACTGTTGCAATGCTGGACCAGAGCCAAGCTTGGTTATTATTAAAGTGGATCCAAGTTTTGATCCGGGTTTTGTTTACACTGAGCCAGCTAAATTGATGGACATCCCTCCCTCTCTGCATACCTGAATGTATATTATTAGTGATATTAACGATATGGCGCTTCTGCCCCGTGAAAAAGAGCCTTTTAATGAAAGGAGAGGAATATTAGCGGCTCAGGTTGAACGGGGAGTTGCTTGCATTTGGACTTTATTGATTTCTGTAAGTTATTTTAACTATATCAGGATATTTCAGGGTATGCGAAAAATGCAGAGGAAGAAATGTGTGCAGTGTTTAATGACAACATTGCAAAGAAAATAAAAGTAATGTGCCCTGAGGGCAAAGGCAGTGAAGAGATTTGCTCTGAGGAAAAGCATGTTCTAAAAATAAATCTTTGAAGAAACCGTGTCAATCTGTGAATGTTTCAGGAGTGAGTTTCATAATTATTCCGTGAAGTAAATACAGTGCAGACATTTGATCCTTAAAATGTTGGGTTTTTTCATGCAGAAGTTGGTAAAACCCTAGTCTTGTCTATTTGAAGATTAAAGGTAAATTGTTAAACAGGCTTCCGTTGTGCATGAGAGTCCAGAATCTTTGTCTCTGTTGAATACGAAATATTCACCTTCTCTGTGTCCTCAAGGTAGAGCATAAGGGGCAGAGCAGCACCAGCACTCGTGCTTTTTGAGTTCCTTTATGGCATTTTGCTTAGTGTCTCTAGAAAGGCATAACAAGAACCAGTGATGGGCAGAGTAAATCAGACATCCAACTGGGTGAGAAGCCAGAGGGTCTGAACAGCAGAAGTCATTAACCTCCAAAGGGAGTCTCAGGGGAAGTGGTCAGTACTCAGTATGAAAATATCAAGAAATAAGCTGAGAAAGTGTGGTGGGAAGCACTGAGACCTGGAGCAAAAACTATTGTGCTCCCTGTGTTCGGAGCCTGTGACACAGAGAAAAGCCTGACTACAAGATCTAATGGCTTTTTTAGATAAATCTTTATTTTCTCAGAGGCATACTCTGACTGCAAAGCGCACTTATTAGAGTCTCCTGAGAAGTACCTTGCAGGTCCTGGTTATCTCTTCACACATCCTGCTGCCTTCCTCTGCCTTGCCCTGTGGAAAGGCAACTTTATGGTTTTTATGACACCTTGCAGCTCTCTTGTCTTTGATAACCGGCATCCAACTTGGATAAGTGCTATATTTTAACTGGTGTTATAGTACAAGCTATGCTTACATACAGATGTGTCCAGGCATATCATTAGATTTAATTAAATTATGTGGATATTAACACGTCCCCTGTGAAATGTTTGGTACTGAGCCATGTGCTGGTAGTCTGTGAACAAGAGAAGTACAGTAACAAGGGCACCCCCCGAGGGTTTGTGGATGAACCTCAAGCAGTTTCACCAGGTCTCCACCCTTGCTTCAAAGAGAAGAGGCTTAGACTTATCCATGAACCATTTCTTTCTCAAGCTTGAAAGATTTTACCCATTTTCCCAAGCCATCTCTTGTTTGTACTTTCCTTCTGGTCTTGGGCATGGCAGGCTCTGGTGTCCTCTGGATCTCCATTCTGAGGAAAAGCAGACTGCAAATTCCTTTTGCTGTTGGAGCATGGATACTATTTGATATTTTATTTTGATTGACCTTCCCTAGCGGCCTTTTTGCTTCTCCCACTGCTTAAAAAACATTTGATTGATTGCCACTACCCCAAAAAATTTCTTTCCTGTTTGTTTCCCTCCTAGATTTGAAACCAGCTGTATTGCTGGTAGCTTCATTGGCTGATTGTGCTACTTCCAAAAATTGATAGCAAGGCAAATTTAACAGTACAAGATGGAAGTTATTGAAACAAACTGTATCCCAGATAACTTTAAAATTCACAAGTAAATCGTGCTGTTACTGTTCTGCAAAAGACTTGCTGTTATGCCCCTAGTCCCTCAATATATGTTGCATTATCAATTGTAGTGCCTGTATAGAGGTATGGACTGTTTATGGGCACTGTTACCCCTGGAGTATTGGGTGAGAGTGAGAGGTGACAGACCTATCCTGTAGCTCTGTTTCAAGCTTAATATCTTCTTAAACTCCTCTTACAGGTTCATGGCTACAAGGTCAACTATTTAAAGTCCTCCAAAGGTATTTTCAGAGTTTACACAAACACATGTTTTTTTCTCCATTACCAGCACATAACTACAGTACCTCAGAGTGAGGGAGAACCAGTAGACAAGATATATATGTTGACAAAAAATACTGAACCAAGAAACAACACAGACACTCCTCAGCAGGATGAAATACATTAATCTCTCAAAATTTTGAGGGAGATACTGCTTTTTCTATAAGCCCTTTGCAGCAAAAATGAAAAAAATACAGCGTTGCTCTGTTCTCTGATAGTCATGGTCCATCATGGTAAATCTGCTCCTTCTCAAAACTTGTTCTCTTTTTCAAACAGGGTGCTAAGGCATGTTTTTTGCGTGACATCCCCTTCTCTGCCATTTACTTCCCCTGTTATGCTCATTTGAAAGCTTCATTTACAAATGAAGATGGGAGGGTTAGCCCTGGAAATCTACTCTTGGCTGGATCAATAGCTGGTAAGTGCCCGGATTTCTTTCTTCATGGCTCTATGCTGCTCTGTCAGAAAATAGTTATGGCAGTGACAATGATAACAAAAAATGCTCAAAAGGACTATGTGCAATAATATTGTATTTTGCAGCCTTATGCAGAAACAACAAAGATAGTATGCTGTAGAGTGAGTTGAAGATAGTATAAGTTCCTGGTATAATAATAATATTCAGGAAGCAAAAGAAATGGAAAAGAAAGTTTTTTTGTTAATGTTCTTTTATCATTTATCATCATTCCTTGTGAAATTATTGTTCGAGTTTTGGCTGTGTCTCACTGGCAGGTAATGTTTTGTTGAAATTATTTATAAACAAAACCATGGCATTCATAAAATCCTTTATGATCAAATGAAATTTGAATTTTGGTATTTATGGTCCAGAAGCCACACTAGAAGTACAGCTCTCCAAACACTATGATATAACAGGTGACAAAAATATGACAGTATTTGCTACTCTCAGTATCCCATTGAAGGTATTTGGCTTCTGGAGGATTTTACCTTTATCATTTTTTGAAATATTAAACAAAGCAGAAGGTCTTGAAAACATTGCTGCAGTGCCACAGGTTGCTAATTCCTCACATACCCAGATATGACAGAGGTGCAGAGTGTGATTCTGAGCACTTGGTTCTTTTAGTCTGCTGCATAGCAGACAGAAGAGCCCAAACATGCTTATCTTCTCACAGATGAATTAAGCCTGAGTGTGCCAGAGCCTAAGGGAAAGACAGAGGCTCTGTAAGCTTCAGCTTGTCCTTGCCTCTGCTGCATGGCTGGTCCCTCCACAGCACCTAGCTTCTACCCCGAAAGGGGACCACCACTTGGTCTGCTGGAGGGGCAGACTGCGAGTCCTGCTCCTGCAGTGTCCATTTGTTTCCCCCCTATGAGAGAAATAGCCTTGCAAATTTGTGCGACAGGACCTTTAAGGGAGTGTGTAGCGAGCAGGAGGGCTCAAATAGCAGCTATTTCCACCATGCTTAGCGAGGGCTGCTTGGTCTCTCCAAGCTGCAGCCGAGTTCCTCCTCCAGCATGGACCCTGGCAGACTGCTGGTGGCCTGCCAGGTGAGTAGAATTATGGAATGGAGTGAGTCCAGTACAGAAAGGTGGTTTAGCAATATTTTCTTATTTGATTTTAAGCTTTCTTCTCCCTGAGAAAACTTCTTGGTCAAAATTATATGCAGGGCTGTGTCTCTCTGAGAGCAAGGCCCTTTTATAGCCAGTATCTGGTCTTAGAGAACAGCCAAGATCAGTTGGTTTGTTGTGTTGAAGCATATTCATCTCTATTCAGTAGCTCATAGTCTAAAGCGATTGAGCTGGCATTAGCAAAGCCAGCTGTGTTCCAATGACTGCTGCTAAAAACCCCCTTGTCCTTTCCCCTCCCCCACCCCATTCCAAAAGCCAGGTTCCAAACCCTCCAACAGGAGCTTTTACAGCCAGCTTATTTCTTACCCATTTTAATGGAACAAAACAATTTTTGAACTTTAGATCATATTTACAGACTTGAAACATAAGATGGCATTTTTAAGCCAAGTAATTTCTTAGATTTTCCTATTTTTCTCTTTCTAGCCATTGTCAGGTGATTGCAGACTGAGATAACCATCCCTTTGAAGTTCAGGCACAGAAGCAGTCTTTATTGTTGCTGATATGGCTCACCAATCTAGCTATAAAGTGAATTTTATCCAGTGCTTCCTGTGAATCCCATCCTAGGTTAACTCTCATGAGCAAATTACAGTGTTAGAGATACAACACTCATCATACTGTTTACAAAAACAAGTTTGTTTTATTGGGTGCCCGTAAAGCTTGATGAGGGTGCATGTGTCCACTGTTTTGTCAAAAGAAAGTCAAGGGAAAAAACAAAACACCTACCACTTCTGAAAAGCTGGCTTCAGTCTCTGGGCTGATGTCTCTTCTCTGGCCAGGCATCTCACCTAGTCATCAGACTTCAGATGTGTGCATGAGCTCTGGCTGCACGTGGGAAACTCCCCCTTTGCACACGCAGCCCATGGTGCTGGGATATTCAGGCTAGCCATACTCAGATGTGCACCCGTGTCCTTTGCCAGTGGGTGTTGCTTGTACTGCTTACATTATCGTCCTTTCCTTTGCGGTTGGGGTCACAGGCAACACGTGTCATCTAGCTTGATCTGCTTCTGGTTTTCAGATGTCTCAACCTGTTGTGCCGTAGCATATTCTGAGATGATTCTAATATCTATCATCTGCAGGATCTCTCCTTAATTTGCTCTATTTGCTTATTGCCTCCATGAAGTTCCTTCTCCTCCCCTAGCTCTTTTTTATTCTTGTCAGCTCCTGCTGGGCTATTTGTCACATACTGATCGTAAGCTTCTCTTGGCAGCAATCTGTTACTTTGATTTGTCTGTAAATGCTTTTGTCCAGTACACATAGTTCCTAAAGAAAGGATTTTAAGTATCTCAAGTGCAAAATATCCTCAATAACATGGAGTGAGTGATAAGGAGATGGAAGGCAACGTGTAGTAAGAATTGTTTCTAAGTTCGTACTTTGGTTTTCTTGAAAACACTGGTTGGCTTTTGAAGGACAAAAGTCAGGCTTTAAATTGAAGACTCAAGCAATACCCTGGTGTGGTTAAGCCTAAACTAAGAGGAGTTTCAGTGTTAATGGAGTTCAAAAACCTTGACCAGGTCCTAGTGCTTGCCTGCCAGACAGCCCATGTTTGCACTGAGTGCACGCTCAGTATGTGAGTTACTTTGAGGAGACGAGAGTAGGAGGAAAACTTTTGGTGATATGCACTGATTTGATCTCTTGGAGCAGTCAGCAGGAAGGGTGCTCTGGAGCTTGAGGCCAGACCATGTTGGTTTGGACAAAAATTGTTACAGAATTATTAAGCTGGAAAAAAAAAAAAGGAAAGGAGATTTATGCATCTACATCTAACCAAATTGGTTTGGAACAGATACAGAATGGAAAAGTAATAAAACCATAAGAGACAGTGTCTTCTGGGTACAGTCTTGGTGCTTTTCTTTGCCGCTTTTTTTTTGCCATTTTTTTCCTCAATTCTGAACATGCCCCAAGTTTGGATAGGAATGATTTTCGAAATTCCACCCATTGGTAATATGGTATTTTTTACTTTCAGTTTATCTGCCAGAGTAAATTTAAATCTTCCTCCACATATTCTGCTGAGGATGTCAGCTGTGGCTTTGCAGCTGAGCAGTCTGCCATTCCTAATGAGAAGAATGACCCTTTTTGTAAGCCTTAGCTCTCAAGTGATGCTGAGCATGCATGTCATTATCTGGTTCTCGGTGACATTGCTGCGTGAGGGCTGTTTGTGTGTCTGTGTTTGTGTCTGTGTACAGCCTGTTCTAGCACTGTGTACACCAGGATGCCAGGAACCACAGACAGGAATGAAAAGGAAAGGGAAATATCAACCTTCCCCCCGAAAGCTTTGTGCTTATTAACTAGGCAAGTTTCTGATCAGCACTGGAAACTCCAATCTGTGCCTCCCAGCTTGGCAGGAAGCACATGGTATGGTTGTTTCTCTGGGAGAAGCTCTCTCTGGGTTAAGCCACGTCCACAACAGCAGCCTCTTGTTGCTTGTTCTCCTTCCCAGGTTCTGCCTAAATCAAATACGGCTGGATTCTCCTGATGTAAGGAGGGAAGACCTGCTTCCTTCTAGATAAACGAGGTGTGTAGTATATGTGCCAAGCCAGTGGTATCCACCTGATGACTTTTGTGTTGTGCAGGTATGCCTGCAGCCTCTCTGGTCACCCCTGCAGATGTGATCAAAACAAGGCTACAGGTGGCAGCCCGAGCAGGACAGACCACCTACAGCGGTGTTGTGGACTGTTTTGCCAAGATCCTGCGGGAAGAAGGTCCGAAGGCTCTCTGGAAAGGAGCAGGAGGTGTGTAAAAGAGCTTTGATTGCCAAGTGATTTCTAATTGTGACATTTGTCACTTAGGAACTCTCTTCTTTTCTTTCAAGCTCGCGTATTTCGATCTTCTCCTCAGTTTGGTGTAACTCTGGTGACTTACGAGCTCCTGCAGAGATGGTTTTATGTCGACTTCGGAGGAGTGTAAGTATGTGATGTCTGAATATACCAGGGATCCTGAAGTTACCCTTGGTTCTGTTGGGTCTTGGTCCTCGTCAGAACATCAGAGCCAGGGGCTTGCTAGGACATGTTGTAAAGGCTTTGTAAATATTATTTCAACCACACTTTACTGGTGGAGGTTGGGAAGATATTCCAGTACCTGTTTCATAGCAAGATATTACCACATTTTATCTCACAGTTTCAAGCAGGGGACCTATGTTAGTGTAAACAGAGACAGTGGGAGGCTAAATAATGGCTGGGGATGTAAATGCAGGAAAAATGTGATGCCTGCCAGTTAGGATACAGTCTGCATTAGTCCTCATTATTTAGTAGAGGAACTGTGTCCCTGATTAGACAGGGCATCTGACAACCAACAAAGTATACAGTTGTCATCAAGGTCAAAATCAGTTTGTTGGAGCTTTAGCTGTGCCTCCTGCCTTTGTTGACAATACAGGTGGATGTCCATGTAGCTGCTTAATTTGATCCCAGAGCAGCTGCAGACTCTATGGATCTTTGGGGACAGCAGTTTGAAAGCCACCACAAAAATTACTTAAACTCTGCTATGTTCCCGGATTGGTTGTCTGCTGTAGCAAAGACTTATGAGCCCCTGCTACCTCACACTAGTTTTGAGTAATACACTGCAAATTTTATCTGGATTTGACCGTACTCAATCAACATGAAGGCTCCTAACTGTTCTGGAAGGTTTTAAAATGGGGTATTTCTCCTTACATTGTAGCATTTAATTCAGTTATTTACAGGGAAGTACACTCAGGTGTCTCATTAAATTTACTTTATGGAGAAGATCTTTGTGAATACTGATTTTTTTTGATGGAAGTTAATTTATTATTTTTATTATTTTGCAGAAAACCAGCTGGATCAGAGACAGTTCCTAAATCTAGGATCACGCTCCCTGCTCCTAACCCTGATCATGTTGGTGGTTATAAATTGGCAGTTGCCACTTTTGCAGGGATTGAAAACAAGTTTGGACTTTACCTACCTCGATTTAAGCCATCGCCACCTACCTCAAAGGCTGCTGCAGCAGTAGGACCCTAAGTTTATTGCTGTAGGGTTTTTGTTATTAGTTGGGAAAGAGCCACTTTTCTAATTGGTTAATACTTTGTTCCTTTAGCTTCTCATCATATAAAAGATTAGCTTCATTTGAGTTTTAAGGTAATTTTGATCTTAAATGGAATCATTTGTCTTTGTGCTTCCGTAACCAGATCACTGTGAAATTCTTACCAGTTGTTTTAAGTTTGGGACCATGAATGTATTTGTCCACATCTGACATGTGCTTGTGTTGGGAAGACACTAATTTTAGGTTCCATGTATTGGGGAGGGCTGGGTGAGAGCTGTGAACCAGATCATTTTACAGGCAATGCTCAGTCGCAGATTACCAGGGCAGATGTCAAACATCGTCACTCAAATGGAAAACTCAGTGGATATCACGGTGCTCAAAGCAGAATGATTTGGACTGTGCATGTAAATTGGTTTTAAACTTGGTGCGTGTCTGTAGAGGTCAGCAAATATATACTCGGTACCTAAGTATGCCAGTACAGCTTCAACTTTTGAAATCTGTACACGCACAAGTTGTGTTTCTGGATTGTATTATGGAGCTTTTATGTGGAACATGTTTTTGTAATGGAAACCACATTTATAAATGTTTAGCCGTTGTATTATGTTACTGGTATCAAAATGCTCAAAAGAAAGTGTTATTGTCCATAGTCTTTGCACTTTATGGCAGAACTTCTGGCATTCTACTACACATACAAGGAAATTTCATAACTAGGTGCCTATCTTGGGTTGCTGGTGTTTGGAATTCAGTTTGTATATGCACTTCTATAGTAAAACGCTGCTTGTTTAAATAACTGCAATAGAAAATTCATGCACTGTATCAATGGTACCTGCCTTAACTGCTGGCTTGTAATTGGCAAATAGGTGGTTTCAGATTCTTATTTACTTCATTGAGTCAAAAGAGATTAAAATAATCTAAAATAAAAGATTTTACTTAATTTTTGGTGCCTTGCACAGTGTTTAGAAAATTCTGTATTTATGAAGATAGAAATAAATATCTCAAATAGATGCACACATGGTATTCTGTAATGGAAATAGTGCAGCACATCAAATGTCTTGTTCAACTTTGGTGACAGAGTCAGCTTAAGATGAAGCTAGTATTTGCACTTGTAGGCTATAAAAACACCCGCAGCTTGAGAACAAATTACTACAATTCCCCTGCCTGGAAAAGACATCTGTTGGTGGAGGTGTCACTGAGGAAAAAAGAGAAACTTTTTCCTCAGTCAGAAGCCATGACTGAAGCTTTGATATTTTGATCTTTCCTTTTGGGGAGAGGTTAGTGGTTATGAACAGCCTGATCACCTAGTCACTTGAAAGTCCTGTTGGGTGTCTTCTATGATGCCTCTTAAGATGAGGAATTTGGCCTTGCTTGTCTCCTTGGAGTGTGGGGGAGACGGTGAGGGGTGGATGCCTTCGACACTGGATGTAAACTGAGGGAATCCACGGATGCGTCTCTGCAGAAGAATGAGTTTGCTGTGCAATATCACACTGTGCTGTAATTTGTGGAAATACTCTGATTTTGCATTTGTGTTTGGGAAATCATGAAAGTTATTCTCTTGGACTTATTTGCATTTTGAAGTACTAGTGAAATGGAGCTTGGGGGTAAGAGTAGCAGCACTTGTGCGCGTGAAGGTGAGGGGAGCAGATGACGTTTACCTGCAGCTGTGTCTTGGATTTTGGCTAAACCACTGTGCGGAGACTGCACTGGGCTCTGACTGACAGCAGCTGCTTCCTCCCAGCCCTGTGTATCCGAGTCTTCCCAGATGACAGCTCCTCCATTTCAGAAGAAGGGAGGGGGGGAAGCTCTCCCTTGTAATAACCTTTCAAAATTAATCATCGGGATTTTCAGTTAAAGCATATCACAAAAGGAAAACATTCTCACTGTGAGCTGCCTGTGCTTCACACGTGAGATTTTAGGCTGTTTAAGAGCTGGTTTTATATTTCATCCCTCAGATTTGCCTGACAATACTGTCAGGGGTTTCTGTGGAAAGCC